>NC_066618.1:69170304-69525304 GCF_025201925.1 Gopherus flavomarginatus
GGCCTGCCACCCAACGCCTGTGGAAGTGTGGGATCATTGTCCAGGATGGGTTGTAGATCCCTGATGATGCGTTGGAGGGGTTTTAGCTGGGGACTGTATGTGATGGCCAGTGGAGTCCTGTTGGTTTCTTTCTTGGGTTTGTCTTGCAGTAGGAAGCTTCTGGGTACATGTCTGGCTCTGTTGATCTGTTTCCTTATTTCCTCGTGCAGGTATTGTAGTTTTGAGAATGCTTGGTGGAGATTTTGTAGGTGTTGGTCTCTGTCTGAGGGGTTAGAGCAGATGCGGTTGAACCTCAGTGCTTGGCTGTAGACAATGGATCGTGTGGTGTGCCCAGGATGGATGGTTCACCGTTCCCAGCCAATGGGAGCTGTGAGAAGCTATGCATGTTCTGAACACTCTTCCACTGTGGAGGTGAAGTCACCAACAAAGTGCATTTTGGAATATTACTTCAGGTAAGAGTAGAAGATGATTCACTTTTGTTAATAACCTTGCGGGCCTTCAATACGAACAGACTAAGAATGAAGACACACATTTTAGGTCATCTTACACTACTTAGGGGTACTCAATATAGCAATGTTTGCACCTTCTCTTTATGAGTCTCAAACACTGCAACACACCATTAATATCATAATATATTACATATTTAGTAACAATCTGTATTTCTGAAAGGGTAAATTAACAGTCTACAGCATTAACTTAATGGTCAATAGACTCCCATTTACATGACTCAAGTCAGTATTGATATGGAAGATCATAACCTCATTCTAGTCTATCAAAATTGGTACCAATGGAAACAGAAGAAACCAGTGAACTGCTGGTATAATCTAACCAGATAAATTGTAACAACTATCCTAGAAGCAATTTCCAGATAGACTGCAACCTTCTTCATCCCCTAAGTCACTTGCTTGTTTTGGTAGGACTACTTGTGGGAGTAACTACTCATCACTGGGTGTAAGGAGAGATGTGCATCAAAATCTGGTCCAAAATTATTACCAAGTTTTCAGCCTCATAACGAAAGCTTTAACAACTGAGGTTTTAAACAAACAACTCATTGATACAAAGCTAAAGAAACAGGCTAACCATTTCCTCATTCTTTATAAAGTAATCCTTTTTAAGTTCCATCAGCTTTTACTAAATAAGGTAAGCTAAATTCTCTCTGACAAAAAATGAAGTCAAACATTATTGTTCAGACTTTAATATTCAAGTATGCTTCTCCATTCCCCTGTACTTATACCATAAAGCAAACTTCTAATAAAGAAGGAGGTTGTTTTTGGATATCAGAATAAATGCTCCTGCCAAAATGTAATTTAACAAGATGAGGTGTTTGATGCCAATTATTTCTTGTTTACTAGGCTAGTTTATTCTTTTATTTACATTGATAAGACTAGCATCCCACATGTAACTTATACTGCACATCTCCCATATCTCTCTGATGAAATCAAAAATAGATGGTGTTGATTACTTGCTGCACAACAAAATGTTTTCATGAGTCCAAACAGAGCCAACTAAATACAATGGGAAAATTCAGCATGAAAAACGTTCATGGATGAAGAAGTCCTGTGGGCAATTTGAAAACTTCCCTGAGGCCACTAACTTCTGGTGCAAATAACCTATATAAAAATTGACCGTGACAGTAGCATAAGAACATAGATCAAAGTGGGTAAGAAAGAAAAAGAATTTTTTCTGATGTTTACCTCCATGTTATGCTATTTATTAATTTAGTACATAAATCTTTTCTATAGACAAGATGACAAAATATCTCTGTCAAAGGTTCACGGTATGTTCTTCAGATTCTCTTAGGAACCAATAGATCATATTCCATGCTTGTGAGTTCTCCTTCCTTCAAAATTCTAGTCTAGTTTTTCTGCACCAGAAATTCCATCTTTTGGTGGCAGAATTATTTTCTTCATTTTGATATTTTAATGTACAGTGTGTGGTCTCTGTGTAATCCACTGGCATTTATTGAAGAAGAAGGAGGCAATCACTTTTATGACATCAAAAGTGGCAGCATCAACATCGAGATCGTGATAGTATTAGGGTGGCCCAGTTGTCCCACACAGCACTAGAAACCACGTTTCTCACACATATTGACAAAGGCAGCTTTTTTAATTAATGCCATCTTAAGTGCTCAGATACTTTTTAAGTGTAAATATTTGCTTGGTGGCAGTCTTCTGTGGGAAGCCCACTTCCCATATCTTATATCCACATTTACATAAACTATGCATCTCATCCCCACAAAGCCAGCATATAAAAGTGGAGTGTTCATTTTCCTGCTAACAGCATTTATCTCACCACATGAACAATCACTTCTGAAAAATGAAGATACGTCATCTTAATGCACCCCAGGGTTTACATGAGGTATTTTGTATTAATTGGACATTTTACAACTTCCCATTCAGACAATTACAATTCAAGAACCAAATGTGAAAACTGAATCTTTCTGGAAATTACAAGTGCTGCAAACCAAAATCAAACAGGTAAAACAGAGCCTTATGAGACACTGTAAATAAACTCAGAGATGGTGATTCTGCTGTGAACCTTTTCATCTCATGGGAGTAAAACAGATTAGAACCTTGATATTCTGACACCTTAGATAAAGTCTCACTGTTTTTGTTGTTTGTAAGCTATGAAAAACTATTTTATACTTGCATTATTAAGGGAAGATTGGCCTAAATCACCGTAAGCTTTTAAAACAAACTAAAAATCCTGCTGAGCCATTTTATCATCTTTCATCAGCTTTTAATTTTTATTTTTAAAGAATATCATGAACTACAGTATTTAAAAGTGGTGTAGTTTTGTTGCATAAAGCAGCCCTTCTTAAGGAACATTTCAATGACCCAGTTATGTCTCTTATTTTTGTAATATTTTTATATAAATTTGGATAAGACTGCATTAATGCAGCTCTTCACTTTATTTTTCCATCTGCTATTAGCGGCAGGAGAGCATATTTTATCACATTTGATAAATAGGGTCAAAGGAGTAAAAAAATTACCCCTGTACATTTTATATAAAATGTATAAATAAATGCTGATAATGCAAACTCAGCCTCTGTGTATTTAGTGGAATATTTTGTTGAAACTAACATTGTCTTGATTTTTTTTTGTAATCACTACATTTCAGTCACTAAAAATCCATTACAGTTTTAACAGTTCTATGAAAAATTCAATATCTGAGCAAATAAGAATAAAAGGTCACATTTTAAGAAGGGGGTCTTTTCGCACATAGAGGAGGTAATAGGCCAAGTCACTTAGAGTTTGCCTACTTGGTGTGTTAGTCTGCACCATAGTGGTGTAAACTCTAGTGCACAGTAGCATGTTGCATACTACAGTTGACCCAGGTGGACCCTGCTGGCATTCCCTGGGATCCACTGATATAGTTTTGAACAGTATGTTAATATGCAACAGGGAACTTTTAGGGCACATCAGCAGGGGCCACATGGGCCAGTTAGTGTGCGACAGGCTAGTGTGCACTAGAATTTATATACCCTTCTGACATGGACATGCACCATGTAGACAAACCCATAGCTTATCCTAGCTAAGGAATCTGCATAGCTTCAGTGTCACAGTTCTTTTAAGATGTGGGTGGTGATGAAATGCTGCTGGGCTTGGGAACACATCCAAGGCATATAACACACTCACAAACACCTCCGCTTGCTCACTCTACCTCCTGTTGATTTGAACACAGGCATGCTTACCAAATACATCTTAAAGTAACATGCTTTAAGGGGCAAATTATGAAACCAGAAAGGTCACAGTATACACAATATGAATATGTGACAAAAGTTATAGGGGGGAATGAGCTAGTATCAGCATCAGAAATCTATTCCTGCTAGTGTGTGGACAAACTGTATGCCAGAACAAGGAAGCAGTTTTGTGGATCTACTGTTTGTCGAGTCGCCCACTGAAGCAAGTCTTGAAATCAGTGCATGTACTGTTGCCATCTGTTTACTTTTCACTATCAAAACTCTGACTGTGGCTTCAAAAGAAATACTAAGAGTCCATGTCAAAAACACAAATATTGTTACTGTACTATGATCATGCATGTTTCTTAACTTTGGGGAAAAAGAGCTACATAAAAATGGACCCAATTAAATCTTGAAAAAGATAGTATAAATAATATCTCTGTTTATTTAGATATATTATTTGCCAACAGGAACAGACCCCCAGGGCCTCTATGGGTATATCTATACTGCCATTAAAAACCCATGGCTGGTCAATGCCAGGTGACTCAGGCTCATAACGCTTGGGCTAAGGGGCCATTTAATTGCAATGTAGGTGTTCAGGCTGGAGCCCGGGCTCTTGGACACTGTGAGGGGGGAGAATCCCAGAGCTTAGGCTGCAAGCCTGAATATCTACTCTGCAATTAAACAGCCACTTAGTACGAGTCCTGCAAGTCCAAGTCAGCTGGCACAGGTCAGCCACAGGTGTCTACTTGCAGCACAGACATACCCTAGGAGGCTGATGCATACAAGTAGCAAGGCTGGCCTGCCACACAAGCCTATTTGAGAATAATCATCTGCTCTATAGCAGAAAGTTTCTGATATAACATGGAGATAAGGAGTTTGAGACAAGAAGCTTTCTCCTTCAGTGACCCACAACAGGTTTGAAATTCTCTAGGCTAAAGATAATGTGCATTTAAGGACTCACTTACCTCAGTTAACCCTCAAATTTCAGCCAGACAATGGATCTGTTACATTCCTTTGCTGGCTGGCCTTAGTTTCTAGAATTCATTTTCTACACATGTACAGCAAGGGGCTGCCTGCTTTCTCACATGAATCAAATATGCCATATTAGCTGCATCCTCAACCTCTACCTGATCCTTATTCTCTTTAGGAACCACTTACATTTCTCTCATGGTGGGCGAGGATCTGTATTTTAAACTTCTCCATGAACATGCTCCAGTCTCTCTCATGGACCTTGTTGTGCTCTCTATTCCCCAGATCTCTCCTCCTTCTCAACTAGTGCCTGTCTCCTCCATGCCCTTTCCACAACCTCAATACTCTTTATGAGCACATTCTCCACAGCAACTCCGATATTTTCTCCCCATTATTTACTGCAGTTTTTTTTTAAATTTCAACAGAAATCCTTTTCTGCCCTTACTTAAACTTCAGTTTCTCTCCCTCTGCTCCTTATCTTATAACTGAATACTGTAATTAAACTCATCATATTTTATCTTTTTTCCATATATTTCTTTATATCATATACTTCCCTGTATTAATTCTGTAAAACATTGTTGGATACACTTTGTAACAGAGACACTACAGACAAATAAAGTTACATTGCATACATAGCAAAGATATTAGGTAAAGAGTGCCCACATAGACTACTGAATAGTCTACTCAGCCATTGCCAAAGGATAAGGAAACCAGTTTTTTTATGAGTCATATCATATATGACTCATTCAACCCATAACAGAACTTTGAAAACTTTGCTTTTGATATTAATCTTCTTTAATTCTCGTGCTTAACAGAGTGCTAACGTCTAGTATTTTGCTATTTTGCCACTCAAATGTACAGTTATTCACTTGACATCAGAATTTGCCATTCATGAAATGGAGTGTGCTGTTTTTATCCCTCTTCTCAATTTGGGGACAAACTCTGACACCTAACCTTGCAGATGCTAATCTCTTTACTAAATATTGTGATTTCCATACTGAGACGACTAACTGCTATAGATACAACATACCTTATACATACAGATTTATGCTGCTTTTTAAAAAATAAAAAGCTTCAGTGTCGGCTATGCAATATGATAGGATATTTCTCTTTTTTCTGAAGTTGTAATATTTTTTCTTTCAAAACAAAAAACTTGCACCTCTCTCTTTTTTAAGTTCCATATTTCCACAGAGCCCATAAAAGAATTATCACCAAAATTAGTGAAATGTTTCAAAGTTCTTACTCCAGAGAATAACCTGACTAAAGCAGACCACGCACTAATAAAGTGCAACTTAATAAATCATGTGGAATCTTATTTTGTTCAAACCCTTACTAACTCCTAGCACCATCTGTTACCATCAAAACTATATGACAAGATATGATATATAATTAATAGGTAAACAACAATCTAATTAAAATGGACAAATACTCCATGTTCCTGCCATTTGGGAGCTCTAATTACAGACTAAATTTTAAGCTTGAATTAAATATTTAAGCTAGAAAATTAACTTTCCTTCTCAAGCCTTGAATACATTAATACAGATATGTGAAGCGACTTCCTGATGGGAACTTAAACATGTAATTTAGTTTCATCAAAGCAGTTACTAATTGTTAAGCAGCAGTACCTTACCATATGTACACAATAGCTATTTAGAGCCGAAAAGGTGGTTTTAAAGCACCCCTCTGCAACCCTTTTCTGACATAAATATAAAATGTATATACAGCACAGCAGTTTACACTACACACTGAAAATAAATTACAGAGGGAGTTCAGCCCTCACTGCTTCTTGGCATGCATAAGTACAAATAGATCTCGACAAACAAATACACATTTTTGCTAATCAAGTTGAAAATGGTAAGAAAACCTCTAGAAGAAAAGGTTAAAAAAAATGTCAAATTTTAAATAGATTGTAAAGTATCATGTTATTTACCATTGAACCAAACAACCAATCAAAATGTAGGAAATCGAGATTTGTTTTCATCCAAACTACAAAAATAGTTGAGTTTTATTAAGTACTAATAACATTCAGAAAAATAACTGAAAAGACATTGCAGAACATTAAACAAAGTAAGGTGGAAAAGGTATGATAGCATTAGACAAACAGCTGCCAGACAGGGTCCCTGATACATAAGGTAAATTTTATCTAAAATGAAGACCCTATAGTAATTACAATTGCTATATTAAGAAGCTGCAAAAGCAAACCGACATATTTTTATTCAATACACAATTTGTGTTTCAAGAGTTTGATTGACCCTATCATTTACAATGACAGAAGTCACTGGATAAAAACTTGTTTATCAGCGAAGGAGTTAGGTATTTTTGAACAACAAATTATACTTTGCACATATACAGACCATTTCATCTGAGTATTAAGCAGGTGCTTTACAAACATTACTAATGCTAACAACCCTGTAGTGGTGCATTTCTCTTACTTTACAGATGGGGAAACAGTTGCACAGAGAAATTAAGTGACACCCACAATCATATACCAAGGCCCCAATCCTGTAAATTACTCCAAGTGAACCTGTGTTCTGTTTTGAGTAGTTGCAGATGTGTATTCCACTCGTGTGTGTGCATGCCTGGCACACTGAAGCCAGAGAACCCTCTGGTCCTTGTAGCCCCCTACCATAGCTTTAAAAGGCCCCCCACCAGTTCCTTCTTTCCACCTGCGGCTTGAGTTGGAGTGTTCAGTGTTGTGTCTCACCTCACATTCTCCATCACAGTATTTCTATGGGTTTTTTCTCTGAATAGTTGAGTAACTTAGGATTAGTTTCGCTCAGTGTAGTTAGTAGAGTTTTAGCCGGGTGTGATTCCTTCACATTGTCCATCATGCTTAGTGTGCCTTATGAAAGGGCACATTAAGGAAAGGTCCTCTATCTGTAAGTGACTCAAGAAGGGAATACAGATGGCTAGAGACTTGTGCTTGAAGTAGCACCCTATGGAGCAGGTCATGATGCCCACCTGGGCAGATCATCAGTCTCCCCACAAACAGCATATGAGCCACTACAGCCTGGGGCTCCATGACCAGACTTGGATTCTGAGCCCACAAGGAAGAGAGATCACTCTCCTTCCTCTGGTTCTCTAAGAAAAAATTCCCAAAATGCAATCAGGTTGCTCCAGAGCTTGGAGAGATTTCTCCTCCCCTTTTAAGAGGCGTGCAAAAAGGCATCATGATTTTTCCAGTACGTGGGGTAGAAGTGGACCCTCAATCCATTTTCCAGTACTGATGCAAGACTAGTTGGACACCATACCATTAACGCTGGTACCCCATAGAGTCCAGTACCTACAACAGAGATACTGACACTGACTGTTTTCATACCGGTCGCCTATCAGGCAGCAATGGATTTGTTGCACCTTTCTGCTCTTGATTTGTCACTTATTCAAGAGCATAAAACTGTGGTGGCTTCATCTTGGGTGGCTTTAGCACCTCCTGGATTGGTTGCAGAGTTATCGCTGTTGTCATCATCATCATCCACACTGCCTCATACCCACAGGGCAGAGTTGGAGTCAGCTTCCTGCTTAGTACCAAGGAGTTTGCAGCGCCAATACTATCTTTGGTGCTGATGATGACTGCGATGCAGTTTATATCTGCAGGGCTGATACCAACTTTGTTTTCAGTACTGATGCCTTCAGCAGTACTCAGTATGCCATCTGTTGTCCCCTCATCTGTACTGATGAGATCAGTGCTCCGGGCTGTGGAAGATGTGGAGTGTTTACTAGCTCTGCCTGGAGTGGCTCCTCCATTACTGTGGAAGGGTCTACAGGATTGAGTACAGAGACCGCTCACTCCTTCAACTTCGGAATACTGATTACGAAGATCATCAAGACATCCTGGGAGCCACCATCTTTATCAGAATCGATATTGCTCCAACAGTAGGGATAAAGATTCCCTGGCCAAGCTCCTACAGGCCACCAATGCTGTACTCCTATCCACAATGGCCTCCTTGGAATCCCTGAGAGGTTCCTCATTCTGCTTAGTCCAGGGTAAGATCACCTGTTGTCCCAGAAGTTTCCCCTGCTAAGCCACCTGTGCTGCAACCACAGATTGAGAGGGCTCCCTCTGAGCTGGTGCAAATTGAAGCCCTTGTTACAGCCACATGTTGCTATAGGTTTCAGAGTGGCAGCTGTATTAGTCTGTATCAGCAAAAACAACAAGGAGTCCTTGTGGCACCTTAGAGACTAACAAATTTATTTGGGCATAAGCTTTCGTGGGCTAAAACCCATTTCATCAGATGCATTTCCAAGGACTCCTCATTGTTTATGTTGCTATAGGAGGTTCCATTTATCTCACATCTCTCCTTCCTCTTCACTGATGCTACAGTGCTGAATTCTTCATCTCCAGTGCCTAACTCATATAAAGATCTCTGAGACAAATGGTGTTGACCGTGGGTATTCAGGCTGAGTTTGCTCAGGAGAACACTCATAAGTTAGTGGATATTCTTCAGTCCTCAGCTCCTGGGAGAGTCCTGGGAGAGCAATATTAGAGCCTGCCAAACCTCAGTGGAATAACCCAGTATCTTTGACACCCACCACAAAGCATACTGGTAAGAGCTATTAGATCCCCATGCAAGGTTTCAAGAGTTTTTTCCTCACATCCAGCTCCTAATTCCCTAGCTGTTACAGCGACAAACAAGAGATCACAGCAGGGGAGATATAAATCCACACTTAAAGACAGAGAATTTAAGAGGTTAGATTGGATGGGGAGAAAAGTTTATTCAAACTCTGTTACAAATGCGCATTACCCTCAGCAGACATATTATCCAAATATGACTTTGCAAATTGTCCAAGTTTTTGGCTAAATTGCCAAAATCCTCCAGGGAAAAAAACTAAGGCATTTATTGCAGAAGGCTGTTTGGTGGTAAAGACGTCTTCGGAGTCAGCACTCGATGTGGCAAATACTTCGTCCAGACTTATGGTCTCAGCTATAGCAATGAGAAGGGGCTCATAGTTACAGAGCTCTGGCATAACTCCTGAGGTCCAACAGAGCATTGAGGACTTACCTTTTGATGGTCATTTTTGTTTTTTAAGAAAATGGACAAGATGTTGCATTATTTTATGGACTTAGTTGCTACATTGCAGTTATTGATGGTTTATATTCAGACCACAAAGATATCGTTCTGGGGGTCAGCAACAGCACTTATCAGCAGTGACTTTCCCTCAGAGAGGTATAAATCACAGAAAAGAAGACTTTATGGATCTAATTTTAACCAATCAGCCCATTGTCCTCCACTTACTTGCATATCAAGAGCAGTAAACCAGTTGTGAACATCTCAAATACAAAACCACCGCTCAGAGAGAGATTGTCTTGCCTCTACAATGCTTGTGAAGCAATAACTCAGAGCTGAATCCTAAACACTATAGGATTGAGTTATGCCATCCAATTCCTGTCCATCCTCCCCACACACACACATACTGTCCCTTTTCAGGGACCACTTATGAGTCACTACTTCTACAGAATATCCAGACTGTGCTATGGGAGCTACAGAGGAGGTTCCTCCTCTTTAATGGGGAAAGGGATTCTACTCCTGGTACCTTCTGATCCCCAAATTTAAGGGATGATTAGAAACCTATCCTCAATCTCCACGCTCTCAACAAGTACATCAAATATGTGAGATTCCACATGGCTGTCCTTGCTACTAATCTTCCCACATTGGGCTGGTCTGCTGCTCTTGATTTTCAGGATGCTTATCTCAATGTGATGATTTTCCCAAATCATGGGAAGTTTTTGAGGTTCCCAGAAACTGGTCAAATTTATCAGTACATGGTTCTCTCCTTTGGCCTGTCATCAGCCTATGCGTATTTACTAAATGCATGACATTGGTAGCAGCTTATCTCAGAAGGAGGAGAATTCATGTCTTCCTGTACATAGAAAATTGGCTGGTGAGGGGCAGATCCAAAGAACAAGTCCTCAGTCATGTCCAGTTCAAACTGGACCTCTTTAACCAACTGGGGTTGATTTACGGCAAAGGAAAATCAACGCTGATTTAAAAAAAAAAACTGAGTTCACTGGGTCTGTACTAGACTCTACGAATTCAAGGGTCCTTCTTCCATGTGAACAATTCTAGACCATTTGGTTTGATGCCTGTGTCTGGACCTCCAATCTCAACCTTCAGCTATAGTCAATGTGTGCCTATTTGCTCATATGGATGCATGTACTTCTGTGGTCAAGCATGTGAGATCACATCTTAATCCTCTTCAGTCACAGTTGAAGTTGATCTAGCATCTGTGCTGCCAGTCAATGGACAGATTTGTCTGAATGCCTCCAGAGATACTGAACTTTCTACATTGGTAGGCAGAACAGAACAATTATGTCTGGGTGTTCCCTTTGCCCATCCTCTATCCAACAGGACAATAGGTTAGAGAGTGCATCTAGGGACATTAAAGGTTCAGGTTGTGTGGTTGGAACAGGAAGTATCCTTTCCTATGAACATATTTGGAGCTTTGAGCCATTTACAACGAATTTTATGCCTTTTGGGATCAGATAAGGGAGTAGCAGTTTACAGACTCATCAACAATACCACTCTATGTGTTATGTGAACGAGCAGGGAGAAGCCTGCTCCAATCAGTTTTGTCAGAGAGCAATGAAGTTTTGGCATCATGCCCACAACCACACATTTACCGGGGTTCTCAAAACCAGTTGGTTGACCATCTTAACAGAACTTTCGCTGAGAACCACAAGTGGTCTCTGAACAGCAGTATGGTGAGGTCTATCTTCCAGAAGACGGGCATTCTGTCAGTTGACCTGTTTGCAATAAAGGACAACAAGAAGTGCCATCAAGTTTGTTTGCGAATGGGAATCAGCCCAGGGTTTTTTTTCCAATGCCTTCCAGCTGAATTGGGGATTGGCCCTGATGTATGCCTTTCCTGTCATCTCTCAGGTTATCCTCAAACTGAAGTTGGACCATAACAAACTGAAACTTCTTACACTGGGTTGGCCAAGGCAGTGTTGGTTCTCTACCCTTCTCAGCCTGTTTTACTTCCCAGATCTCTTTCTCTCCTTCCCAAATTACTGACTCAACATCACTGCCAGTTTGCACATCCAGTGCTAAGCAATCTACACCTCATAGTGTGGATGGTATACAATTAGATTAGGAGGAAGGGCAATGTTTGGAAGCAGTTTGGAGTGTCCTACTTGATAGTAGAAAGCCATTTACTAAGACTACCTACCTGGCCAAGTGGAAGCATTTTTCGCTTTGATCAACATTTAAGGGAATTCAGCCAATGTTATCTTGTGTTCAGGACATTTTGGATTACTTGTTATACCTCAAGTCCACAGGTCTGGCTCTTAGCTTGTTGAGGATTCACTTGGCGATGATATTGGTGTTCCATTCTCTAATACCAAGGCAGTCAGTTTTCTAAAACTCCTTGATAATGATATTTCTAAAAGGCATTGTCTGCCTGTTTTTACTTGTGAAGGAAACCTTAATACCGTACATGCTACCTTCCTGGGTCCTCTGTTTTAGTCACCAGCAACGTGCTCGTTGTCTCTCCTTTCCCAAAAGACAGACTTTCTTGTTGCTATAACATCCATAGAGTCAGTGAACTGCAGATCCTAAGGGCAGGCCTCCGTATACACAATTCTTCAAAGATAAAGTGTCCTTGAGGCTACATCTGAAGTTTTTGCCCAAAGTGACTTCACATAGTTTCACCTTAACTAGATAATTTACTTACCTGTATTGTTTCCTAAAACACACAAAAATGCAGATGATCAGCATCTTCATACATTAGATATGAGGTGGCCTTTAACATTCTGTCTGGACAAGACTAAACCATTTTGTTCATCACCTCGACTTTTATCTCTTATGCAGATCGGATGAAAAGTCAGACAGTCTCCATGCAGACGATTTCCAGGTGGATACATTCCTGATTACCAGAGTTTATGGAGTCAAGTATCAGAGGAGTAGCCGTGTTAGTCTAGATCTGTAAAAGCAACCAAGAGTCCTGTGGCACCTTATAGACTAACAGATGTATTGCAGCATGAGCTTTCCTGGGTGAATACTCACTTCGTCGGATGCATGTAGTTCAGACCACACCTCCACAAACAATTAGAGGCTCAATCAACAAGGGCCAAATGACATCAATTGCATTTCTCAGAGATGTTTCAATACTGGACATTTGCAGGGCTATGTAGCCTTTTGAACATACTTTTACTAAACATTAAGCTCTTACCATGACATCTAGGTCAGACTAGTTATTTAAGTAGACTCCGAGCCCCACCTCCTACTGGTACTGCTTGAGAGTCACCTAAGCGTAATACGTGTCTGCAACCACTCAAAGAAGAGGAGATGCTTACTTACCCATACTAACTGTTCTTTGATATACAGGTACAGACAAGTATTCCACAACTCACCCTCCAACCCTTCTGCAGTGGAGTCTCTAGTCTTAGATTCTGGTGTGAAGGAACTGACAGGGGGTGGTGTCAGGATAGCATTGCCTTTATATAGCTCTGAGAGAATCAGATGGCACAAGCATGTCCGCAACAGGTTCTGCTAAGCAAAGTTCAATGGTTTCGGCGTGCTGGTTACATGCACACTTGTGTGGAATACACATCGACACCCACATCTCAAAGAACACTTACAACACTGGTAAGTAACCATCTTTTCACATTGATCCAGAATGGTATCAGGCATGTGAGGACTTCAGTGGGGTATAACACTGGGGTCTTCTCTCATGGAGTAACCTGCAGTACCAGGGCCCAAGTCAGTATCACAGCTGGCATTAGAAATTAGAGCAAAGGATTAGACGTCAAGAATTCTAGCTATTGCACCGTACTCCTCCATACTGAATAAGCAAGTAGTATTTGACTCATTGACTCACTTGAATATTATTTGTGCAACAGAGAAGCGGTAGATAACATCAAGATAATACATACATCATTCTTTAGATAGACAGAACTGAGAGGTTGGGGGGGGGGCGGGATTTATACCTTGCATTACTACTCTTTGTTTTTCCCAGAAATAGGGAAGAGGTAACAGTGAATTATTGGGTTACAATTTCATCAAGGGATTCTGGTGACATTATAAACAGGTCTCGTAGTTTATGATGCCACTACAACCCCTGAATGGAATTATATTGGGTTAGTCTACATAAACAATTAATTTGCAGCAATCTCACTAGCCCCTCACTAACCTGCTGCAGGAACTGTCCATGTCGACCCTGGTGTCACGCATTACAGTTAATTAAATATGCTTTGATCTAATCCTCTTTGAAACAGAACTAACTGGGACTAATAGTTGTAATTTTGTTCTTTACACATGGCTCAAAGGCCAAGGCCAATTCATAACAATAAATCTGATATGGTTAGGTAGGCAGTGACATATATATCTGACATTTCTATATTCAGCTTTACACTGTACCTAATAAATAATGAGAAAATTACATTTAAAGTGTACTTCATCTGACAAAATATTAAAATCCTTATTTTTACAGCAAATCTGTCCCCACCATATTTTCATAGCACATCACCCTGTGAAACTACTTTAAATTATTAAGAAGTACTTTAACAGCTAAAACAATATCACCAGTTAAGACAAAAAATAATGAAAATAGCCTCTCTTGGCCAAAGCTGACACAAGACTGATGTTGGAATAAAAATTGTTGTAAGATTTATTTAAATTAATTTCATCCACTTCCTATATTTACATCTCTCTCTCTGTTTCCCCACTAGTACTCAGGAGTTAGTCTATCTGAGCAGACTTATAATATATAATACAATTCACACTTTATGGAGATGAAAAATATTCATTATACAATAACATGTTATATAGTCTTTTATATTCAGTATTCAAACTGAGCAGAAGTTTCTCTGCTCTGCAGTAAAAACTGAAATCATTTGAACAAGAATAACGGTAATAATGAATGAATCAATGGAAGATTAAAAGAAACAACTTTAGAGAAGGTGGAGAGGATGCAATTAGTTGAGGGTCAGTGAGCCAGCACTCACTCTTACTTTACATTTATCCCCTGTGCTCTATTTATCTCAAGTTTCTTCCGCTGCCATAACCCCTTTTGAACACTAGGTATATGTTCTGCAAACTAACAAAAATATAGCAACTGTCACACAATAAATAAATATATTTCTAATACTGTCGTCAACTTACAGTTCTTGATGGAATGCCAGTGTCCATGGATACAAGTTTTAAAAAGCAACCTTCACTATTGAGAGCACTAAAGTCTGTTGGACCTCCATTCTCCCCATAATACACAGTATTACACAGTGGCTCCACTAATTAGGTGTGTGGCTTCCCAGGTGCGCACCTTAAAGGTAACTATCCACGGACCACCTGAATGGAGCTCGCAGACCACACTTGAGAACTTCTGATCTGTTACCTAAATTAACCACCTAAATGCAGACTGTTGAAGTGGAAAACCTGACTTTGTCTGAGGTAGGCTCTTCAACAGGTGAAAAGAAAAATGTTTTCTTTATTTGAATTAGTTCACTCAAGCTGGAGAAACTGAATGGAAAGACAGAAAGTAAGACAGGCTAATCTTCTATTCTATTCCAGGCTATGGACACAAGCCAGATGGCAGATGAAGATTCCATGTTCTAGAAAACCTGGTTGCAAAAATACATTCAGTTCTCTCACACTCATTCCATTTTATTCTTCTTGTTAAAATCAGTTGGTTTGAATATGAAACATGTTTTGATTTTGGCAAAAGCTTTCTCCAAACCAAAACCAAAGTACTGAATTCTGGAGAACACTAGCAGTCATTCCACAATCCCAGCTATCCAATTTTTTTATCCATCTTTATTTATAGACCGTATAGTACATGTGTCATGGATCTTAATATGAGGGAAAATATGTAGATATGCAAAGCATGACATACTGATTCAACATATTGAGCTGATTGGTTTTCCTCAATTTAAATGATTAGAATAGTTTAAAGTGAGCTTAGCCCTTGAGACAGATGGCTGTAAACTCAAATTTAAGTTTTAAAAAACTACATTAAAATGAAGTAAATGATTTTATCCACCCAGCTCCTAAGAACATAGGGAGGTAGCAAAGTAAAGGCACTATTGTACAGTTTGCACACACTCTGAAGTCACGTATGACCATTATTGAAATAAAAATAGTTTCCTGATTTGGGAGGGGTACACAGAGGAGAAGATTTAACACCTATCAATCTTAAAAAGTCCTTTTAAACTGCAACTTTTCTACAAGGTACAACAAGAGTGTAAAACAAAATGCAGGTCTTTGGCAGACAGTGCATACATAACAGTCTAATTTAACATATTAAAACTGCTTCCAACACTCATGGAGTAATGCTGTCACCTTAAGTCATGTTTCCCTAAAAGATTAGGGATCTGTTAACTTTTTTTCTTGTGAAATATCAGGAGTTACAGTTATCCTGTAGCAGTGTCATAGCTCACTGGGAATCTGTACACAGCAACTAAACACCTGTGGCTGGCCTGTGCCAGCCAACTTCGGCTCGCAGTCTTGGGCTATGAGGCTGTTTCATTGCTGTATAGACTTCCGGACTCTGACTGGAACCCCTGCTCCAGGACCCTGAGAGGTGGGAAGGTCCCAGAACTTGGACTCCAGCCTAAGCCTGGAAGTCTATACAGCAATGAAACAGCCCCACAGGTCAAGCCCCGCGAGCTTGATCTGGCTGGCATGGACGAGCCACAGATTTTTCTTTGCTGTGTAGACATACCCAGTGTCTCTAATTCCTGTGAACATACAGTGTCTCCTCTCCTTCCCTGCCACCCACTGTTCTCTAATGAGCTTCTCTTTTAAATGGTGGTACTGTGACATCAACGATAAAATCATTACTTCCTTTCTTTTCTCCCACCCTTCTTGTCTTCTTCAGTTTTCATTCTGATATCCTTACTGGCTGAAGTGAAATAAATGAGAATGGACAGGGCACAGACTAATGAAGCAGGAAGAAGGTGCACAGACAATCAGTGACATGCACACCCACTTGCTAGTGGCTATCTATGACTTAAATGCCATTTCCAGGTACAGGTTTCATATGGCTAAAAGATGGACTAAAAGTCAGTTTAAATCAACACACTTCTTTTCTGCAGCTCTCTCCCAGAATAGAGTTCCAGATTCTTCCTTCACCGCAGCTCCTTAGACCATTCATCGTAGAAGTGGAGGTCCTTCTGATAATCAGACGTTCCCCGCCCCCCGCACTGCTTGAAGACAACTCTCCTCCTAATCCTCTGTCATGTTCTTCCATAGCAGATATGGACTGGTCACAACAGCTGCTTATACACACCAAATGTGTTCATTATCAGATCCTTTAATGCTCTGGCAGGTACGGCTGAGGTTCATTTCAATAAGATATTCTGTACACAGTGCCACCTAGTCACTGAACAGTATAATACAATTTTACATTCTATTACATCTCTCCCTTTAAATTCTATATTCCTACTATTTACAATATTTACACTATCGCACTCTTTGAAGTTCAGTACATATCAGTCTTTTAAATGTCTCTGAATCACGCTAGTTTTCTAATTACATGACCCAAACACATCATCACTTGGTCATCTGGATGTCCATTAGTTGAACCAACTGGCCATGGTCAGCTTGGAATCCTTGAATCTTCTTCCTCTTGTTCTGCATCTGCCATCTGTAGTTTTCTCTGTTGATTGTTCTTTCTAAGGAACTGTAGATGTCAACAGTTTCTGTTGAATCTCCATTGTTCATCTTGATCACGTGTGATCTGCCACTGAATTCTATTTCTTCATGATACCTGAGCTGTTAACCACTTTTCCCCATCTAAACAGACATGAACACAATTCTAGACCTGGCAGTTCTCCAAGTGATGTCGCTTGTAAAGTGTTCATAAGGTTTTTTAGCCTTTTTATCTGGTTTGGCTATTCTCTTCATGTCTGGACATGTTGGAGACAGAATTACTGTTCCAACTTTGGAAAAGAATCTGTGTTGTCTTCTCATCAGGAGTTGTGGCGGATTCTATCCAGGAGCCTCTACTGGTTTTGCTCTGAACCTCAGAAGAGCAAAGAACGGATCTTCCTGCTGCAGGATTTTCTTGGCTGTTTGTACAACTCTCTCAGCCTCTCCATTAGGTTATGGGTAATGCAGGCTGCTAGTAATATCAAAATCATAATCATAATCCATTGTCCATCACAAGTTGTTCTGGAATACCAAAATGAACAAAAGTGTACTTCAGTTTCCTGATAACATTGCAACATGTTATGGCTTTCAAGTACATTATTTCTAAACACCTGGAAAATAGTCCACGGTGACCAGGTAAATTTGCATAAACCTCTGAATTCACATAAATCTGCAGCTAGTTTCTTCCAAGGTCTCTCTGATAGAGGTGTTTGTATACTCTATGGTTCAACATTGTCTCAAATGGATTCATACTGAATCTCCTTTCAAAAGACCAATGCCATCAAACAAACAAACAAACATTTAAGTTCTTCCACCTTTCTCACTAGGCCTATCATGGTTGCCATCCTGGCTAAGAAGGTTGTTGCTCTTTGATCCCATACACTCTGAATACATATCTTTTGTCTTTGTAAATTATTTCTGTGGTGAACTGGCCCCTGCAGCTGAGAATACCTCCAGGGCTAGACAGAGCTGTATCAGGTTACTTCAGCTCTGAGCTTTAAGGTGATTTTGAGATGATGGACATCAACTCCTAAGTCAATTTTGGAGTTAATAGTTTTCACCTGGTTATTCAATTTCACTCTCCAGGCAGGTTCTCCGTCATCACAAATGACATATTCCAGACAAAGGCAATGGCTCTAGATTGTCTGTAATATGAGTCAGCTCACTGACTGCTTAGGTGTAGCAAACAGATGCAAAATGTCAATATTTCATGCATTTATTACATCATGTGCCTCTGGGTGGACAAGCATCCTTTCTTAGTAAATGACTTTTTCCACACTTGCTCATGGAAGCTGGAATTTGTCACTCTTCGCCTCGGAGTTCTTTCTCACTGCCTCGAGCTTTTATAATGACGACTTTTAACACTCAAGTGTCTGTTCACAGCTTCTAAGCTAGTTAGAAGTTTTTCAAGTTGCTCCTACCTTTTGTTTTGTTAAAACAATAACTGTCCTGTTTCTGATATTTTCATGTTTTGCATTTCCAAAAATCAGAGTTCTCAGCCAATGTACGCAGAGCTTATATAAAACATTCAACATTTCCCTCACTTCCTGAATTCCCTGGTGAAAACATGCTCTTTCATAAACCACAGTTCTCTGAGGTATCAAGTATGCATCAAACATAGCCAGACCCTCTTATAGTCAGCCTTGAGACTGTCTTCAGTAAAATCAAAGGATTTTAAAAGATACTCTAGCTGCTTGTCCATAGTATAAATTTGAGAAGATATATACATATTTCCAGTTTCTTTCTCTGTTTGCAATTTGAAATCTTGCAAACTATTGCTTCCAGGATATCCATTGTGAAGGTTTCTCAATGCTGAAGTTCTCTGGGGCCTTGAAGAGTGGCATGTTGATGAGATCCTGCAACCTTTGTTGCTTTGTTCCTTCTGCCCACTACCTATGTTGCTGGTTTACATCTGTTTCTGATTCTAGTTTACTCCTGACACCATATCATGCTCTTCTGTACCAGATACAGACTGCGCACAGAGCTTGTTTATATACACCAGATGTGTTCATTATAAGATATTGTAATGCTTTGCCAAGTACGGCTGAGGTGCATTTAAATGAGATTTTACACACAGGACCATCTAGTGGCTGAACAATATTATACATTTTAACATTCCATTACATCCTCCTTAAGGAGGCCACTGAGGGGAGGCTAACTGGACAAGCTACCTTTATCCAAAGTTCCAAAATTCTCAATTTAGAAAACATATGTTGGGTATCCACCTCAGAATCCTTTACATGCAAGGAATTACAGGTTTGGGTGTATCAGGTAGAGATAGCTATAAGAAAAGTGCAGAGAGGAGGAATGGAATTCCTTGAGGACAAGAATCTGTCTTAAGAGGAATGACTTATATCACATCCCCATACCTAAACACTAACAGCACATAAGATGTTACGATGAAGAGGATAGCTGTTTACTTTCCATTTGCTTTCTTTTAAAATTTCTATTGGTGAATTTATTGTTTATTAAGTAATGGATTACACTATTGACTTGAGCTAAGTACAGTGTAGCAAGGCAATGTGCCAGCTTCCCAACAGAGCTCTGTCACTGCGCTTCCACCTTGATTTACAAAGTACTGTGGATATTCAAGCTGAGTCTTCAACAAGGAGAGGATGACGACCATGCAGTACCTTGCAAAATCAGACAATGGTCTTGTTTTCAGTCATGAACATTTTTGACCACTGCTGCACTGTTTGTAAGTACCATTTATTAACTCTTCACTTCAATATATATCAACGACGCATATTACAAAATTATTATCGGAAGAAGATGCTTGTTATTATACCAAACTAGGTAAGTTCTATCAACAAGGAATTAATATTTTAGTACAACTGATTCAATACGAAAATCAGTGGGAGGTAGCAGGGGGCTAGCATTTTTTAAAATGCCATTTATTTAGGTCCCTATGTACGGATTTCACAGTCTGGCTCCAAGCACCCATCTTTGAAAACCCTGGCCTAGAAAGCTCAATTTCAATTTGTGATCTACACTGAAAATGACAATTGAATGGGCATGGGGCACAGCTAAACCAGCACCAAAACTGTACTAAAAATTGTAAAAATATAATAAAGTTACATATATTAATTACCTTTTTATAATATATATTTCTTTGTCTATTCTTCATAAATGGTATCTTCAGGTCATCTTACCTACCTTTTCATCATTTTGCAGTGTAACAAATATATGCTAAAAAAAATAACGTGGCAAAAACTGATTTTCTGATAGAGCATTCGGAAACAAGGACTTTCAAGTGTCGCTTTAGTCACTGTCCTAAATTTGAATCTTAGACAAGTAAGCTCTTAGTTCCTTGGAATGGAAGGTGACTGAAAATATTATATAGTTTGAAGAGTGTTCCCTGAGTTTGTAACCTCTATTCTTTACTCTCCCACTCACTACTTTTCCCACGTTATACATGCTGCAAATCTGTATTGCCAGAGAGCGATTAATAGTACTGCCATTTCCCTGCAACTCAGACCACCACTCTCTGTATGCTATTCTGTCCCCTAGAGCCTGGAATGCATGAGTCTCAAAGTCAGTCAAGGATCAAGGTTTCCTGTATCATGACACCAGCTGAGTCATCATGTTGGCCCTCAAAAAAAAGTAAGAAAAGGCAACTTTATTTGGAATTCCCCTCCAGATCTGAGAAATCTTAATTAATTTTTATCAAACTTTTAATTTTCCTGTGCTAGAACAGGATTTCTGAATTAGACACAGCATACCAGTCACTTTGCCATTCGTAAACGAGTATATCCCATTATTGTTATTATAATGTGTTAAATTGGTTAGGAAAAAATCATCATGGCACCATATTATTGTATTATGTAATAGAACATAAAATTTGAATTATTTAGAAGAATTAATAAAACAGCAGATAGAAGTGTTGCTAGTTGGATATAAGTTAATCTAGACTTTCAGAAGTGTTTTGACAAAATTTCTCACTGGAACTATGAAGAATAATAAACCATTTGGCTAAGGAGTAAACATTTTTTCATGGATCAAACACTGGTTAAGTAACAGCAAATGAAGTGAAAAAATATGTACATATACATTAAAAAGGGGACTGGAGGCAAAATGTGATCACATTTTGTGCAGTTTTGTGAGTAATTATCTTGTACATTTTGTTGACACAATTTTGACTTTTTTTAAACTCTGGCCCAAAGGGAATTTTGATACAGAACTACCATGGCCATTCTCCTTCAAAAACCACCACCATTGATTCCCAACCTAATTTTGTACAATTCTATAAGCATTACTATGTGAAATACATCCAATAATAAGTACCATGCCTGGAATATTTTGCCGGATCAGGCCTTTAAAGAGTATATGTTCCCCAGCAGGACTAATTTAGCAACGAATATTTTCTTTTGCCTCTTTCAGGTTTATACCATGCAATTTGCAATAACTTTTGATTATGCGGCACCACTCAAAACATACAACAACTATATCACACTAATTAAAAACTGGTTGAAAGCATTTTGTTGTATTTTAACATATCTTCTATGTTGAAACTGCACCTTTGTTTCCAGGTGTACAATAAAAGTTAAGCATGAAGTGTGTCATGAACAAAACATAGAACAAATACTTTGACCATAAACCTTGGGCATTCTATGCCTTCAATCAAACCATTGCAATTAATATGAAATTCTAAATACAGAATATAATGCCACATAAATAGTATAACAGCCAAGTCCTGTCTAAGCAGCCATATGTTTTTTCCCATTGTTCAAAAAAAGGAGATGACTTCCCGTCACTTATGTTTCTGATTAGCAAGGTGATTTATGCCACAATCACTAAAAATGCCAGCAAGTGAATGAGAAAATGCATAGTGACTGCACCAGATGTGCACAATAAACAGGAATCCCATTGTAATCTCTGGTACTTAGTTTATATGAAGGTAATGTAAGAAACACTCTTGAATATGGCAAAGTCACTCTTTTTTTACATTTGACTATAAATGATATGAAATAAATTGTGTGTTTTATACTTTATGGCATGCATACATTGATAAATTAGGTACAGTTTTGTATCCCGACTTATCTACAAGACAAACCTGGCTAAGATCATGGGGATTAATTGCTTCAGAAGTGTGAAATGCAGCTTTTCCATTCTTCTCTGCACACTCAGTGAAGAAACAATGATTAATCACTGTTTAACTATTCTCCTGAGGATCTACAAGATTGCCAAAGCAGGACTTATCCTCATAAATCCAAAAAACACAGGTTTAGATTTGTTGCCAACAACTGAAAGAACATGAACTTAAAGCCATTCGTTATCAGATTAAAACAATGTCAAGGCTTTACAACCCACCATCAGGGCAAAATTCTCTCTAATCTGCAGCTAACAGTGGCAATCAGATTATCAAATCAGATTAAAGAAAAATATATTTATTTACATACATATGACCTCACCTGCGTGCGCGCACACAAAAACCATATCAAAAGTAAAACTTCCCACTAATAATAAAGCCAGTCTCACTAGTCCAGCCCAATAGAAGTGGTAAGCTTAATTGATAAAGTTGCTATTGATATTAAGGCAATGCTGCCCAACACAGACAGAATTTTAACTGGAACAGTTGCTGTTTCTGTTTGGCTATAACAAAATCTATTTAGTTGATCCTGTAATAAGGCTGCGATTTTTGTATTGTTTAAATACAACTTCTGAAAAACACCTCAGGCACTGTTACATTTCAAGATCATAAGAGCTTATTGATTAGATTTTTTTGCATTTGTGTAACAGCTTTTAACATCAATATTAAAAAGGTGAATTTTATTACACAAATGACCCATTAGGTTAACTGACCACTTCATCATATTTGATATTCAAAAAAGGCTATTTTAACTTTAAACGCTGACTACAGCCCATTCCAATAGATACTTTCAATATTTTGCCCACTGTACAAATATATTTGATGTAATACATATTCTGTTGTACTGTTCTTGAAAAGGCCACAACAGCTCCCAAATGGTTGCTAGTCTATTGTCTGAACATGCACTTTAAAAACTCAGTGTTTTTATAGATCTTTAAAAGGGGGACAGGAAAATCCATTGAAGTGCAGCATTTCAAATACTTCTATGGATGATTTCTCTTTGGTTACCTCTTTGGCCTTAAATACATTATAGCATTAATAATACGACAACACAAGAGGAGGCAAGAAATTCAGAGTTAACCATTTAGGTCCAGAGACACCACTTCAGTGGTGCACTCAGGATGAAAAAAATCAAAAGGATTTCTATGCTCTTAGATGAACTGAAACACACTGGTAAGCATCTCTTCTCTCTGTCTCTTCACCTCTGAACTCCGCCCCCTTTCCAATCCCCCAGTCTGGGAGAGGGAAGAACCTCTCACCACTGGGAGAGAAGGGAAGTTTCCTTCTATTGTATGCCAATGGCATGCAGCTGTCACAATTGCTTTTCAGCTAGCCAGTTCAACTGCAGTTGCTAGCAGTGTGCTGACTGGTTATCTGCTATTATGGTTTCCTTCCAACACCCAACCTGTTTCCTGATCATCCAATATTCCAGTACTGCACCAGCCTACCACTCCATGTTTTTCCCCACACGTATCAGCAATGAGTTCTCCTAAGAAAGCTCAGCATGAAGTGGTCAAAAGCCGAAATGCACTCTTTAACCCCATCTGTGCTGTCTGTGTATGGGTCCTTGCCACATCCAGGATGTGTATTTATGCAGGCAACCTCAACTTCTCCAACTGTAAAGCCCTGATTCAGGAAATCACTACAGCATGTCCTTGACTTTCAAAGTTATTTCAGCACATGCTTAAGCACCATTCCTGAATAGGGATGTTTTTCTGAACTGCAGTCTATATTGTGGATAATACTTAGCCATATTTGTAAAGCACAGCAAGTTCTTCAAATGAAAATGTTATATAATTGTTACCACCATCATCTTTGGTGGGATTGTCCTATGTTTCAGTGGGCCAATATATTCTTTGCCTGTCCTAAGATAAGTCTGACAAATGTTTTGTAAGTACCATCTTATGTTTGTCCTACTTTTGTAAAGCAAGGTGCAGTGCTAAAAAGGCAAGAAACTTTTATCAGCAGCAGTCTGTACACAGATCAGCCCTGTCTACATTAGGAAACGGACCCATTATTAACAGTAGTTGTCATGAACAAGTCTCCATGAACTTGTGTGGAGACAAAGTTAACTGCTTGTGCAGATGGAAGAGATTTTCAACACCTTCACTGAGCTTCAATCATGTTTTCCATAATGATGTTGAAAATTGTTCTTTTACCTATTTTTAAGGCCCGTTTAGGAGGACCAGTGGCTAGTAACGATTGTCAGCAAAAGGTCAGTTTCTCAGCAGAGGCGAGTTTACAATATTTTTGCAATTTACACATTGTTAATCCTATTTTCTTCAAATACCTAATATCTGTCATTACAGTATGATTATCTTTTAATCTATGTACAGTAGAACCTCAGAGTTACGAACACTATAGTTACGAACTGATCAATTAACCACACACCTCATCTGGAACCAGAAGTACATAATTAGGCAACAGCAGAGATCAAAAAAGGGGCAAATACAGTACCGTTCCTTCTTCCCCCTCCCAAACTCGGGTTCCTGCCAGAGACTTTCTGATCTCTAAGAACTTCCTCCCCACAGAGTTTTCCTGCTAATTTGTATCCCTCATTAGGCCCAGCAATGAGGGATAAAGGGCAAAAAGCAATTGATTACAAGTGGACTGGACCACTCTCGTTAAAGGGACCAGGCTCAACTGCAAGAATGCACTACTTGAAAGTGCTCTGATAGTAGAGTGATAAGGGGAGGACAAAAAAAACCTACATAGAACTGGGTGTAAACCATGCCTTTAATGTTTTATGTGCTGTAAACTATATTACCTCTAGAACTACAATTTTCTCAGAATGTTACTGATACGTAAGAATCCAGGTGTGAGGAAAATATAGGTGTTGGGAGACCGATGAAGTATTCAAAACATACTGGTCATAATTATGCATGGTGAGCAATAGGAGGTCTGAAATACAAGTGGTCTGAGAATAATATGTTTGGGCATCCAAATGTGTGGAGGTTTTGGATTTCATCATGGGAAAATACAGAAAAGTTTTCTATCAGTTCCACTCATTTCTCTGCAGCTTTCAGTGGCAGAAAGACAGACAAAAACAGAAGTTATAAAAGTTTGACTGCCTTCTTTTGAGTTATTGAGAGCCAAGATGTTTTATGGGTGCTATTTTTCACATTTTAGCACTTAAAAACTTATAAGGTCACCTGATTTTATATGTACAGGCCTCAGGCTCTTAGAATAGTTAGAATCAACCAATTTTTAAATTCTTAAAATTATCAAAAATAGTTTTTCTATAAATTAAGATGCCAGAATTTAAAGATCTGATTTCTTGCAACTTGCCCTGGCTAGCTAGCATCAAAAGCTGTGGAAGACCAGGAATCTAATGTAATGCAGCATTTAGTGGTTCCTCAGGTACTGGAACTTCAGCTGTCACTGGTCCAGCACTGAACACTACGCTGAAGTCCAGGTCTGTCAATCTTCAATCTTTGCTTTTATATGATTCACTTTTTTTGTGGCAGCTGATTATAAACGCAAAAACAGAGAAGCTAGAAACTGCTAAGGTCTGAAGTAAATCCAGGTGAAGCAACCAGTAACATAGAATAAATTAAGTTATTTTAAGGGCAAAAAGTTATATTTGAGATCATCACTGAAATACAAAGCAGACACTCATTACAGGCCAACCAAAATAGATGACATTTGAAAAATATGTTTTAATCCTATTTCTCTCTTGCAAAAGGAGCCAGGAAAAAGGGGCACAAACTAGGATTTGAATTTCATTATGAATTGGTTGTGAACGATAGACTCCCAGATACTAAATATTCAGCTTTTTACTGAAAGTTCAAGGCACATAGCCAGAACAATTCTACTTTCCTTTTATACAACTTCCTCTCCCTTCCCCATGCAACTTGACTCCCTCACATTGTGAATGAATACATGCGTAATGAAAGATTAACACTTTTTTTTCCTGTTTAAATACGTCTGTGTTGGTAACTCAATTTATTGGTATAATGTTTAGACTATGGTAATTTATTTCCTCTTCAGCACATAAATAGGTATTCCTTAATAGATTTTCATATGGTACTACACTCTCCCACATTTAATACTGTAATGCATCTACTAGAACACCAATCGCATACCCTAAACACTACTTTGAAAACTCTTCAATATCAGCAATTGGCTAGAAATGTCATTCCTCTTCTTTCAGAATTTGTCATCTACTTCTTGCAGCCTTTGTGTCTTCCTACAATATGTGTAGGGTTTTACAGAACTAAAAATATGATAAGGAAGAAAGTTGTAAAAGTTACAATATAACAGTTCAAACAATATGCTAGAGAAGCAGAATGTTATCCTGGATTAATTATCTGAAATTTACATTACAGAATAAAAAAAAGTTCTATAATCCTCAATGTCTCCTTTTATTGCATCTTTATCTAATTCGCTCAGAAGTCAACTTTTCGAATACTTAGTTTACAAAGTGCACATTTTTATGCATTGTCTGTTTCTTAATGTGGATACAGTTATGTAATTATTCCAATTATGTCAGAATTTATTTTGGAAGAATTGGATCAATCAGAAGTATCTTAGAAAAACAAAATACATTTGTACTGAAAGCAAATGAATTCCAGCTGTTCATAATATAAAAAAACCCTGCTCTAAAACAATCATTTTACAACTTCTCACCATTTTAGTTGCTGCTAGGTTACATTCTGCTAACTGGCTGTTTGGGAAGCAGTCCTTTCACAACAGGGTATATTGCGGAACAGTGAGACGAGACACAAGATTAAAGGATAGGATATGGAAGGATGAAAGATGGTCTAAGAGAACCCTAATTCAACTGGAGTTACATTTTAAAATTCCAGCATCTCTGACATCTGTAGGCAGTAAGAATGTTTTCTCCGTGAAAATATCTCAGCTACTTGCAGAACAGTCCTGGAGCCTTAAGATTAGACCTGTCTGGCAGGCAGTGTATTTTAAAGGAACTCACTATTACCCAATCAAATTCTTGCTGTAGGACAGGAATTCCCCTGGAGGAAAGGTTCAATTCTAAAGCGCCAAGACTCTGCTAAAACAAGAAGTTATTTTTCTAGTGTTACCCACTTAGGAGTTGCATCACTGTTCAGAAATATAGAAACAGATATACACATGCATATGCACATATAAAAGTCATTGTCAGTGAATAAGTTACTGCTATCCTGGGACTACAATAATTTATGTAACATCTGTTTTCATATTTCAATTTTTTTCTAATTAACATGCATATTTAACGCATAAATGCTCAGACCACTCTTTCTGCTGACTTTGTCCCTTTTTGAAGTTGTATACTCCTGTGAGGTGTTCACGATACACAGAACATTAAATGTGGTTGAAGAGGGGTCAGGTGAATTGTAAACAAAAAATATTTCAGAAAGTGTTACCCGAAAGTAGAGAAACCTGTTGTGCACAAGTACAAGAATTTTACTTCAATTACTTATTATATAAAATTAAATAAAATCTAAAGGGACACATCTTTTTCTTAATCCATGACATGTCTGAATGCCATGAGATTTACACGGGAGACAACAGACCCAAAAGAGTTAAACTCCAACTTATAGTATCTCTGTAATCAATTTTAGCTCTTATTAAAATAGGGAGCAAAAAATTGGGGACTTTTATAATTAATTTCTTATTAGAGATATAAATTCATGTTATTTAAAAAGTCTCCTATTCTCAAGCCTCAAGGTATTAACATACACAGAGAAAACAGTACAAGTGGATCACAATAATAGCCACAAAAAAGTGGGATTATAATGTAAAAGTTGCTCTTGTAATGTGTTCACACAAACTATATTTAAGGTTAGGGAATGAATCTAAAAAAGGAAGAACATTCGGAGTAATGGACAGAGTTTAACTGTTTAATTTTGTTTAAGCAAAGAAATTATTTTCTAGATTCTGTAAGATTATACCAGATTCTTCTTTACCAGGTCTCGGGCTATGAATAAAGATAACCCTTACTCATTTCCTTCCTACCAGTCATGGGTTTTCCCATTTTGTAAATACTGATATTTCTTACCCTTTTTTAAAGGAAAATTTCTTGGCTTGTCTAATATTTTGTGCATCAATATTTTCATACCAATGTTATTAGGTGAACTGTGGCTGCAGACCATAAGGAGAAGCAGAAGAGTACATGCCACTGCTTTTGTACACACTCTACATAAGCTTTGGTTTTGTTATAGTTCTGCTTCACTTGTCTGAAAGATTTGAGAATCAACAAGACAATGTGTGTGTGTGGAGGAAGTTACAGCTGCCCAGTCTGTCATGTTCTTCCCCATCTCAACATTCAATGCAACAGGCCCACTGATTCCTAACACCTACATCTAAGCTTAAATGGGCCTGCAGACCTTCACATGATACTAAGCCAGCGAGACATTCATTGAGAGTTAGAGCACTCCTGTGGTCAGCCTGATATGAGAGATTAGTGTCTTGTATGAGGAAAAAGGCACAGTTCCGAACTAACACTCTCCACAGGTTTGGGAGGCATGACTACTGCCTCCCTTCAACCTCTGCTTCCAAAGGTTATGGATCCATGAACTGTAAGGCTAGCCAAAACACCACATCAAGTGGTAGCACGCCATTGGTTGACAGGTGCCTCAAAGCAGCCACCAGACATGTCTTTGGTTCTATGTCCCAGCAATCTGCTATCAACTGACAGTAACAACACCTCTTTTCAAAAGAATTAACACATGCAGCAAGCCATTTTTATTCCCAAAATAAGTTATTTTAAAATTAAACACCGTCCTCCCCCACGAGCTCCAAACACTTGATATTAAAAAAACATTTCCAGCTCAGGAAGAAAACACTTTTTTCCAATTACTGCAAAACAGAACCAGTCCCTCATTTTCTTCAAAAAAGTATTTTTTTCTCTATGTATCCCTAAAATTGAATAATGGCCACATTGGTATTTTACCATTCGGTTTTAAAATAATTAGTTGACCCAGAATTGAGACATTATATAATATGCTAAGTTTCCATTAAGACTATTTTACAAGAGGTTTGATGATAAATATTATTAAAGATATTATGAACATTCTACTCATACATGAATAGCAGCAATTTGTCAAAAGAATGAGGAGTACTGCTTTCGTGGGCTAAAACCCACTTCAGACATTATTTTCCACTGCATGCATCTGATGAAGTGGGTTTTAGCCCACGAAAGCTTATGCCCAAATAAATTTGCTGGTCTCTAAGGTGCCACAAGTACTCCTGTTCTTTTTGCTGATACAGACTAACACGGCTACCATTCTGCAATTTGTAGTATTTGAATACAAAAAATAAATCAAAATGCACATTATGAATACAAAATGGCTGCAGTCTCATGATGACAATCATTTTAGTTGTACAGAATTCCACTGAAACTGAGACTTCACCAGTTATATATGCCTCAGAGTCTAAGCAAAGTGCACTCTGCGGGCTAGGTACATGGCAAATGGGGCTCATTGATATACCTATATCAGATAGTTAATATAGAAAAAGCTCTAAATTATCATTGTTACCCTCATTTCTCCCCATTGCTCTTTCTCCACCTTGCTTCATCTTCATTTAAAATTAAATGGTTCTCTGGAGGAGGAACCGTGTCTTCCTTTATGTTTGTACACTGTCTCTAGGTGCAACTACAACACAAATAATAATAAACTGGGGTTATAACTTCCCTAAAAGCCCCAAAACACAATTTCAACAGAACCACAGGGATGATAAACCCCATCATTGCCTGAAACTACTCTTCCCTTATTGCCAAAACTACTTCTAGTCTCCTACTGACAGGCCTGGCTCCCAATGCCAAAGATGACTCTTCAGGCCTCTTACAACAGTCAGCTTCTATTCAACCTGGTGATGTTTGGTGTAGAATCATAAGTATTGCTCCAGGATCTGGTTAATTTTTCTGTGTGGTCATTTGACTGGAAATGGTAGGCAGAGGACAGGTGCACATAGACCTTTAAAAAACACAATGCCTCGTGCCAGAAGCAGGCAGTAAACTAGGACCTTTGTTGGAGATGATATGATCAAGGAGGCCTTGAAAATGGACTACGCATTGTTTATCCAGAGCCAGACAGTTTCCCCTGCAAAAGGGTAAACCTGTGCAGGGAATTAAGTGGGACATTTTAGAATAGCAATCTATCACTGACAGGATGGCCATGAAGCCACTGGATTCTGGTAGTTCTGCCACAAAGTCCAAGGAGATGACCTCGAAGGGCCCAGATGGGGTGTCCAGCAGTTGGAGGAGACCTCACAGTTTCTGGCATGAGATCTTGTTAAAGGCACACACCTGGCAAGAAGCAACAAACATCCCTTTTGTGGGTTGCATACAGGGCCACCAGAAGTACTTGGATACTAATTGCTGGGTTTTACATCACCCCATGTGTCCTGCCAGGGTGCAGTCATGGCACAATTAAAGAACTGCAGGTACTGGGGAACACAAATGAGGTCCCTTTTGAATGTTATCCCCTCCCAGGTGTCATGTGGTTCTCAGCTGATAATGACCATGTCATTGGTTAGAATTCCAGAGACAGAGCTCGGGCTCATCCGCAAATCCTGGTGGTAGGTTGTGTACAGAAAATTACAGGACTTGAGAATGTGGGATGGTTCTGGACTGGATTCTCAGGGGTTGGAGCCATACGTTTAGAACCTTGCCATTTCTAGTTCCAGGGTAGTAGGTCAAGGTAAAGTTGAGCTGGGAAAAGAATAGGGCCCACCAGAGCTATCATTGGTTTAGTGCCTTGGCCCTATGGAGTTACTCCAGCTTCCTGTGATTGGTAAACATTTGGACCAGATAACGGCCCCTTATAAATAGTGTTGCCACTCTTCAAAGGCAGTCTTAATTGCTGAGAGTTCTTTGTACAAGATATCATTTCGCTCAGCAGGAGTAAGTTTCCTCAAGTAGTACACGACAGGGTGCAGTATTTCATTGTATCAGTGCTTCTGGGAGAGGACTGCCTCAAATCACTGTGCTAAACACATTGGCTTCTATAATGAAAACTTGTAGCACATCTGGCATGGGCCAATACTGGAGCAGTGGTGAAGGCAAACTTTAACTGCATCAATGCCTGCTGGGCCCTGGGCACTGGCTATTTTTCTAGAGAAGATCAGTGAGGGCCTTGGTTTGTTTTGAAAAGTTCGAGATGCACCTTTGGTAAAAGTTTGTGAAGCCTAAAAAACATTTTAGGTTGCACACATTGCCGGGCGGGGAAGGTGCCCAGTTGTAGACAGCCTGGACCTTGTGCTGATCCATCTTGATTCTGTGCGGGGTCAGGATGAAACCCAGGAATTCAACTGAGCACTTCTATAATTTAGCAATAAAGACAATGTTGTCAGTGTCTCTCCAGGATTGTGCGGAAGTGAGCGATGTGTTGGCCCAGATCATCTAACAAGATCAATATATCATCAAAATTCACCATTATAAACTGGTTCAGCAGGTCTCATACATGGTTAATGAAGTGCCACAATGTTGCTGGGTTATTAGTCAACCCAAATAGCACAACTAAATATTCAAAGTAGCCAGCGGGTCTGAATGGTAGTCTTTCATTTTTCCTGCTCTTGGATAAGGATGAGATTGTAAGCTCCCTAGAGTAAAGTAAATACATAGGTAGCTACCACAAAGTTCAACAACTCAGGGATCAGGCTAGCGGATAATGGTTCAGGACTGTTATCTGATTTAGGGCTCAATAATCAACACAGAGGCAACGGCCGCCATATTTTTTTTTTAAACCAAAATGACTGGGGCATTGGCTGGTGAAGCTGACTTGCGGATGAACTCCCAGGCCAGTTTCTCTTGGAGGTATTTCTGCAACGCAGCCAGTTTAACTCCAACATTGTGTATATCCACCCAAACTGTAACTTCCCCCTGACTGATTTCGCTGGGGCAACTATAGTCTTGATGAGGGTGGAGACTTTCTGCATTCTTCTTCTCAAAGATGTCAGCATAATCATGATACTGGATGGGGTGAATTCCATAGTTCCTTCAGTAGGTGTTTCAATGAAGGAGACTAAACCTACTTGAACCTTCTTGAGCCTGGGTGCAATGCCTACTGATCCCTGGCCATGCCGTTGGCAGAATTCTGATGGGAAAGTAACAGTCTGTTCTTGTTGATGACTGTGAGGGGTCGTGAAGTGTTAGCCAGGAGATGCCAAACAACAGGGGAAAACGCGGGGAACTGATCATGCCAAATTGTATTATATTTCTGTGTCCCAGAACAACAGTCTCCCGGGGGCCAGTCTCCTCCACAACCGAACCCGAATACAGCAGAGAGCCGTCAAGAGATTAAAACTTGTCCAGGTGGCCTTGTGTTGCAAGGGAATCTATAGGGTCTGATCCATAGCTGCATCCATAAAATTGTCTGCTGGTCCTGAATCAACAAGGGGTTGTTGGAGGGGAATCTGTTCGCGGTTCCCTCAGATGCACAGCTGGAGAGACACCTGCAAATGGGAAGCCCCCGGATAGGGCTCAGGATATATCTCAATGAGGACTATTGTATGGGAAAATTCTCTTCTCTCAAGGACCAGGCCAGTTCCCCTCACAGTGCCTGGACTAGCATGTTTCTCCAAGCTCATCAGTGTTTGTACGGGGCAGGCCAAGATGGCACAGCCAGGTTCACTGCAGTAGAAGCACAGGTGTTGCCGACAGCACCATTCCTTTTCTTCAGGAGTGAGCTGCTGATGAGCCAGATCAGCTTGTATAGCTTCCGCAGGCAATACCAAAGGTCAGGTAATGGTAGAGGGACTGCAGGGAACCTCATTTCTCTTCTTTTTTATCTCCTCAGCTAATCATCTCTGCAGGTCCACAAGGGCATGTATGCCTGTAGGCACTGTTACACATATTCCTCTTGGATTTCTTACTGAAAGCTCCACTGGAATTGGTATAGCTGTTTTGCAATGGTCCACTCTCTGTCTGCTGTAAGGCAGTGCAAGCATGCTGCGTAAGAGGCCACTGTGCCTTGCCCCTGCCAGAGTCTCCTCAGAGTGGCCTGGGCCATTCGAGCTCGATGCTCAAAGATGGTTGATATTGACTGGAGAAAGGCATCCCAATTTGACAGCACTGGGTTCTGGCCTTCCAGTTGGGCGGGGGGGTGTCTAATCTAATGCATCTCCTGTCAGCGGGCTGATTACCAAGGCAATCTTGGACTGCTCAGAGGCATAGATTTTGGGATGCATCTGAAACAGATGGCAGCACTGGTTAATGAAGCCCTAGAACCTCCAATGGTTTCCTTCAAACCATTCAAGCAAGGCCGCCAGACCTAGTGGTCAGAGCTGGAATCCCCAGTGACAAAACAGGAGTCAAGAGTCAGCTGGGTCAGGATACTGGGAGACTAGAAGCAGGAAACCAATGTGAGATCAGAACCACGAATCAGGACCTAGAGTCAGGCCAGATCAGGCCCCAGATCAGAGGCAGGAAACAAACTGGGTGTCGGGAACCTCAAAATCAGATACCAGGAGTTAAGCCAGGTCAGGATGACAAGAAGTCAGGTCAGGGAAGCAGGAAGTGCGAGGCACATAGTCCAGTGCAGAAAGGAGATAAGTTATTTGGACAGCTTCCTGTTAGGTCCTCTGGGCCTGCTTAAGCCAGCAGCAGTAACGGCTGCTCTGGGACTCCACCAATAGGACCTTGGGGAGGAGCTTCAAACTGGTAATGGGCTTCGTGGATTCTATGTAAGCAGTTGTCAGCAGAGTGCCAGGTGGAGGGTTGGAGTGTGGCCACTCCCACAAATCTGCATTTGAGACCAGAGACAGTAGGTAGATTAGGCTGCAAAATTTACATTGGTCACAACTTTGCAAGTGTTCCAGGTAGGAACTTATTCAATAAACAGTCCCGTTCCCTGGTAAATTGAAATTGGAAGCAGATTAGGATCACCAATCCTGTTCCTCATCTTCTTCAGGAAGTGCCTTCTCCTAATGTCTGGTAAAGCAAGTAGACCACTCCTTTAGCTCTAGTATGAGGGAAAATTCCAGCAACGTTGCTGGGACCAGGTTAAATGTGTGCAATTTGGGTGGAGGGAGGGGCAGGACACTGACAGCAGCCCCCAGGTCATCCATATGATGGAAGGAGGTATTACCAGTTTCCCAGACATGTTACCTAATATAATTGTGGCCTATTTGAACCACACTCGTGGTGTCCTGTCTTGCCTCCCAGGACAATGAAATTTATGGATCCTTAATATGAGCGTCTGATTTTCCTCTGAGAAATTTTTCCTCATTCTCCAATGTTATTTTTAATCAAACTTTTTTACAGTAACCTGCATTCAACCCACTAATATGTGCCTTCAACCTTAACCAAGCTTGTATGTGTGAATTTGATTTTTGGCCTGACGTATTCCCTAAATTCACCAAAAAAACCAATCTCTTGCCTGCTTATTACAGTCATATGGCCAGATTCACTCAATTTATGTAGCCATGGTGGTGGAAAGTCCAGCAGGGAAAGATTGCAGTAGCACAATGTGACCCCCATGTTCTCCTCTTCTGGAAGGGGAAAAGAGGACAGGACAGGGCAAAATGTGGTCAGTGTTGGCTCAAAATGCAGCACAGTCAGAACAGCCTGAGGCTTTGTCTTCACTGACATAAAAGGAAATTAAAATAACCCCAAACAATAACAGCGAGATAAACAAGGGATAGTTATCTTGCTGTAAAATCCTAAGTGGACACAAGACAATTGTAGTGTTCACTATGAGGTAGCTAAGTGAGGTCAGCAATCAACCCCTAACCCATGGTTGACCTCACCTAGTTTACCTCAGGGTAAGATAAAGTACTTTGTCTACACTATGTTTTTGAGCAAGGAAAGCAAATGCACATTAGTTATGCCGTTGTAAAACCAAACTTTTTTGTCAGTGAAGACATTGCCTGAGAGCAGACTGATTCAGCACTTCCCCTCAGCAATTCCTGCTACTGGAGCTCTTGTCGAGCAGTGTAAAGCCACCACCTCACTTGCAGCAAATCAAAAGGTGGAAGTGGTAGAAACAACATCTGCCCTCCGCTGGGGTAAAGGCCCTCTTGTGGGGTATGAGGGACTACAAGGAAGCTTATAAATCAATTGGAAAACATATCAGAACAGATGACAAAAAAGATGGAAACTGAAATGGAAACTGAAATGAAAATTGACATCTTCACCATAAGGAACTGCCTTATAGCATGACCCATGCAAATTTCCGTTACTCCCTGACTCCTCATTATATACAATACATACCAGCAACTACTCCATAAATGGCAGGTTCCTTTCTTCCTAAACGCAATAAGTAACTAAATACTTCTCCATTTAACGAAATATTTATCTCAATATTTGGGATAAAAACATTTTCTTCCCTTTACACAGATATTTCTCATAGGACTTCTCTTAGAAACAAGATGTTCCCCTATCAAATTGATCTAACAGGCAAAACTTTACATAGATGCAAGAATGTTTCGAACACAGTCTCTAAGTGATCAGAGAGCCAGCCATAGAGCAGGGCACAGCAATATACAAAATTAAGTCACTCAAAAGGGAAAACATTTAACAAAAAAAAGACTCTCTTTTCTTTCTTTACACCACTGGACAGATTCTTGTGTGAACTCTCTTTCCTGTTCTTGACCAATCAGATCATTATGATAATGTTGCCCCTAGATAACCATTAAAGACCATCTACCAAAGGTTTTTTTTAAATATTTTCCCATCATAATCTTTTTTTTTAAATTACTTTCTTCATTGCATACTCCAGATAACACACCCTGCATTGTAAGAGTCACTGATCCAATCCACCTCTCTGTGAAAGGACTCAAGCACACTAATTTGAGAAACTGCATTGGCAAACTACAGGCCAAAAAATGCATGTACAAAGTTAGCATCTTTCTCAATGATTTACTGAAAGCAGCAGCTCGTTTTAATAAAACCATCCCAAAACATAAAATTGATTGAACCAACTGCTGTGCAGGGCATACACAACAGCTGATCAAAATCATTCAAGATTTTTATTCCTACAGAATCTCTCCAGAGCATGTAGAGGTTTTGTGGATTTTTTTCCACAACACCTTATCACTTCAATTCTGATTCAGAACTCACTAAATGCAAACAGGAAAATTAAGGGCCCACTTATATCTATATTGCAAGGGTCATAACTATAAATACAACCCAGATCAAAAAAATTTCCCACTCTGACAAAATGAAAACCAAATATATTTTGCATTCACAATAGTATCCATAATACAAAATTTGATTCAACTCTCCTGTTTTTAGCTCAAATGGATTTAGCGTGGTAGGGCTAACTACATTCTGTAAGTCTCTCAGAAAAGTTATGTCATACACACCATGGGATTTTGCTAAGATATACGGTGGTCATTTCAAAAAAATTTTATGAGGAAAAATTTTTACCGATCAGTTATGTTTAAGAAGAACACATTGTGCAAGTTTAAAATTTTGGAAAAAAAAATTTTAAAAAAAGCACATACTTGCAAACTTCAGTTTTTTTATATATAAATATTGTAAAAAGAATTTATCAATTTCATTGAGACTCACAAAAAAGTTCACCTTTTCAAAACATGCTACATGAGGCTTTTGCTTTTTGAGTAAAGTAATTTTATGGTATATGTGTCACAATGAAGGACAAAGATAAGCCAACTGTTTAGATTCCTCGCCTTTATGTTGTGGCTTTGATCACTAACAATGCTGTGCGAACAGCCAACAGAAGGCTGACATTTCATAAAATATGCAGTGATAAAAACTAATACTGTAGCATCTGGGAGCGATATATAAAATGCAGAAATACACCTAATAACTGTGATCTTAAATTACAAGTTACTAAAAGCTAAATAAGCAGCATAAGAAATAGAAAGATTAAGACAGGATTTTTGTGCTTCTGTTCCTAAAAATAAACTTTAAAAATATTAATCCAAGAAATGTAATCCATAATTCTTAACACTTCTTCTCATTCCCTTGGATCTTAAAAGCAGACTTCTAAGAAGGGTGATTTTTTGCTGTATTATTAGGTCTCAGAACAAGTTAAACACATTGTAAAACCTTCTTTGTGCAGTATTATTAAAGTTCTAATGTATCATGAGGTCATTTTCTTTTAAATATATAAACCATATAAAATAGTTAAAGCCTAGTCACTGACTTTTCACTGCTGTAGCACTAGTTCGAATCCTGACTGGGCCAAAGTAAGTGTAAATCCTTCCAAATGGGGCATATATCAAATGTATCTAAGGGTACATATTACACGAATTTACACATTACATTACTTACATTTGGAACAAAGAATAGCATATAAGATGGAGGGGGGGAAACCAATTAACTCTGAAAAGTAGACTTGATACAGTCATGGTAAATAAATACATGAAGATGAACTCTTACTGTGATGTTTTAGCTAAGCTGCTGAATGCAATTCTTTGAGGCATAAAAGCGGCAAAGAATCCTGTGGCACCTTATAGACTAACAGTCTAACAGTTAGTCTATAAGGTGCCACAGGATTCTTTGCTGCTTTTTCAGATCCAGACTAACATGGCTACCCCTCTGATCTTTGATGCGTAAGTATGGAAATACCAAATAGGAGGAGGGAAGTGTTATTAGCTCTGTATATGGCTTTAGTGAAACCACTACTGGAATAGTGCATCCTCATCTAGTGTCTACACTTCAAAAATGATGTTGATAAATTGGAAAAGGCACAGAAAAGAATTCCAGAATGATTAGACATCTGGAAAACCTGCCTGTAGTGAGAGAGACTTAAGAAGCTCAGTATATTTGGTTACTGAAGAGAAAAGTTTCAGAGATGAATTGATCACAGTGTACAAGTACCTGCAGGAGGGAAAAGTTTGATGCTATACAGCTCTTAAATCAAGCAGAAAAAGGCATGAAGAAATCCAATGATGGAGGCTGAAGATAGGCAAATTGAGACTAGAAATGAGACACAATTTTAACAGGGAGTAATTAATCACTGGAACAACTTAGGTAGAGACATGGTACATTCTCCATCATCTGAAGTTTTTAAATCAAAACTAGATATCTTTCTAAAAGATGTGTTATAACTCAAATAGAAGTTATGAGCTCAATGTAAAAATTACTGGATGAGATTCTTTAGCGTACATTATGCAGGTCAGACTAGATGATCAATGGTCTCTTCTAACCTAAAATTTTAATGTTAAGATTCACTTGACCAGGGGTTCTTGCATGTTTATAGATCATCTCCTTCCTTGTTTGTGACTGTCTGGGCTACCTACCTTCCTCTTAAGTGTTACTCGACATTTTTGTAGTAACTAGAGCAATTGCTTAAATGGAAAAGTAATATTAGAAAGTATTTTAGCCTTCTTTAACAGAATGCATCATCTAGAACCAAGGAGAACAACCAGTATCCTATGATTCAATAGCTTTATTCAGACCATTGATAATCCACAGACTACAGTTTGAGAACTACTGGTCTAATTCAAAGAAAGCTAATAGGAACCTGAAACAATTAAAGCAAAGCATGTTAACTAAACAATGCCCAAAATCACCAGAGCATAGTGTTGCAACAGCTTCTTATCTGCAAACAAAAACTGGATAGGATTTGTTTAGATCAAATCTGAGGCCTATATCAAATGGCAAAACAGCACAAAGACTTAAACTTACCTAGTAATTAACACTGAATTCAATCTTCAGCATTAGGCTGTCATGCACTAATATCAGAACTTTATGTATCAGGTTTAAAAAAAAGGATGGAAAATAAAATCCATATTTAGTGCCTGAAGAACTGTGAAGCATATTTTCTGTCTGAAAAATCCCATAACAACAGTTAAGTATGTGGGAGGCAATTGTCCTTGTGCTTATAATTAGTGTCTGAATTTAGGGATTTCACTGCTTAATGCACACCCACCCGCCTGTTATTCTTTCTGCCGTTTTTTGTGAACTTAATGGAGATAAATACTCTTTTCCCACCTCATATTTACACCAGTGCTATTTAATTTTTTTTCAAACTGTTATAATAGGTTAAACAGCAGCCTCAAATCATTCTTCATCTCCCACTGGACAAAGAATGGCATTACAGGACAGAGTAGATGAAGGCATATTTACATTCACAGTGTTCTTAACTATAACATTTATGTAAATTATGATTTTACATTTGCAAATTCTCTAATTTTTGGTTTCACAGAATACTTTACTACTTTCATCATTAACTTTCTATGTATATTACAAGCTGTGAAAACTCCCATGGAAAATAAAGAAGCTGTCCAAGAACTGAAACAATGGCTAAAAACTAAATGCTTTCTGTAAAAGGAGTTATGCCTCTACTTCTAAATTGTTCTTACTTCTGTGCAAACAGGGAGCTAGACTTAATCTGTGAACCTACTGCAGCTGTTCCTTTAGTTGGTCTCCTTCTGCACTTGGACCACATTAAGCATAACAGGCATTTTAAAAACTTTTAAATAAAACTGCCTTTCATAGTTTTCTCTATAATTTTACATAGATCTTTACAATTTACTCCAACCTACTAATTACCACTAGCTTTATGAAATAAAAAGTAGTTCCTTTTGCATCTGTACATATCAAAACTCAATTTGCCTATCCATTGCCAAAATGTTTTGAAAGCATTGTGTTAATTATAGAGTTGTAACCAAAGACCACAAACATAAAAAAATCAAAATTCCAAATAGAAAACTTCATTAGCTAACAGTTAAGTTTCAAAAACAACACTCCAAAAAAAGACATGATTACATACATTAAGAAATTTTCAACATGGAAAACTATGGAAATCACCTGTTAAGAATACGTATACAACTCTGATACCTAACACCATACATCCTTAATACAGATTGCAAATTTTTACGTGCACGTCACCACTTTCACTTTGATTCTGGAATGATGAGAGCTAGCTGTATTTCCTTTGTTTATTTCATACCTAGGGCCTGACCCTGAAATCCCTACTCTTGTGCATTTAAAATTTACCAAATGAGACTCCTATACTGTGAAATGTTATATTGGGATGAAAAACATTTTTGTTAGGCCTTTATATGACATTTGCAAACTACGGTTTTAGACACTTGATAGCAACCGCTTTTTGTAACTACCACAGCCTGGGACACATACATGGTGCTGATTCCTCTATATCTGGGCAACATTACATACATATAGAAATATGTTAGTCACCTCAAGCAAGTGGAATAAATCATAAGTACAGTGTACTAGTGTTGGTCTGCTTTATGAAGCAGATAGATAGGTGTTGAACTGTTTTTTTCAAGGCATTGTTCAAGGCCAACCTAAAGTAGAATGAAATACAACTGCTCAGAGGTAAAGTGCAAAGATATAGAACACTACAGGTAAGTCCACATTTGTACGACGGGGCACATTATTCTAGACCACTGAAACGGAAGAAGAGTCTTCTGGCTACTGCTGCTTTGTGGACATCAATATGCAGAGATGAGCGTAAAAAGACACAAAGTTGGTGGATAAGCTTGACAAATCGAAAGCAAAGGTTATCAATCAATCGTGAGATAACAGCCCCTCAAAATGCTTCTCCTGCCTATTATCATTTCTCTTTCCTAGATTAAGAATGAGCCAGATATTTTCCATGTAAGTACCCATTTCCCTTAGACACTGGGACAGCAGAAATCTGCCTATCTGTGCCTGACAATGAGCAGACAGAGTAGGGTGACATTAACATATTGATATGAAACATGGTTATCATTAGGCAATTCCCCCTTCCAACCCCACGGCCCTACAAATACGATGAAGAAGAGAGGATATGATAGAGTTGTGAGATTCCACTACAGCGAAATCTTAGTGGAGCTGCCCATCAAAACTCTGGAATCTAATCACAGGAAAAAGTAAAGCCATTTAAACATGACTCCCGGATCCTATAGATGAAAATCTAGAAGTGTAACACTCTGTATTCCACCTCCAATCCTCAGGTGCCTACAGCAGTTTTTTAAAAGGACATAAGCATTTCTGTTAAGCATTCTAATAAAGAATTTGGCTGGACAAGATAATAAAGGGAGGCAATAAACAATTACCATAAGAATTCAGAAAGTAGATCACCAATCAAGGATTAATTCCAACTTCAAAAAGGTCCTTAACAACAACCAGGCAAAGCCAGTAATATCTTTCTTCATATAAATCAGTGCTATTATATAATTGCATATTTAATTAGAAGAAAAAATAAAGTGACAATTATTCTTTTATCATAACCAATACAATCTTGAAAACCCCAAATAACAGAAGGATAAACTGCTCAAAGAAAGCATATATTCTAAATTAATTTCCTGGAAAAAACAAACAAGTCGATGTGAACCTTCAAACCCTTCCCACCAGCCTTCTTCCTCTATTAATCATATAATTAAAATACTTCTATGAACAAAGCATTTGAACTGGTTCATTCACTAGTGTGTGCATGTGCATACAGGTTTTCTTCCTCTGCTTTGCCAAAGAAATCTGAGCAACATTTTCCCTATGTTTTAGGCCCCGTAGCTCTGTGTTGCTGAAATGTGCAAGAAAGCACTAACAAAGCAATAACAAGAGAAAGGCTACATTTGTCAAAATCCCCCTTCTGCACAATCAAGAGGGCCAGTGCACAGCATTACCTACAAAGCAAAAACACTGGAATGTCTGGAGTGAGCCATAGAGTTTAAGGCCAGAAGGGATCACTAGATCATCTAATCTGACCTCTTGTATAGTAAATGTAATAAGGTAATAAGGTAAGTGGGAAAAATATTAAAGAATTAAAATATTTAAGCATGCTTAACCTCTAATTAAGGAATTAATTAACTAAATTAATGAACAAAGCAAAAACAATTTGCATTTTTTGTAAAATTCTGAAAAATATCATTTTGCTTGAGTATACATGTAATTTACATATCTAGGATAGCCACACACAAGATACAACCTGAAACAGTCAACTTATATCCAATCATTCATGTATCATAACATTCCATTAATCAAAATGCGTTTAATTAATTGCATGATAGTCAATGTATAATTATTGTACTATTCAATCCAGCTTCCGGTCACTATTCATTTGGAGTAAGGGTTTCTGTTAAAATCTGTCCTTTCTTTGACCTAATACATGATCACAGGAAGCTAGATGAATTCACAAGTGAAACATTTTACCCATTACCCCTACTACTGACAGAGCTTACAACTGTAAGTGCCTTTTAAAGTTTAACAGTAAAACCAAACTAGACATACTCTCCCCAATACAACCTGATTTAAAAAATAAAAGCAGAACAGCTTCTTTTCATTTACAGTATTAACAATTATTTAAATATTTATATTGATATTGACAAAACTCACAAATTAAGATTTATTAAGTAATTAATGCTTAATTACTTTCCTAAATCAAAGCCTAAATGGGCAAACAGAAAACAATATATAATTTGTGCTCTCAGAAGGTATGTGTAATAAAATCTCTCCACTCTTTGGTCACTTTCAAAACAGGAAGAAAATACCAGAGCTCTCGATAGGTCACTAAACCCACCTTACTATTAGGTATCTACTGAGGTTGCAGAAGCCTCCCCGCACTGTCTCACCTTTACGATACAAATAAAACATTATGAAAAATGTAAGTTGTGTACCCAAATCCGTAGTGAAAGTAAAGTAGGGATTTCCTCTTTATTATCATCTCTATAGTTCATTCAGTAAAAGAAAATTTCTCCCCAAAAGACATAAAATAGATCCCTATTCCTGAAATATTTTACAAAACCCCTCCAAAATAAAACTAAATCTCATGTTATCCCTAGAAACAGGCCCTGTACCATTCAAAGGGAAAAACTAGATTCATGACCCAAGAGCTTAAAGCAATAATACTTTGTAAAAATACAGAATTCCATGTACCTATTGAAGCGCTGAGTATGGATGGGTGTAGGCCTGCCCATTACTAAAGACCTCCTGCCCCCTTGGCTTATGGGGAGAAGCCACTGGACCCAGGCATCAACTAATCACAGGGGAAAACAAATGGAAGAAAAAAAAACGGGATATGAGTGAAGGTCAAAGGTATAAAATCAGTGATCCAGAGGGGGAAACCAAGCTGAAAACTCCGAACAGAAACTACTGATTCCTCAATGGTGCCCAAGGAAGCAGTGGACACCATCCACAGGAACTATGCCTGGAGATGCGACCTTAGGAGGGATCAGAAATAGGCACCACAGACACAGAATTCCATGTGGTTGCTCTGGAAATTCCTTGCAAAGCAGTAGATGTGAAACATGCTACAGATGCCAATAACCCTCTGAATGTGCTTTAATATGGTCCTAAAGTTACACAGCATAACTCTCTAGTCCTATGACTCTATGCCAAGGCATAACTAACAAATGCAATCTGTCATTCAAACAATTCTTCTGACTCTAGCTTGACCATTTTTACCACAATCAAATGGAAGTTACCATTACACTTATTCAAAAAGGTCTTGCTAGAATGGACATTCAGGAATGCCAGGGTAATTGATGATAGTAGTACTTTAACATCCTTCTGAAAAGACTCTTGTAGGATTCTGCAGAACCACCTTATTCTAGTGAAACTTAGTTTAGGGTGAATCAGTCAGTGGAGACCACTCACTGTGACCTGGAGCAAGCCTTAAACTTTATATCAACTGGCTCAAATTATTAGCTTCATACAGACCAAATCAAAACCTCGGGATTTTGGGATTTCAATTAAAATGATCCCAATGAAAAACTGATGGTCAGAAATTATCCTGATCTTCAATATGTTAATGAGAATTTGAGACTGAATGAATTCAGATTCAAAGAACATTACCTACTTTGGGAAGGTAGAATGTTAAGCCATTTGCATGTGCACGGGGGCAGGGTTCAGCACTGGAGGTAAAAGAGAGCTAGAGTTGTATTTGGCTAGCATTTGAAATTATGGAGTTTATACCACCTCATCAAAGGAAAACATGCTGTGGCTGGTGAGGTGATTTAACAACTATTGAAAGATAAAGCTACGGAAGTAACTAGTTTTGATGTGAGTGTGCACGTGCGCACACGTGAGAACCTGTTGTAACAATTTCACTGCTGTGCAATGCAGCTCAATCTTGAATCTGTTCCTCTCCCCGTCCCTATAGCTGAAAATCCTGCAGGTGTTGCTACAACAGGGGAGGGAGTCTGGCTTAATGGACTTCTCTCTCTCTCTTTGATTCACCCTTGCAATGGAGCTATCAACTAAGTAGAAGAACTAAGGCTTGGTCTGCACTACCAACTTGTGTTGTTTTAACTACATCTCTCAGGGGTATGGATTTAATGATGTAGTTATGACAATGTAACCAACAGCATAGACAGCGCTACATCAATGGGAGGGGTTCTCTCATCAACATAGCTACTGCATCTTGGTGATGTGGACTACCTACGCCAATGGGAGAAGCTCTCCTGTTAGCATTGGTAGCATAGTCACTAAGCGCTCCAGTAGCACCGTTGCACCACTGCAGCACTCTAAGGGTAGACAAGCACTAAGTTCATAAAGCTTCCATACTGCAGTACAACATGGAGGAGAGCTTACAGTGAATGGACTCACTTTAAAAAATAAAAATATTCTACACACTTGCAGTACACGAGCAGCCCAGCACGTGCTGCATACTGGTGCACCATATGGGTAATTTACTTGCTCCACAAGCCACAGATTATTGAAGTAGACACATTATTCGTAATACTATTGGTGTCCTCAAATAGCGCTGTTAAAGATTAGTACATAACTTTGTTAAATCTGTGTTACAGTGCAGTTCTATACAGAAGCTGTGGCATTTGCAAGTGAATCTGCCTGACAAGTTACCTTTAAAACAGAACTGCAGTATGTAATGTAACCATGCAAATAAATCCAGGAATCAAAAAGAGGAGGATCAACTCTTACTCTGGGAATTTACATCAGATTTCTGAAGTCATAGTAAATAAATGTAGAGTTACACAGTATATTTGTTTCTTTGTACATAACTTAGTAAATTAAATATTCGATCAATTTCATTATTATCTAACTTAAAAATAAAGCAGCCTGATTACCCAACAAATGAGTAAGTACAAGTTCCACCCTGACTTTAAAAACATAAAGTAGTCTATTTTTGGATTGAATTAAAAAATAAGTAACTTATTTGTATTTAAATTTTATTTTGTATCTTAGGAGAAATTCTTGGTTTAAAATATAGGTTCAACAAAAAAAATAGGTAAATAGTGTGAAATATGCATATTTTTCCACCAAAGAATGATGTAATTTAATCCAAGGATTGAAAAACAAACAAACAAAAAAACACATCTACAGAATACCAAAGGCTCTATGTCAAGCTTATTATGAAGTACAATACATGGACGTGTCATTTTAGTACAACACTAGAAATGGTCTGTATATTAGGGTTCCTAAAACCTCAATCCCCACATTCTCTCTTACATTCATATTCATTACATCCTCTAAATACATTTTTAATGGAGGTGTAAGTGGAGAAGCAGCAAGGGATAGAAGAGATTGACCCCTCAGCAAAGAAAAAGGAAGCAAGTGCATTTTAGTAGTCTATTTTAATCATGCCGACAATTTCATTTTTCTTTCTTACCTGCTCTTTTTCACTTAGCAGTCAAAATAAACCAATAAATATATTGATTATATACAAACTATGTTATCACGAGTAATCTTGAAACAAAAGGGAAGTTGCAAAAGTTTGGAAGAAAGCTAATGTGCCAATACTTAAAACAGGTAAGCAAGATGACCCGGGTATTTAAAGACCTGTCAGTCTAACAAGCAGATAATGGAGTGGTAATATAATTAATGCCAGTCAACATGGGTTTATGGAAAATAGATGATGTTGAACTAACTTGATATTTTGTTGATAAGATTGCAAGTTTGGTTGATAAAGGTAATAGTGTTGATGTAAGGCATTTCACTTGGTACCACGCAACATTTAGACTCAAAAACTACAAAGATATAAAGTTAACATGGTATACATTTAATAGAGTAAAAGCTGGCTAACTGATAGGTCTCAAAAGGTAACTGTAAATGGGGAATCATCATCAAGCAGGTGTGTTTCTCATGGGGTCCAGGGGGAGGAGGGGAAGATAAAATTTGCAACTGACACAAAAATTGGGGCAGTGGTAAAAATGAAAAGGACCAGTCACTGATAAAGAGCAATCTGGATCACTTAGTAAACTGGGCATAAGAAAATAATGTGTGTTTTAATACGGTTATATGTAAAAGTATACATCTAGGAACAAAGAACACAGGCCATTGTTACAGGATGGGGGATTCTATTGTGGGAAGAAGTGTCTCTTTGAAAAAGATTTGGGCACTGAGGTGGATAATCAGCTGAACATGAGCTTCCAGTGTGACACACTGGCCAAAAGAGTTATGCGATCCATGGATGCATAAGCAGGGGAAGTAGAGAAGTTATTTTATTTCTGTATTTGGCACTGGTGTGATCGCTGCTGGAATATTGTGCCCAATTCTAGTATTCACAATTCAAGAAGAATGCTGATAAATCAGACGATTCAGAGAAGAGCCATAAGAATGATGAAGCCATTAGAAAACATGCCTTATCGTGATAAGACTTAGAGAGCTCAATCTATTTAATTTAACAAAGAGAAGGTTAAAGGGTGACTTGATTACAGTCAATAAATGCTTACATGGGGAACGCATTTAATCATGAGATCTTCAATCTAGCAGAGAATGGTATAGATCCAATGGCTGGAAGGTGGAGCTAGACAAATTCAGCCTGGAAATAAGGCATACATATTTAGCATTGAGAGTAATTAACCATTTGAACAATTTACCGAGGGTCATGATGGATTTTCCATCACTGACCATTTTTAAATCAAGATTGGATGTTTTTCTAAAAATACACTCTAGGAATTATTTAGGGAAAGTTCTATTAACTGTGTTACACAGGTCAGACTCGATCAGGGGTAGGTAACCTATGGCACGCATGCCAAAGACGGCATGCGAGCTGATTTTCAGTGGTACTCACACTGCCCGGATCCTGGCCACCGGTCTAGGGGGCTCTGCATTTTAATTTAATTTTAAATGAAGCTTCTTAAACATTTAAAAAACTTGTTTATTTTACATACAATAGTTTAATTATATATTATAGACTTCTAGAAAGAGACCTTCTAAAAACATTAAAATATATTACTGCCACACGAAACCTTAAATTAGAGTGAATAAATGAAGACTCGGCACACCACTTCTGAAAGGTTGCCAACCCCTGGACTAGATGATAACAATGGTCCCTTTTGCCCTTGGAATCTATGAAGTAAAGTCAGGAGGCAAAACGCTGGTAAGAGCAGCAGCACTGGAAGAGCTTAAGCCAGAACTTCAATTTGTAATAACTTTGCAGCACACATGCCAAAAAGTTTGCTCCTGGCTTAGGTACACCACTGAATAAACATGCTGGACCTATTTCTTGAACAGAAGATATATGCAGGTTACACAGAGAACACTTTTCACCACCTGTTCCTTAATGCTAGAGTCAAATTAGTACAGAGGACTTTTTCAGTACAGTGGTACATTGAGAGATGAGAGATACATAACACTATCACCCTACTAAATCTGGCTTACCTGAAACTTAAGGGAAGGGAGAGGCCATTCTTGTCCAAATCCTTGGCATTCAGAGGAAGAGTTTCCAGCACTGTTCATTAACTTGTAAATTACAGCTGATTTATATTTACATTGAAAGAATTTGAGTTTTTTAAAAAAGCTTTTCTACTGATTTTCAACTACAATTTTCACTTATTTCTGAAACTATCACATGCTCTTTAAATAGTTGGCTGGTACATAAGCATTTGACAATTCAACATTTTTCTAAGTTTTAAGAGCAAGTCATCCCCAAATTGATAAAGGCCACTATAACCTGAACTCACTGCAATTTTTAACTAGAGAATTACAATTTCATTTTCAAATTTCAGGCACTTGGTTGCGATGAGAAATGCTACTGAAATAACCAAATGCAACTGATAGGAATATATGATAATATTAAAATCACATACCCACACATACATGCAGAGGGAAAAAAATAAAACACCAAACTACAAGTCTTCACTTCTTAAATCTCTTTTTGATAGTTCCAGAATTCAGGCACACATCCAGAAGAACTTTCTGCCCTATGTCTGGTCAGTAAAGAAATTGAGGTTAACCTTTAATTTTTAATGTCACCTGCAGCCAGTGACTTCTTTTTCTAATGCAAGTGACAGATAAACAGAAAAACACTCCCAAGATGATACACAAAGCACCACACACCATAAGTGCATTTTTATTTTTATACCAACTCAATTTCTCAAATGGATAACCAATGTTCCTACTAATTTACATTAGGAATTGAGTGAGGCATGAAAATTGTTCTGATGCATAGGCTCTATTTCTTTAATTTACTGTATAGTGCTTCTATTGCAACTGTGGCTACACAAAATATATTTTAAAATGCACACACATACACAAAATATTACAGTGAATGTTGTGCCTCTGACCCTTGTTGGAAATGTACTCTGCTTACTGATAGGCCTTCCACTTTGCTCAAGGGAGTCCCAAGACTCCTCTACTCTGAGACTCAGTCCCGGGCTTCAGCACTTCTGTTTCTCACTGTGACCTCACTTCAACAGGTCTAAATGAGCCCAGAACACACTGGTGATTTAGGCCAGATCTATGTTAGACCCCCAAGTTGGGCCCCAGGGCCAGACAACAGGTGCTCCGGCCTCTACCCCCCAACGGAATTTTCCCCCAGCCCCCAGAACTGCCACTGATCACGTAGCTGCTCAGAAAGCAGAACTTGTAACAGGAAACAGCACCTTGCGGTCGGCCGACCTGAGGAGGGGAAGTTCCCCCGCGACAGTCGCTTCCTGGGTAGAGATGCTGGGGCCCGATTGCCTCCCTTGTATGGGCATGAGCCACTCGCGACCCCGCAATTGGCTTATCATAAATTATGATGAAAAATTCGTTATATATTGTCGGCCCCCTCCCGGGGACGGGTGGAGAGAACACGAATTCCCGTCGAACCGTATCCAGGCCTGATCACCCTGAAGGTCTCTCCCAGGCTCACGTGTTTCCTGAAGCCTGACAGCTTGCCGGCCGTAATGAAACTTTCGTGGTTTGTGTGTGTAAGTAGAATTAGCTGTTAAGTATAACTGTGCTGTTAGATAAGAGACAAAGACTGGTTCCAGCCGCCCCAAGGCTCCTGCTAGGGGAAACCCGTTGACCAGGAAGCCTTGAAAGCAAGGGGAGCCAGTCAAGCCTCACGACCTGTGTTTAGTGGGATTAGCTGCTGCATTTATGGTTAATAATAATACCAATATCACTTTTACTAACCCCTGGAACGACCTGCATAATTACTGGGACTTAGAAAAATACCAGGGCCAGCTTCTATTTGTAATTGTAGTGTTTGTGTTATTTGTTCTAGTATTATATTGTAAGCCCAAGTTGTAACTAATCGTGTGGTCCCTTATCCTTATCTGTGACTCATTTAATAAATCCTCAATCTTTAACACTACGACTGATTGCTTGCGTTATCCCCGTCACTACCCTTGGGCACTTGTCACCCCCCCCAGGGCATCCAGTGATCGAACCTCCGCCCTTTTCCAACGCTCATTACCCGGTAGATAACGGGCACCTGGTGGCCATATCGGTGGAGCGAGGGGTGAGAGCAATCTGTAATCAACAATCTACAATAAAGTTTTATCACCATAGCTATGTCAGTCAGAGGTGTGAGGGAAAAAAAAATCTCACTTCCTAGCCAACACAGCTATGCTAGCAAAAAAACAGTGTGGACACAGCTATGCAGACAGAAGAGTGCTTCTGTTGGCATAGTTAATGTTGCTCAGGAAGGTGGTGTGAGTATGCCAGCAAAATTCCTTCTCATGGCGTAACCTGCATTCTGTACTTAGAGACTCCACAAGCATAGCTATATCAGTATCAGAAGAGCCTGTGTAATGTAGACAAGGCCTTATTCTCTTGGGAGCTATGTGATCAGCCAAAGTTTGCAGCAATAAAGGAAAGCCTTTTCAAAACAAGACATTTATTAGTCATCGGCAATACAATGATCAGAGACATTGGATTAAAATTGTAAAGAAAAGCCTATAATCTGTCATTTTTCCTTTAACTCAGTTAGGGAGGTCCCTCTTTGCACTAGCCTGAAAGATAGACTGTAGGTCTGCAGCTCACCTCCCTAACCCTGGCCAACAGATCTCAGATTGGAATTCCCTCTCCTCGGCCAGGAGAGCAAGTATTTTATAAAAGCTCCCTAACGCCTGTGTCCTTTGAAAAGGATGAGGGTTTTGAAACAGTCACTCTGTTTTCACATGTACTCCCTTCCTTTCCCCAGCCCAGTTCAGGTAAGGAGATGGATACGGTCACACAGGTAATAACCCATCCATATTTCAAGAAGTCCCCTTTGCCAGTTCTCATTAAGTGTTAATGACGCGGTCATTTGTCTACATTGTATTTCTATAGTAACTTTACTGTCGTGTTGACAATTCTTGATAGACATGTCTGGCTTGGTATGAATGAACAGCGTGACCCACACCTAGTCCATTCAACACTTATTCCCCTGTACTGAGGGAGTGTCTCTGGAAAGAAGATAATTCCTTGAAAGTGGATAGCAATAAAAAAGTGAGTGTCCAAAGCATTCCATACACCTGTATATAAAATAAAACTAATAATAGCTAATGGTTTGAATGCAATGCAGGCCAGTAGTGCTCATAGACTCAGACTTCAAGGTCAGAAGGGACCATGATGATCATTTAGTCTGACCTCCTGCACAATGCAGCCACAGAATCTCACCCACTCACTCCTGTAACAAACCCCTAACCTATGTCTGAGTTACTGAAGTCCTCAAATTGTGGTTTAAAGACCTCAAGCTGCAGAGAATCCTCCAGCAAGTGACTCATGCCCCATGCTGCAGAGGAAGGCAAAAAACCTCCAGGGCCTCTGCCAATCTGCCCTGGAGGAAAATTCCTTCCCAACCCCAAACATGGCGATCAGTTATACTCTGACCATGTGGGCAAGAGTCACCAGCCAGCACCCAGGAAAGAATTCTCTGTAGTAACTTAGATCCCACCCCATCTAACATCCCATCACCGACCACTGGGCTCAAAAGGTATTCCTATCAAAAAGCATTTTGAAGGCCTATAATCAGTATGAGCTGGTGTTTTCCAGCAGACCAGTGGCAATATTCTAAATCAGCAGTGTTAGCACTTAACATTTTCAATTGCCTTACATAAAATTCAAGGTGGGTGAGGTGATATCTTTTATTAGACCAACTTCTATTGGTGAGAGAGAAGCTTTTAGCTCCCACAGAGCTCTTCTTTAGCTCTTCTCTTCTAACCTGGTTATTCCTAATCTAAGCAGACAGAATATTGCAAATATTGAAGTAATATAATCTAGCTATTTAAGGTAAAACTGGGAAGCATTTAAAAGCAAACTTTGCATCATTACCAAATATTCCTTTGTCAGGAAGGTCAGAATAAGTTTGAATCATCCTTCCATGTCATGAATGAGCCACATTTGTGAGAAGGCATAGGAAAGTTTTTACTGATGAATTCTATGCTCCATTTGGCCTGCGGACAGCAGACTTTAATATTTAATGCTATCAACCCATCATCTTCAAGAACTAAAATCAACTGTTTGGGAGCATTTATCATCTTAAATCTGACATTAAAGTGAGAAAAGTCTATTTATGCAATTAAGTACACAGTAAAGAGAGGCATGCAAGGAGGCAACATTTTAAAGGACAGTGGACTTTAGGCTTTGGAAAACTATTGGAAACGTATCACAAATTAATAATCAATATGTTCATAGATGGCAGGACTAGAACTAGACACAAGAAATTATGCCATCAATAAAACCAAGGAAACTGAATAGACTCCTGAAAAAAAATCACAACAAAATTATGTTGCTTATCATTGACAGGTGGTTCAACTATAAACAGGATAATCTATCTTTTCTTTAAATTATATTCTCAGATCATTCAGCAGTCCAGACACACTACTGGGACACGACCCATTCATCAGAATAACCAGGCAGCTAGATTAAAATTTCTGACAATCTCTGAGGTCAATCTTGTTTCTAGGTAAGTTCAAGAGATGCACCTGGGGAAAACACTAGATGAATTGCTAAACTTCTTTAATTGTGAATTAGACCTATTGCATGTAGAAATTATAGATTACTGTGGTGATTTCCATATAGTGATGGACTCAAAGAGCTCTGTCTATTTATCTTAACAAGGAGACAGTTAATGGATGATTTCATTACAGTTTTTAAGTATCTACAGGGGAACAAATATTTAATAATGGGCTTTTCAATCCAGCAGAGAAAGGTATAACAAGCTCCAATGACTGCATGTTGAAGCTAGACAAATTCAAACTGGAAATAAGGCGCATCTTTTTAATGGTGAGAGTAATTAACCATTTGAACAATTCACCAAGGATCGTGGTAGATTCTCCATCACTAATAATTTGTAAAGCCAGATGGGCTGTTTTTCTAAAAAATATGCTCTAGGAATTATTTTGGGAGAAGTTCTGTAGCCTGTATTACACAGTAGGTTACACTTGATCATCACAATGATCCCTTCTGGCTTTAAAATCCATTAATCTATTAATAAAATAGAAACATAGCACTGGACAAATTGAACTTTCAGTTCTGCTCAGATAATTATTTCATATGATCAAATTACAAAGAATCACAAATTAAGAGATAGAAAAGACCTACCAGGCAATGATCCAAGTGATGGAGCTGCAACGACGTCTCTTGAGAGACAATTCCAAAGTCTCATCATTAGAAATATTATCTAAAATTCAACATAAACTTTTATTGTCCTCTATTTCAGGCTACGTCAGGCTACATCTTAGTACTACTGTGAATTCCTCTCCCTGTGTTATAATCATCAAAGACTTCTAGTGTACAAATTTATCAGTCACACTCTACGTTGAGTAGTATGTGTTACAAATGGTTATATGAAAAAGCAGCAAAGACTCCTGTGGCACCTTATAGACTAACAGACGTATTGGAGCATGACCTTTCGTGGGTGAATATCCACTTCGTCAGATGCATGACATATGGTTATATCAGTCAAAAAGGAAACAAATTGTTACAGTAACTTCTGACTTAAAGTTGTCCCGGTTAACGTTTTTTTGTCGCTATGTTGCTGATCAATTAGGGAACATGCTACGCTGTTGGGCTGCCTGCTTTCTCCATAGCTGGTAGCCTCCCTACGCACCCCCCCACACACACTCCCCACAGCGCATCCCACTCGCCAGCAGACCCTGCAGATTAGCGCCTTCTCCCTTCCTCCCCACAGCGGCAATCAACTAGCTTGCAGCGTTCAGAAGGGAGGGGAGGGAGGGGGAAGGAGTGAGGACGCAGCTTGTGAAGTAAAGGGGGAGGAGGTTGGGGGAAAGGGGTGGATCAAGGGTGGGAGCTTGGGGGAAGGGGTGGAGTGGATGGGCCAAGGATTGAGCCCCCTGCCCCCGGCAAAGTCAGTGCCTGTGCTTGCAAGAACAGCAAGAGGAGCAGCTAGACAATCCATCCTCTTCCACTCTGACTCCATCACCTCAACCAAGCTTCATACTCAGCAGTGATGACTGTAGTATTAAATTGCTTCTTTAAAACTAAATACAACTTATACGTGTATTACATTGCTTGTTTTAAATTGTTTAAAAATGTATATAATGCCTTTTGTCTTGCAAAAAAAATTTCCCTGGAACTTAACCCCTCCCCATTTACATTAATTGGGCTCACTTACCATCGTTTCACTTAAAGTCACATTTTTCAGGAACATAACTACAACGTTAAGTGAGGCGTTAACGTATAAGATAGTTCTAAGCAAACTTTTCAATGATTGGACTAATTGGTTAGCCATTTATGAAAATATCATTCGTTACTTATTAACCTCTCATAAACAGTTTATAAATGTATCACTACTATAAGTGTGAATAAGCGTATCACTAATAGAAGTGTATCTTTAAATACAAACTATTTTAGAGTTCTACATATATGAGTATAAATCTAATCTTCTTGAATAGTAAACACTTAATGTTGGTTTTTCTGAGGAAAACAACAACTCTTCTATTCCTGCAGTTTCTACATTAGAAACCATGGGCCTGACACATGTAGGTTTGCTTTTGAAAATCCCACCTGGGTGCATAGTGCATTTTGAATACACACTTTGAAAAACTAGTACTTATTGCAAAAGACTAAAAAGTTTCTTAAAGAAGTTTGGTGAAATTAATGTTTTGAAATGACCAGATGCTGGTGAGGGAACCTAAACCTTTATTTTAATTGGATCAACACATCATCACCACAACACTAGATATTAAATAATTATTTCCAGGATTCAAAGGATCTGCATCAGCCATTTGAAATCAAAATGATAAAACACAGTCATCCTAGTTGCAATATTTTAAATACAAAAATGATTTTAATCCAGAACATAATTTATCAATCCTGTTGTGCAACTTGAATGAGATGTAATGCATCTACTTACAAAGAGGACTTACAACATATCCATATTATTTCTTAATAACTTAAGTGAATGGCATTCATACAATTGATTGCAGCTGATCATTGTATGTTAATAAAACATACGATAAAACTATTTTCAGAGGAGTTTGGCCAGGACTACCACTCACCACCATTTTCAACATGATTTAGCCAATAAAATTTTTTTTAGTATGTTAAGTAAAAGGCCAGAGGAGATTTAATTTTGTTTTTTATACGTTATAGCAAGGGTTCTCAAATGGGAGGTCATGACCACTCAGGGGATTGTGGGTCATCAGCCCCCGACACAGCAGGTCTCCAGGTCAAAAAAAAGGCACCAAAATATAATTTCATCCAGGGCATCATTTTCCCTAAGGCCAGCCCTGGGACTGAGACAACATTAGAGAGCTTGATTATTCAGCAGCTGAAGAGCAGTATTAAACCGCCAACCAATACTGAGAACGGCAACAACAGCAAAAATTAATAATTTAATAGTCAGACACACAGGCAGGGGTGACACTGGGGGAGGCTTGCGGAGGCTATAGCCACCCCAAAATTTGCCTTAGCCCCCCATCTTCCCCCAGCACTCCTCCCAGCGCAAAGGTCAGATATTATGCAGAAGTCAGGGTGGCATGGTATGGCATAGCCACCCTTACTTCTGCAGTCCTGCGCTGCTGATGGCGGTGGCAGTGCTGCTTTCAGAGTCGCTAAGTCTTGCAGAAATAAACAGAAATCTCTACCTTTGATTTAAATAAAATGTGAATAGTAGGAAAACAAAGTATTACTGCAGGAATGTTTTGAAAACAATGGTGACACCAGTTATTTCATGTCAATGTGATGCCACAAGCCATTATGCATATAACATAAACCATGGCATTCTAAGCTACAGCTACCGTATAAATGGAAAATAACTATTAGCAGAGGAGATATTACTGGGTTCATATAATTGCATTATTTAATGATATTCAAAAGTGTGTGTGAACACCTATGTTTTCATTCAAAAAAATTTCATAGTATATAATTTTTTAGGATATCTGCTAGTGACGTTTGACTACCTTATTTCCTCCGTTCTACTAAAATATTACTTTTCCATATCATCCTCACTCATCTCATGTTTGTCTCTCTCTTTACCCTCCCCTTTAACCTTATCTGGAACCAGGCAGATATCTGCACCACGCTGAAGACTGAGTATGCAACATTGAATTAAATAAAGGGCTACAGGAGGAGCCCCACAGACATCAGTTATGGGGAAAAGGGTAGTTAGTGACAACTCAAGCTCTGAAGTGGCCTAGAAGATCAACAATTACCCCAGTCCCAATTTAAGTTCTTACTATGAGAAGTATTTTTTATATTTAAGATGTAGAGGTGACCAGTAGAGATTTCTGGGAAGTGGAAGTGGGAACACACATTTACCAGTTTTGAAAGTTAAAAGATTTGAGACGTAAAAAAAATACGGGGAAGAAAATGACATGAGCAGAAATGAGAAATCAATATAAAAATAAGTTAACGAGACAATCTAGAGCAGTGGAAATAAAATACAGCAAGATTTACATAGCGTATGACATCAGATTACAAAATGAATTATTGATCTTGAAAAGTAAGAGGAAAGGAATTTGCCTACGAAATAAAGGGTATAGGTGGGCAGGGTTAGACAGGAAACCTCCCATGTTGCAAACAAGTGCAATTGGTCAGGAGCACGAATGGAGAGTTTTCACTTTTCTCTGAAGCATCAAGGACCAGCCACTTTTGAAGGCAGGATAAATGACTATGCGGACCAATGAAAATGCATAACAATGCTATTCCATCCAAATCCTACTTTTAGGAAATAAAATAGTAATGAAAATGTCAGATGAGGACTATTCGTCACTGACAGTAGGCATGTGTGTAACTTGGGAGATGGAGGCAACAGTGCTATGTCAAACTGAACAAGTTCCTGACAGTTCAAGTTACTGTGATGTTGTAATCTAGAAGAATGAATATGATATACCGCTACCACAAATTTGGATATAATGCAGTAAAGCAGTGCTCCGGGGAGGGGGTGGGGTGGCGCTGAACACTCCGGTGGATCAAAACAAGTTCAGTATAACACAGTTTCACCTAAAACGCACTAAGATTTTTTGGCTCCCAAGGATAGGGTTATATCAAGGTAGAGATGTATTTAGAAGAAGGAAGATGAAGATAAAGATCCTTCACTTAGTCAGATATGTTTATATATAAGGAGATTTTTACATATATACTTTTCATTCCATTAAGAGAAAGTCCTCAAACCACATTCCTGCTATCAGGCGATGACCCATGTTGGTTAAGACACGTTCTTAATAGCTCTCATTTTAGATGCAACATATAGCAGACTAAGGCTGCCTATTGTTTCTTTGTTTAATCAGTGATCAATTGCTCCTCTTCTCCTCCCCAAAATTATTAGATAGATAGGATAGATAGGACAGACAGACAGACTCTAGGACTGGAAGGGACCTTGAGAGGTTATCGAATCCAGTCCCCTGCCCTCATGGCAGATCCAAATATTGTCTAGACCACCCCGATAGACATTTATCAAACCTATTCTTAAATATCTCCAGAGATGGAAATTACACAACCTCCCTAAGCAATTTATTCCAGTGTTTAAACACCCTGACAGTTAGGAACTTTTTCCTAATGTCCAACCTAAACCTCCCTTGCTGCAGTTTAAGCCCATTGCTACTTGTTCTATCCTTAGGTGCTAAGATGAACAAGTTTTCTCCCTCCTCCTTATGACACCCTTTTAGATACCTGAAAATTGTCCCCTCTCAGTCTTCTCTTTTCCAAACTAAACAAACCCAATTCTTTCAGCCTTCCTTCATAGGTCACGTTCTCTAGACCTTTAATCATTCTTGCTGCTCTTCTCTGAACCCTCTCCAATTTCTCCATATCTTTCTTGAAGTGCAGTGCCCAGAACTGAACACATTACTCCAGTTGAGGCCTAACCAGTGCAGAATAGAGTGGAAGAATGACTTCTTATGTCTTGCTCATAACACACCTGTTAATGCATTCCAGAATCACGTTTGCTTTTTTTGCAATAGCATCACACTGTTGACTCATATTTAGCTTGTGATCCACTATAACCCCTAGATCTCTTTCTGCCATACTCCTTCCTAGAAGGTCTCTTCCCATTCTGTATGTGTGAAACTGATTGTTCCTTCCTAAGTGGAGCACTTTGCATTTGTCTTTATTAAACTTCATCTTGTTTACCTCTGACCATTTCTCCAATTTGTCCAGATTTTTTTGAATTATAACCCTATCCTCCAAAGCAGTTGCAATCCCTCCCAGCTTGGTATCATCTGCAAACTTAAGCGTACTTTCTATGCCAATATCTAAGTCACTGATGAAGATATTGAACAAAGCCAGTCCCAAAACAGACCCCTGCGGAACCCCACTTGTTATACCTTTCCAGCAGGATTGGGAACTGTTTATAACTACTCTCTGAGTACGGTTATCAGAGCTTCAGAGTCTCAATGAGTGGATGAGACGATGGTGTAGAGAGGAGGGGTTTACGTTCATTAGGAACTGGGGAAACTTTTGGGATGGGAGGAGCCTGTACAGGAGAGATGGGCTCCACCTAAACCAGAATGGAACCAGACTGCTGGCACTAAACATTAAAAAGATTGTAGAGCAGTTTTTAAACTAGGAGATGGGGGAAAGCCGACTGCTGCAGAGGAGCATGTGGATCGGACACAGATTTCTCTTAGGAGAAAGTCTGATGATAGAGAATCTCCAGGTTATATTCAGGAACAAAGGACGGAAGAGGATAATGTAAGGGCCGGATCAGATGATAAACAGTCATATAAAAAAGAATCTGGCACATCAGAAAAGGGCAGACAAATAAACAAGGACAAGTTTTTAAAGTGCTTGTACACAAATGCTAGAAGTCTAAATAATAAGATGAGTGAACTAGAGTGCCTTGTGATAAAGGATGATATTGATATAATAGGCATCACAGAAACCTGGTGGACTGAGAGCAATCAATGGGACACAATCATTCCAGGGTACAAAATATATCGGAAGGACAGAACAGGTCGTGCAGGGGGAGGAGTGGCACTATATGTGAAAGAAAATGTAGATTCAAATGAAGTAAAAATCTTAAGCGAATCCACATGTTCCACAGAATCGCTATGGATAGAAATTTCATGCTCTAATAAAAATATAACATTAGGGATCTATTATCGACCACCTGACCAGGACAGTAATATTGATGTTGAAATGCTAAGGGAAATTAGAGAGGCTATCAAAATTAAGAACCCAATAATAGTGGGGGATTTCAATTATCCCCATAATGACTGGGAACATTTCACTTCAGGATGAAATGCAGAGATGAAATTTCTCGATACTTTAAATGACTGCTTCATGGAGCAGCTGGTACAGGAACCCACAAGGGGAGAGGCAACTCTAGACTTAATCCTGAGTGGAGCGCAGAAGCTGGTCCAAGAGGAAACTATAGCAGAACCGCTTGGAAATACTGACCATAATACAATAACATTCAACATCCCTGTGGTGGGAAGAACACCTCAACAGCCCAACACTGTGGCATTTAATTTCAAAAGGCGGAACTATACCAAAATGAGGGGGTTAGTTAAACAAAAGTTAAAAGGTACAGTGACTAAAGTGAAATCCCTGCAAGTTGCATGGGCCCTTTTTAAAGACACCATAATAGAGGCCCAACTTCAATGTATACCCCAAATTAAGAAACACAGTAAAAGAACTAAAAAAGAGCCACCATGGCTTAATAACCATGTAAAAGAAGCAGTGAGAGATCAAAAGACTTCCTTTAAAAAGTGGAAGCCAAATCCTAGTGAGGCAAATAGAAAGGAGCACAAACACTCCAGCTTAAGTGTAAGAGTGTAATAAGAAAAGTCAAAGAGGAGTTTGAAGAACAGCTAGCCAAAAACTCCAAAGGTAATGACAAGATGTTTTTTAAGTACATCAGAAGCAGGAAGCCTGCTAAACAATCAGTGGGGCCCCTTGACGATCGAAATACAAAAGGAGCGCTTAAAGACAATAAAGTCATTGCGGAGAAACTAAATGGATTCTTTGCTTCAGTCTTCATGGCTGAGGATGTTAGGGAGATTCCCAAACCTGAACTGGCTTTTGTAGGTGACATATCTGAGGAACTGTCACAGATTGAAGTGTCACTAGAGGTGATTTTGGAATTAATTGATAAACTCAACATTAACAAGTCACCGGGACCAGATGGCATTCACCTAAGAGTTCTGAAAGAATTCAAATGTGAAGTTGTGGAACTATTAATTAAGGTTTGTAACCTGTCCTTTAAATCGGCTTCGGTACCCAATGACCGGAAGTTAGCTAATGTAATGCCAATATTTAAAAAGGGCTCGAGGTGATCCAGGCAATTACAGACCGGTAAGTCCAACATCGGTACCGGGCAAATCAGTGAAAACAATAGTTAAGAATAAAATTGTCAGATACATAGAAAAACAAACTGTTGAGCAATAGTCAACGTGGTTTCTGTAAAGGAAAATGGTGTCTTACCAATCTATTAGAGTTCTTTGAAGGGGTCAACAAACATACGGACAAGGGGGATCCAGTGGACATAGTGTACTTAGATTTCCAGAAAGCCTTTGACAAGGTCTCTCACCAAAGGCTCTTACGTAAATTAAGCTGACATGGGATAAAAGGGAAAGTCCTTTCATGGACTGAACTGGCTAAAAGACAGGGAACAAAGGGTAGGAATTAATGATAAATTCTCAGAATGGAGAGGGGTAACTAGTGGTGTTCCCCAAGGGTCAGTCCTATAACCAATCCTATTCAATTTATTCATAAATGATCCGGAGAAAAGGGTAAACAGTGAGGTGGCAAAGTTTGCAGATGATACCAAACTACTCAAGATAGTTAAGACCAAAGCAGATTGTGAAGAACTTCAAAAAGATCTCACAAAACTAAGTGACTGGGCAACAAAATGGCAAATGAAATTTAACGTGGATAAATGTAAAGTAATGCACATTGGAAAAAATAATCCCAACTATACATACAATATAATGGGGGCTAATTTAGCTACAACGAGTCAGGAAAAAGATCTTGGCACCATCGTGGATAGTTCTCTGAAGGTGTCCATGAAGTGTGCAGAGGCGGTCAAAAAAGCAAACAAGATGTTAGGAATCATTAAAAAGGGGATAGAGAATAAGACTGAGAATATATTATTGCCCTTATATAAATCCATTGTATGCCCACTTCTTGAATACTGTGTACAGATGTGGTCTTCTCACCTCAAAAAAAGATATTCTAGCACTAGAAAAGGTTCAGAAAAGGGCAACTAAAATGATTAGGGGTTTGGAGAGGGTACCATATGAGGAAAGATTAAAGAGGCTAGGTCTCTTCAGCTTGGAAAAGAAGAGACTAAGGGGGGATATGATAGAGGTATATAAAATCATGAGTGATGTAGAGAAAGTGGATAATGAAAAGTTATTTACTTATTCCCATAATACAAGAACTAGGGGTCACCTAATGAAATTAATAGGTAGCAGGTTTAAAACAAATAAAAGGAAGTTCTTCTTCACACAGCGCACAGTCAACTTGTGGAATACCTAAACTGAGGAGGTTGTGAAGGCTGGGACTATAACAATGTTTAAAGGAGAACTGGATAAATTTATGGTGGCTAAGTCCATAAATGACTATTAGCCTGGAAGGATAAAGAATGGTGTTCCTACCCTCTGTTCATCAGAGGATGGAGATGGATGGCAGGAGAGAGATCACTTGATCACTGTCTGTTAGCTTCACTCCCTCTGGGGCACCTGGCATTGGCCACTGTCGGTAGACAGATACTGAGCTAGATGGACCTTTGGTCTGACCTGGTATGGCCGTTCTTATGTTCTTATCCAGCCAGTTATGCACCCACCTTATAGTAGCCCCATCTAAGTTGTATTTGCCTACTTTATTGATAAGAATATCATGTATATGTATATGTAATATGAGTATGTATATACACACACATATACACATACACTGCAGACATATCTTGTTTTCTGCCAATTAATGTAACAAGGTCCTATACTAGACATACAAGTTTCATTTCATCAAGATCTGATTATGTCCCAAGTCCCAAAAAGAGGGTGCTTGATTCAAATCTCAATGAACTGAGTAAGTGTCTTCCCATTTATGTGAATTGGAAATTTCTATCAGGCTTTAGTTTTGAGGATATATATATTGTATTTTTATGACAACTATCACTCCTAACATTCTATATATCTTACAGGATTTTAAAAAGTAAAAATATTAAAGCCAACATGATGTTGTATTAAAGATTAGAAATACAAAGTCTCATTTAAAAGTGGATAATCAAGGTATTTTTAAGGTTTGGGGAATACAGATATTCTAAAGAATTAAAAGAAAACTGAGGACTACCTATTAATGTCCCACTTCTCCAGATTAGAAATTAAATTCTTTGCAATGCAAGTGGGCAAAAAGGATTACAAGATCCAGAAATGGGGTAAGAAGCTCACTAATATAGGTCTATTGAAGCTGTGAATGCAGAAACTTCCACACTTCAGCAGTCTATTATTTATATGACAGAATGAAGATCTGAAAACATGAAATATAACCTTAAATTATTCACTTATTCTTTTCACAAAAGAAGAAACCGTCAATCTAACACTAAAAGACTTCAACCATATTTCTAACGGTTTCAGGAAAACTGCCTTATTTATCAAAACTTTATTCTCCTTTTTTGTTCATTAAATACTGTAGCTTTGCATTAAGGTCAAAAAGTGTCAACCAATTACTGTTGCTGGAAAAGTCTTGCCTCCTTAATACTCAAAGTAACCACAATACACAGTGAATTATTTTAATAGGCAAATTGAATGCTGTTTACCCAAAGTTCATTTCAACCATAAAAATGTATTTTACGGGTTTCTATCAACAATCAATTATAGTACTATTTATTATCAAAGCAGCATTAAACATGATTCTTACTCGTCTACTTAAATGCTAGGCTAAAAAAAACAAAACAAAAAACCCAGCAATACCTACTTTGGCATATTCAGCAATAGTCTCTTTTTAGTTCATACTAAAGAAATGCAACAAATATTATATGACCTAGAAAACGTAGTCAACTGAAAGGTAAAAAAATGATTGTTCAAACTGTAAAAACAACATAGCATTCTAAAGAGATTATCAGTTTGGTATAGAAACATTTTGGATTCTACTTTTATAAATTTGGGGTTGGAGATGCAACACATAAAACTGAGAAAATACATAATAGCCTTTACCACTTTTTTATTTTGATCCTGCATTGTGATTTTCAGAGCTCCTATTTTGCAATGTATTTGTTAATATCTGGACACATCTGTGTTATTACATATTCAACATTAAGTTTTCTCAGTACAGTATAATGAGAGGATCATGTGTCAGGGCTTCATGGAATATGGAAACTTTATAACCTATGTTATGGATGACTTTTCATTTCTTCCTTTCTGGTTTACCCCTGGCTGGCACTACAAACCACTATTCATAAAAAGAGTAATAAACTGTAATCTTGTGTACATTACATCAGCAGTTGTCAAACTTTTTGAGCTGAGCCCCATGCTTTGAGTTACACTTATTAGTTGCGCCCCTTCCCAACCCAGACAAAAATAGATACAATACCTGTCTCTCCTCCCTCGGGTTTTCAGGGTCAGGGAAGGAACGTATGACCGTCTCTGGGGACAAAGCCACCGCTGGGCATGGAGGCTTCCAGAAACAGTGCAGTCAACGCAGACACTGACCCACAGGCTTGGTGGTCTGTTGAGGTGAGTCAGGGGGTGGAGGTGGTGCTCCCTCCCTATGCCCTGACACATGAGGCTGTCCCGAGCCACCTGACGCTTGCCCTCCCCCAAACATTCCTGCACACCCTCCAGTTTGAAAACCTCTGTGTTAGATACATGTACCATCAGCGAGCATGCAGTGCTATCTGTATGAAAACCTAATGCACAACCAGTAGAAAAATAATTATTTTCTTAATACAACTGCAGGAAAGTAAAGTGCTTGTAATAGGAAAATGTGTATTTCTCTTCTCATTGAACTATTTCATCTTCAGCACTTCCTGATTTCCTACCTATTACTTTAATTTACAAAGGCAACTGAATTTTCAGAATAAAAAGTAGTACGTTAGTCAACGATTCTTTGTACAACCTTGAGTACAATATTTAGCTTCCTGAGAGATGTAAATCAGAGTACAGTAGAGAGAAAGACAGGCTCTTATGCGATGAGGAAACCATCCTTGCAAAGATAAAGAGTAGACATTCTATTTTTTCTAGATACATCAGCTTCACTAGATAGCACTAACCCACAGTGGGAGATCTGGAGGTAGGTTGTAAGATAAGGGAACAGGCTAGAGGCAAGAAAAGCTGTTTTAATTATAGCTGGGAAAACAAAATTTGTTTATGGAAGTCTACTGTATAATTACATTTGCAAATTTAGAAAGATGCCCAGAGGCTGGCTTGCAGCTATGAGCAACTAGTAACTCTATAGTTCTGCTCATGAGTCAGCCACTACTGTAGCCAAAGACATCTTCCTGTGTAGTTGAACTGACTTTGATTAAGAAAAGGAAGGACTTCTACTGAAATCAGTAAGATTCTATGATGCGTCAGATTATACCTATTCTCAACAAGGTGTGTTTAGAGATTGTAAAACTACTTTAGGGAGACTAAGTGCATTCATGTCCTAAAACCTGATACCTTCTGTGCTGAGTTCTAACAATGTTAAATATTTGGTAGTCTACTTAATGTACAAGGTATTTGGAGAATTCTTTTTCTGTGCTATCACACACCATCAGAATCTTTAACTATTAGGATGCTAATTCACAAATAAAATGGATTCATAAATTAACATTAATTTTTATACCAAGCCATTACTCTCACTTTGGCTTAACTGACCCAATTGGATGGGTGGAGTATATAATTTAATGGAACTCAAGCTAAAATACAAATTAAATACATATTCCCAAACTTGGATTCAGAGCTAAAGTGACGTTGCATGCAAAAAACAAAGGGCCAAGATGTCACCTACAAATTTAAATAGTGTCAATTTATAAAATGGCCTCAGGGATTACATAAAGTTTTTAATAAGTAAAGAACTGATTATAAAACACTTCAGAAGCTTTAAAGGTGATCTCTACTATTGCATTGAATGCCCAAATCACTCAAAGAGAATCATTTATCATATTAGATTAAAATGTACTGAAGGTAAGATTTGATATATTACTTTACTTGTCAGAGTTAAAATTCATACTCAATGCACGGTGCTGGAAGCAGTCTTCTTCTTGCAATCTCTTCTCCTAAATGCAAAATCTTGGCTTCAACAAAATACCTCAGATAAAGTCTATATGCTAACCATTTTTGGTATACCAAGACAATGCAACAGACTTGCATATAAATCAACATACAAGAGAAGAGATGGAACTAAACAATTACTTAAACTGATATCATACGAACACTGAATTGCTGTTAAAAGCAATCCAGCAATAATATTTAAATTCCTGCAATACAAATGTCAATACCCACTTGAGTCTAACTAAATAACCCATCCTTTACTTTTGTGGCTATACCTAGAACTAAGAGTTTATAGATTTGCTTTATGATACGCACCAGCACTGAAGCCGAAAACTATAACAAGTATTATTGGTGTTTTTCTGACTTACCTGTCTATGAAAATATTGTAACGATGCATACTCAGAGTTGATCATATTTTGAATCTGTTAGAGTTTAACCTTCTCTGATTCCATCAGTTCAAGTTACCATAACAAGTAAATAAAAATATCCAGGATATATAGCTGAGACTACAATACTAAAACAAAACATAATAAAATTTTGTGCTATGACATCAATTCACTTCATCTTACAATGTTTTTCTGAGAGGTTAGGTTTTGATACATCAACCTAATAATGTAATAGCTAAAAGGTAAAGCAATTAGGGTTTCTTTGATACTATCAGCAAACCAATTCACATATCCATTTGACAAAGGCGAAGTCTGAAGTGACTCAAACCCCACTATCAGAAATTAAGACAGTTATGTATACAGTTTAACTATTCTATATTTGTCCACATGACAATAAAAATATCCTGAGATTTGATGCCACACTACTAGAATCCATTTAGAAATACCCTATTTTTCTTCTTCTTTTTTGGAAAAAGATCTAAACATTTACTATTGCATCACAAACTTTTCTCTGTTTGAAACTTTACTAAACTAGGACTCAAAAAGGTGCCATTCTACTGGATATGGTTAGGCGTGCCTTCAATTTAATGTACTACAATTGCATTCTGTTACCTCCAAAGTGGTTTGGGTTTTTGTAAGTTTGATTTTCTTATTTGGAATTGTACAATGTTTGCGGGTCTTGAAACTCTCAATATTTTCTCAGAGTAACAACAAAGGTATTTAGTCTTTATACACTTTTAAAATAGAAACACAAGCATGGATTGAAAAGACTGAGTTGTACAGCAAAGGACTAATTTGAAACAGGTAAGCGAAGGTTCATAAGCGCAAATCAAAACCTGTAATATCAATTTTAACTCAAAATGAAAATTGGTTTTGATAGGCATTTCAGATGTGGGACAAGATAGAATTTTTGGGTAACAAATTCTGGTTTGAGTTCTGGGAAGAGGAGTTAATTGGACTTTAAAAGCAAGTCAAATTTGTAATTTTTTGCCATATTTTCATACCTACTTGGTATTCCGTTTGTGCACATTTTGCTTTCCAAGTGATCACAACAATGTTTTGGAAATCAGTTTAAGTGAGGGCTAGCCCAGGCAATGGACATTAAAAACAAACAAACAAACAAACAAACACACACACTGACATTTTGGCTTTCTCCCATCTTTACAGGAACTTTTGTATTGGAAAGCATATAGGAACCTCTTCCTGAGACTTACTATCTGTTGCCTTTCTTCAAAAATAGCAGCTTTACGTGCTGATTTGGTCCAAATGTATCTACTTGTACATATTGCAGTCTAGCAACTTGAGCTACTCCCTTCAGGAGCTTACACAGAACGGAGTATTTTTGCTAAAATATTTACCTTCCTTGAAGAACAAAGTAATCTTCTACTTCAAGGGTTTCACAACAAGATACAAGAAGGCTGGCAAATAGATCCACACTATCTACTCCTATGAACAAGCCACCCTCTTGCTTCAGCTCATGAAATATGGCAAAGACTTTTAGGCATCTCAAAATTCATTTTTAAAGGAAAATTAGGTTTTATAACGGAGCTTTTCCCTAGATAACTCTTCCTTTCTAGTATGCATGACTCCAAACCTGTAGATCTAGGAAACATTTCCCAAATTACAGCAGATTTAACTGAATAGAAAAAAATTCACAGGAGAGAAAAGGGAAGAAGGTAGGCCAAGAATAATTTCGGTGGCCATTACATAAAGCAAGTGGAAAACCTTTCACACAAGTAGAAAAAGGAAAGGCAGAAAAACCTTTCAAGAGACCATCATTTAAGCAAGAACTTTGGTGTACCAGAACACTTTAGATCAGTACTGTCAGAATGCTCCTAACCTAAAGCAAGAGTTTTTTTCACTGACTTCAAAAATGAAAATCTTCAATATATACCACACCACCGATCATAATCTGAATTTTCTGCTACAGGAAAGACACATGAAGCAATGCATGATCTCAGACCATGATTTCAAGTGCAACGGATCTAATTCTCTTTTGAAACGTCATTGCAATGTTTTGTTCCCCCACGTTAACTGCAGCAAACACCTAGTATTATTCTTCTGGAGCATCTCTCATGTATATATACCTAGAAGAAAACGAAATATGAATTTTCCTACCTTCACCCACAGGGTCTAAACAAACCTGACCATGAAAACTTGATAGGTGACTGACAGCTTAAATCTACAGTCTGGATATACACCTAGAACTGCTGAACTACATGAACTACATGATCACTGGTGTTTAAATGACTAGTATATATTTGGACAAGATGGATAAAAGTAGCAACAGTTTTCCTTGACAGTAAGCCCTCTTTGTCGCTACATAGTCATACCACTGAGACCAAATATTCTTGCTATAGGAAAAAAAATGCAATTATTTTAGGGAATAAGATGGAAAAATTCAATGTATTTACATGGTTACAGATTTCTACACTTGGACAACTTTCTAATCAAACAGAGAAATATGATCCTCCATAGAGTTGTGCATGCATGAAACAGAAGCAAAGTGACCACATTTTGAATAGACAGGACTGGAAACTCTTAAATTGCTCACAAAATGTGAATTGTAAGACACTACACTGTTTCACTACTGTATACTGCACCGAAACTCAATTAAGGCAAAATAAGGGAGAGGACAGACACCATTTGAAGGATGTCAAATTTAAATTTATCATGAATAACAAATCTTAGCCATTTCTATTGTAGGTTTTAGAGAAGAATTTTGGGCATCCTTTGCCATTGTCACTAAAATCAGCTACATACTGTACTTTGTGCTCTTGGAACATTTATTATCTTATATCTATATTATATACACTGAAGCGATGAGCTCTAAAGGAGTTACTGGACTTAACATCTGCTAAAATTTAGATAGAAACAATTTTGTTTTCTGTGACCTTACGAACATTCCACCACCAGAGGACAAGGGGCTCACTGGTATCAGGTAGTGAGTTTCAGTTGGCTTGCCCAGTTCAGTACCCCAATTCACTTATGTCACAGTCTGTATCTAAGGTATCATTGTAAAACCAATAATTCACTGATTATTAATATTCTTGCATGGTGTATGTATGTTAAGCGCCTAAAGGAATGAACAAATGTGACAGAAATATGGGACTAAAATGCATTTGAAGCAGACAAGTCTGGGGAACGAGTAAACAGTTTTTTTTCCAGACAAAGGAAAGGCTGATGCCTCCAGCCAGATGCAAACACAATCAAGTGGCCGTTGGCTGGCATGTCAGAAGCAGTAGAGACAGATCAATTTGCACTGTAGAAAGCACCAGGACGGAAGAACCAGCATAGAACTTTCCCCATCTAACTCCATGGTACTTATCTCACAGCAAAGACACTGGACTTGGAGAAAGATACATTTAAGAAGTTCACTGGACTACAAAAGAGACGGGCAAAGAACCTCAAGTTCTCTTTCAACTAAGAAAACTGAACTGAGCATTTTGGACTTTGTGGGAGAGACTAACCAAGAGGGTAGTCAGCCATCTTGCTGGAAGGAGGTGTGGTAATAATTTTACCTTGAAACAAGACTGTAGTTTTGTGATGTTTTGGTAAGTAGAAAGTGATTTTCATTTCTACTTGTTTGTAACCATTCAGGATTTTATCCCTCGTACTTGAACTTATGCAAACCCTCTCTCTTTTTGATTAAATACATTTGTTTCACTTTCACTCTAGATCAACCCAATGCTGTGTTTGACTTGAAGTGATTATTAACTCCAGTAAAAGCAACAAGCTGCTGTGCTTTTGTCTCTTTAAAAGAGCAACAGACATTATTACTGCTCAGTGTTCTAAGGGAGGACTGGACATCTCAGGACAGTTGGTTCTGCGGAAATTAGAAATTGTCGTTGTGCTGTGGTCTATTGACTAGAGGAACCAAGGTTGGTGGAAGACCATAGTGCGACTGTGGTGTAACAAGCAGACTGCTGGAGTCAGACTTGCTGAACCAGGGCTGTTCAACATACAGATACTCAGTGCATGCTTATAGGCCAGGTTCAGCAGCAGGACATTTTAATGCACTCAAGGTTCCAGGACAAGTAGTGACAACCTCCCACTGGCCTGGACTGCACCCCAGAAGATGACATTTTCCAAATGTGCATTTGAAAAAGCTTAACGATACAATAAAAGATATATAAGCATAACAGAGAAAAATAAATGATCTAATAAGCTTCTTAGGAAACTGACAGTTGCATATAGTAGCTACACGGTTACAATTTTATCCATAAGTGAATTAATCCATACTGCAAAAGTTTCTAGTCCTACCATTCCTCAAGAGATGCAAGCTAAACACAATGACGTGTCTCAACATTTCTGAAGGATACTTGCATTTGGAAAAACTAAAATCCCTTAAATTACTCTCAAAAGCTCTTAATTATTAAACATCCATTTTTTTCTTTTCTTGTAAATTAACTCCACAAATGTCAAAGAGCATATAATATTATCTAAATTCAAAGAAAAAACAAAATACACAGTATATGCAACGTAGTAACAGACAGACAACTTCATTAGTCTGTAGCATACAACATCCAGTAGACTATTATCATAATAAATGGGAGAAGTAGGTGAGATTCTGTCAAGAGTGAGGTCTGGAAAAAACAGCTTCATCTGTATGACAAATGTGTCTTCCTTAAACATACATAGGTCATGCTGACATTCAAAATCTACACATTAAATAATTTTCTTCCTTTAATCTGTTCTCTTTTCAAGTTTAACAGATTTTTTGCTACTTTGCAACAAAAATTATCTTAATTTATTAAAGATACATAGTGTATGATTTAATTTTTTTAATGTAGAGGAGTTAAGTTTGCCAATATTAACGGGTAAAAGCCCAGCTGAACTAACTCATTATTTTCTGCACTTCTGCCACCAAAGTAACAATGCAAAATAGAAACCTTTGTTGTCAAGCATACAATTTTAAAAGTCTTTGTCAGGATCTATGACTCCTGTTACTGTGCTCATGCAAGTAACACACAGGGGTTCAAATTATTTCAGTTCTGTAGCTGACATGCAAACCACCATTTCATGGGGATCAAACTATACATATGGTGGTGTGTTCAAGCTGCAAAGAAAGTTTTTGATATCAGAAAGAAGCAGCTTTATATTGCATGCTTTATGTTGTCTTTTTTGCAGTGTGCTTAGCTTGTAAATTCTACACCATGAGATAAGATCAATCAGAAGAAACAGCTCTAACTGTGATCCATATGCAATAAAAGTTGTAATCAATTCTTTAAAGGAAGTTAAAATGTTGTCATATTTATCAATAAAAATGGCAGCTAGTTTATAGATATGAGGTCTTTCACAATTCAAAACATGTAACATAACAAATATTAACCCAATTTAAACAATTGTCTGAATGTATATAAATAATGGGAATTTGTGGGCTACTGAAATAGAAAACAGGATTACAAAGCAGCATAAGAGGCTTTTATAACTTTCACAAACATGAGAATTCTGTAAAAATATTTTAACAAGAAATGTTCCTCAAGAGACAGTGGGTAAATTCCTCAGAAGCACTCAAATTATAATTTTTTTAAACAAATCTGCAGAGTTAGAATAATCAGTATCACTCAGTATCTAGATGCCCCATTTTCTTGACCCTCATTAATCTAAGCATTGACCTGGGTTATTCCTGCTGCATTGCTGGATGAGCTAACAATGGATGAAGATCGTATCCAGGCTGGTTTCATCTACTTTTCAGCTGCTTTCAACACAGTTGATTATGAGGTTTTCACCACACACATGCAGTCTTCAGCAGAAGTTGATGGCATTACTCTTAAATGAATTCATTCTTCTCTCAACCAAATCCCAGATGGTAATATTGGGCAATTGTACATCTACCACAAGAGCAACCACATGGTGTTGTACAATCTTCCACCTGTCCTCTCGCTTGTTCAATAAGTATATGAGGCTGCGAGGAGTTCGAGTGAGGAAACATGGGTTGTAACATCTTTAGCAATTTGATGACACTTATCCGTGTTCTAATCTCCTCTCACCCAGATGCTGGTACTGAACTGACTTCCTTCTCCACTGTCTGGAGGAGATTTGGGCATGGATAAAGAAACTGGCAGAGAGTCAATTCAGGTAAGACAAATGTGATGAGGTGGGTTGAAGAATACAACCTGAAGATAAGGCAAAAATTGTACCTGTCCATCCACTGGAGATGTCTTCCCACCAAGTTTTGCTCATGACTCTTGCCCACATGCCCAGGGTTTAACTGATCGCCATATTTGGGGTTGGGAAGGAATTTTCCTCCAGGGCAGATTGGCAGAGGCCCTGGAGGTTTTTCACCTTCCTCTGCAGCATGGGGCATGGGTCACTTGCTGGAGGATTCTCTGCAGAGGTCTTCAAACCACAATTTGAGGACTTCAATAATTCAGACATAGGTTAGGGGTTTGTTACAGAAGCGGGTGGGTGAGATTTTGTGGCCTGCATTGTGCAGGTGGTCAGACTAGATGATCATAATGGTCCCTTCTGACCTTAAAGTCTATGAGTCTGTTTGGAAACTAGGAATCCAACTAGACTCCAAATTTTTGCTGGACAATCACCTTTCAGCGTTAGCTTTCTATTATTTGCATTTGTTTAGGAAGTTGTCTCTCTCATGACTGTCACCACTTCATCTTAAATGATCTCTTGAAATATGTATTAACTACCTATGCTAAGCAAAATACAAGGTGGAAGAGATTGTTGTGACACTGTTTCCCAGACCCAAAGAAGAGTATGTGTACTCTGTGTACACTGAAAGCTTGTCTATTTCGCCAACGGAAGTTGGTCCAATAATAAGGTATTAGACTCACTTACCTTGTACCTTAAGGATGGATTACTGTAACACTTGGACTTGCAGCTAGCAAGAGGTGTTAAAAGTAACAAGAAGGGTTTCTTCAGGTATGTTAGCAACAAGAAGAAAGTCAAGGAAAGTGTAGGCCCTTTATTGAATGAGGGAGGCAACCCAGTGACAGAGGATGTGGAAAAAGCTAATGTACTCAGTGATTTTTTTGCCTCCGTCTTCACAAACAAAGTCAGCTCCCAAAGTGCTGCACTGGGCAGCACAGTATGGGGAGAAGGTGACCAGTCCTCTGTGGAGAAAGAAGTGGTTCAGGACTATTTAGAAAAACTGGATGAGCACAAGTCCATGGGGCCGGATGCGCTGCATCCGAGGGTGCTAAAGGAGTTGGCGGATATGATTGCAGAGCCATTGACTAGGGGTTTTAGCGCCCTAGGCGCACGGAAATTTCGCCACCCCGCATGATGGTCCCGCAGCTCCGGTGGAGCTGCCGCAGTGGTGGCTGCGGATGGTCGGCTGCTCCCGTGGCTCCGGTGGAGCTGCCGCAGTCGTGCCTGCGGGAGGTCCACCGGAGCCACGTGAGCAGCCGACCGTCCACAGGCACGACTGCGGCAGCTCCACCGGAGCCACCTGCAGCCCCCTCCGGCAAAACGCCGCCCACCAATAATCCTGGCGCCCTAGGCGATTGCCTACGCCACCTAAATGAAAGCGCCGGCCCTGATTGGCCATTATCTTTGAAAACTCATGGCGATCCAGGGAGGTCCTGGATGACTGGAAAAAGGCTAATCTAGTGCCCATCTTTAAAAAAGAGAAGGAGGAGGATCCGGGGAACTACAGGCCAGTCAGCCTCACCTCAGTCCCTGGAAAAATCATGGACCAAGTCCTCAAGGAATCAATTCTGAAGCACTTGGAAAGGAAAGTGATCAGCAACAGTTAGTATGGATTCATCAAGGACAAGTCATGTCTGACTAACCTAATTGCCTTCTATGAGGAGATAATTGGGTCTGTGGATGAGGGAAAAGCAGTGGATGTATTCCCTGACAATGGCTCCATGTCTAGGTGGCAGCCGGTTTCAAGCGGAGTGTCCCAAGGGTCGGTTTTGTCAAATATCTTCATTAATGATCTGGAGGATGGCCTGGACTGCACACACTGCAAATTTGCAGATGACACTAAACTGGGAGGAGTGGTAGATACACTGGAGAGTTCGGATAGGATACAGAGGGACCTAGACAAATTAGAGGATTGGGTCAAAAGAAACCTGATGAGGTTCAACAAGGACAAGTTCAGAGCCCTGCACTTAGGACGGAAGAATCCCATTCACTGTTACAGACTAGGGACCAAATGGCTAGGAAGCAGTTCTGCAGAAAAGGAACTAGGGGGTTACAGTGGATGAGAAGCTGGATATGAGTCAACAGTGTGCTCTTGTTGCCAGGAAGGCTAATGGCATTTTGGGCTGCATAAGTAAGGGCACTGCCAACAGATTAAGGGATGTGATCATTCCCCTCTATTTGACATTGGTGAGGCCTCAGTTGGAGTACTGTGTCCAGTTTTGGGCCCCATACTACAAGAAGGATGTGGAAAAATTGGAAAAAAAGAGTCCAGCAGAGGACAACAAAAAATGATTAGGGGGCTGGAGCACATGACTTATGAGAAGAGGCTGAGGGAACTGGGATTGTTTAGTCTACAGAAGAGAAGAATGAGGGAGGATTTGATAGCTATTTCAACTATCTGAAAGGGGTTTCCAAAGAGGATGGATCTAGACTGTTCTCAGTGGTACCTGATGACAGAACAAGGAGTAATGGTCTCAAGTTGCAGTGGGGGAGGTTTAGGTTGAATATTAGGAAAAGCTTTTTCACTAGGAGGGTGGTGAAGCACTGGAATGGGTTACCTAGGGAGGTGGTGGACTCTCCTTCCTTAGGTTTTTAAGGTCAGGCTTGACAGAGCCCTGGCTGGGATGATTTAGTTGGGAATTGGTCCTGCTTTGAGCAGGGAGTTGGACTAGATGACCTCTTGAGGTCCCTTCCAATCCTGATATTCTATGATTCTATGCTCGATTTGGAGCTACATTTGAAATCCATTCAAAAGATAAGGCTAGTACAGAACATGGAGTTGGCTAATTAAGCAGAATGTCCAACTACATATTCAACCAGTACTACATGAGCCACACTGGCTGCTTGTTGGTTTCCAGATGAAAATAAATGTTGAAATTTACCTATAAAATTCTAAATGTTTTAGGACCTTCTTGTTTAAGAGGTCATATCTCTCTCCCTTATTGCCATAGTTAAGATCTATGGAGGTACTTCATCTCAGCACACAAGGGGGATCAGTTCCTTGAAAGCCACTTTCCTTTGGAATGCACTCCACTTATGATCCGAAATAGCCCAAATCTGTTTGCCTAGTGGCTATGCTGTAGAGTTCCTGTTTTTAAGATCAGCAAAGAATCCTGTGGCACCTTATAGACTCACAGACGTATTGGAGCATGAACTTCCGTGGGTGAATACCCACTTCATCGGATGCATCCAATGAAGTGGGTATTCACCCACGAAGGCTCATGCTCCAATACGTCTGAGAGTCTATACGGTGCCACAGGACTCTTTGCTGCTTTTACAGATCCAGACTAAAACAGCTACCCCTCTGAAACTTGTTTTTAAGATGGAGTTTGAGGAAACAAATACTCTCCAAGAAATGATGTATAAGAAAGGCGGGCAATTTCTTTTTAATCTGTTTTGTGCTGTATGGCTATTCAGCTACTATATGTTGTGGGCTGCATTTTGTTTTTCTTTTCATATTGTTATATTGATTTTAGTGTGTTTTTGATCAACTGTCCAAAGCAAGATAAATAATTCCTGTCTTTCTAAATCTGAATGAATATATAAATGTTCAAAAGATTAATTTAAAACTTCAGCTAGAAATCCTAATTTAGAAGTGATGAAATTTAAACCATCGCTACAGTTAGTACCAATTATTACTAATATCAATCATCTCACAAGGAATACTAAGGAGCAAATAAGCAACAGAAAAAGCCACTTTCACATACCAAGAACTGTCTCCCCTAGGTGAAGACTGAGGCCCAGCAAATTAGTGGGATGGTGTGGAGACATTAGCACTGCCATTGCAAATTCTGTGTTCCATAAGAAGTAGTCAAAGTGGTAGATGCGAAGATACTGTGGTGATGAGGGTGGTATAACTAGTTATATACACAACAGAATATTTTTCCCCATACTTTTACTTTCTGAGAAGCGTGTTTGGTTTATTGTGTTAGAAAAAGGGATTCACAGAGATGGACTCATTACAAACAGCACAGTGGTGGATCAATAATGGCCTGAGTATGCATGCATGAAGCCAATACATTGCTCCAGTCTGAGTGTTGGGATGCACAAAACCTAGAGAAATTTACACAGTGACATTTTTAAAATGTCTGGAAGAAGTCTGTTCCTAGAGTGTTCTCATTTCAAGTAATTTTTATTTAAGACCTTATTCTATAATTCAGTGACAATGTTTCCTAAGCAAGTTCTGAAGATCAAATGGGTCCCAGCCATGGAGTAGGAGTCCCATCATAGTAGTAGGAAGCGAGGCAAACTAAGTCCAATTTAAGATAGTGTCCTTGAGCATGTAACTGGAGTTGTTTGAGTTTTCAGATGCGAGGTAGTTAATTGCTTTAACTTATTCGCAGAAAATGAAAACAGTTTGTAAATTCACAAATATAATTTCACAAAGAGTACACCTTAATACAGTGGATATTTTCCTTACCATAGTCTGTCTCAAAGTTTAACATACCAATGAGATACTTATTAAGAGTGTTCTAGCACTATAATTTCCCCAAGCACTCAACCACCACCTTTTCCCAAACCGAAGATTGAAAATAAGAATTTTCATAGACATCTGGGACTTTTTCCTATATACAGTTAAAGGCTACAAAAATATGTCAAATATATGCTTGCATTACCCTTTATCTACCAGTAAGATAAAAACAGAATTTATTTTTGTTTTATTTGGTATAAAATGGTCTTTTATTGCTATGTTCTATTTGTGGACAAATGTTCTTATTTCATCGGTTCTAAGATAACTTTTTTATTGTTATTTATCATTAATAAAAGCAATACATGCAATACAGTGCAAGTCTCTTATAATTCAGTCTTTATAAATAAAAAATAGAACCATAAGCAGAGTTTCACCTTACCAAGAGCAGACCAAATGAGGCAAAAGATCTCTGGTTTCACCTTAAGAAATGTGTTCAGTCACTTCTTCACCCCTAAAGTTAAAGATATGATAGCAGTTTTAACTTCACACCTACTGGGATGCAGTTATAAGCAAGACCGGTGTATTTTCTATTCATTCCAAGAGGGAGCTGCTGCAGCAAGATCAGGAAACTGGGGTTCTTTTTTAATCTCAAGAACTGGGATACTGGGGAGGAATATTCTACTTCCCCACTCAGCAACATTAGGGAAGAGGATGAGGAGGGGAATGCAATAACCCTTCCAAAAAGGTAGGTGGTGGTAACTACAGCTGACCAGAGGATGACCGTTCATTTTTCAGCAACTTTCAAGATTTCAAAATTTGTTTTCATTCTACCATTGAATAAAAAAACATGGACATGTCACATTATAGCCTGGCAGCAAGGGTACTGGCCTGAGATATGGGAGGCCCAGGATCAGGTCTCTTCCTTGCTTGTGTAGAGCAGAGTTTTTCCATCTCAATCAGGGATAGCAGGGACTTGAACACCTGGATCTCCTACATCCCAGGCCAATACCCTAACAACCCAGCCAGTCTGTCTCTCTGCTAAAGCTTTCCCAATGAAGGTTTTGTGGAAAATGTTGTAGTTTCACTGAATCAGCATCTTTTGCCAAATTGGCAACAGAGATGTCAGTCAGTTTCTGCTGTGGAAGACCGGAAGGATGCAATTAGGGTGGGGAACACACACAACAGACCCCTATGCTCTGTGCAACCTTCCTGAATAGTTTTATGCCAGGGACAGGGTGAAGATATGCTAGAGAATCTAAACACCAAAGGCTTAGAGAACTTGGAGGAAGCAAAGACTTATTCAAGACAAGGGCTCATTTATCAAAATTAGCAGTAGTGTAGTAATTCTTCAATAGTCATGGATAAAAGACTATAGACCAGATTTCCAAAAGAGCATACCTCCTATTTAGGCACCTGAAAGGAGTGGCCAGATTTTCAAAACTGCTCAGCTCTCAATCAAGATTGCATCAAACTGCACTGTGAGGTTTTGAACAAATGTTCCTAATGCTGGAAAAATTCAGTAGGAGCCACCAGTACACTAAAGCCTCAGATTTTTATCTTAAAAGTAAAATGATTTCAGTCTTTTCAAGCAGAACTAGTCAATTTTGCCAGGCAATATCATAAATGTGTCAACAGAAATGATTTGCACTGCATCATGACAATTATTTTAAGTCTAGCAAAAAGTATCTGGCCATATTTGCTAAAGGAAATCCTAACAAAAATCAACTACAGTGTGTCCATTTGTTGAGGGAAAGGAAGGAAGACGAGTTTCCAAAATACAGTTTTAAAGTATAATTATTACATGCAGCAAACTTCTGGAATTAAAGAACTTAGAAAAAACACAATTGCAAGCAGTTAAGACATAAGAGGAACTAACTCTTTTGACACAAGTTAAATGACTGGGACTAAATGCTTCCAATACTTTTCCAAGATTGCTGATGAAATGCAAATGTCAAAAACTGATCTCAGATTGACCCACTAGAAATATCTAGAAACAAAATCTCATGAGGTTTTTATAAATAAAAATGTAAACCAATAGAAGTGGTTTGTGCTACATCTTGTCAATTGATTGAAGTTCAAGGTTTTTTCATAGCAAATTATCTGACCATATTTGCTACTGGAAACTTTCTATTCCTAATATAAACTTGAAGTCATTTGAAATTCAATCACAGTAATCTAAATGACCAGTTAATAGCCAAATAAATAATAGATTCAGTGTAGATTTTACTCTGTGGCATAAATTTGTTGACAATACATTTCTCAATAAAGAAAAATTGAATTATAGCCTGAAGGTGGTTTAATTTGGTACAAATTTTGAATAATGTCATATACATTTTCAAAGCAGATGCTAAGAGACTCTACAAGGACACTCTGCTCAATCAGAAGCCAGATTAAAGTTCCATCTGGAACCTAATAGTACCACTGTTCTATTACAATTACCAGAGTCAACGTTATACTCTACAATTGTACAACACACACCTCCTCCTCTTCAAAATGTAACTATTACTGCCGCAGAAATCAAGCAAGCACTTCATAAATATATCTAAAAAGAAACTTTTTCAAGCAGCCAGAATCATGTGTATCTATAACTAGGCTAGTATGAAATTCCTCCCAAAACTGCTGTTATTGAAAGCAATTAATGGTGAGTTTAAATAGTTCCATGTGATTTAACAGTATTCTTAAGAGGCAACATATGATTTGGTACCACCTTTACTCAAATACATCATACAAATATTGCGTCAATGCATCATTAAAATAATAAATCTTCCAGTAACCGTGATGCTGAAAATCTCAGCAAACCAAAAATAATAAAAACTACATACTTGAAATATAATTGAAGATTGAAATTTGAAGTGCACTCTCAGAAAACAGAGTACGACCTTGATTTACCCAACATCCAGAATGCCCATTTTGTCTTACAATGTCTCCCAGCCGCAACATGCCATTCTAAACAAGTTCTGTCCTAGGTAACTCTATTTTTGGTTGTATTCTATGCAACAACTAGAGTACAGGCGCTACACACCATAGTAAAAACAGGCTGTATACACATTTGTCACTGCAGTGTGTAGCTACACATGGCAGTGAAAGGTTCTGGCAGGGTGGAGACAACAAGGCAGGCAGCAGGATACTACTATTTTTAGCAGTGTAGAAGTGGGAGGCACTGCTAGGGTGTGTAGAGAGCCATGCAGAGTACGCTATATACCTTGCAGGTTCAGGCATGTAGAGTACTCTACTCACCTCAGCTGTGCCTCACCATCTACACCGCTATTTTATACTGGTGCTAGCTGGGTGTGCATTGTCTGTACGCTACACATCGCTATAAGTATAGACATACCTTTATAATCAATCCAAGAGATCCTTATATGGAACAGGGGTAGAACTCTGACTACAAATTTTAACAGTTATAAAATTTAACAGGTATAAAAATTCAATGTAACAGCTTTTTTCTTAAATTTTTTAAGCTGAAAGCTTAAGTCTAAACTCCAGTGCAAATTCTACAGAAAACTTTACAAAAGCAAAGCATAACACTGATTCTGATACACTGTCAGACAAAAGAAACAAACAAACCGCCTTAAATCTACCATTTTTAACAACAAAAATTTGGAATGAGTAATTGATTATATAAATAATTACATCTCATTACACACATTTTCAAACAAAGGTACACATTTATTGCAACCAACAGCTAAAAAAAACCCATCAATGCTCTGTTTCCTAATCTTAAATAGCAGAGTGTTAGATATCAAGTGTTATTTGTAATTTCTCTCAGCTAACAATAAAGGTAAAAAAGAATTAAGTACTCTTAAGAGTTAATTACTGTATAGTTAGTCACAACAGTTTCATTAGTGAAGGACCAAAAGAATAGTGTCTTCCCTTCCTCATATTTCAGAAGAGTTTTATTTGCAGGTTACTTAGTATTTATACACTGTTCATGGTATTATGGACAGACAGACAGAATTTTGATTCACCCCTAGGAAGTTTTAGAAATAAAGCAACAGTTTGGACCAACAAAACGTGTCCTACCTTTATTGTAGTTCTTCACTATTATTCCTGAAAATAGTACTTGGGAGATCTCTGTTTGCATGACCTCCTGAAACAGGCAGGTGACACAGCATCTCAAAAGTTGAGCAGACAAAGATCTATGGGAGAGTTAGGTCAAACCCCAGAGACCTGATCTTCAGCCTAAATGTCAAGATCAAGGACAGTACAACCTAGCTACTGTCTTGGACATACCATAATCTCATTAAGCCAGTGATTAGAAATCTTCCAGCCCCCAGGCAACATGACCAACCAATGTTCCTGATTTGACTATGAAAACTCACGGTCTTCAACAGATTCCAAAGACTACTAAACCACAGTACTCCAACCACAAGATGAGTAGTCAAGAATCTGGTGAATCATCCTCATTGTACACTAGCCTCAACCACTGGCACACTGGCTCCCAAACAGCCCCTTCTGCCCATCTCCAGTACAGATCACCTTGGTTTTTTGACACTCTGCACCAAATAGAAAGAGGAGGAAACTTGGACACCAACAGTGGAAAACAAAGGCTGAAACAGACAGGATGAAACAATTCCCCCATATCCTTGTATGAGGCAATATTAAAGGCCAGGGGTCGGCAACCTTTCTGAAGTGGTGTGCTAAGTCTTCATTTATTCACTCTAATTTAAGGTTTCAAGTGCCAGTAATACATTTTAATGTTTTAGAAGGTCTCTTTCTATAAGTCTATAATATATAACTAAATTATTGTTGTATGTAAAGTAAGTAAGGTTTTTAAAATGTTTAAGAAGCTTCATTTAAAATTAAATTAAAATGCAGAGCCCCCCGGACTGGTGGCCAGGACCAGGGCAGGGTAAGTGCCACTGAAAATGAGCTCACGTGCCACCTTCGGCATGCGTGCCACAGGTTGCCTTACCCCTGTTATAGGCCAAGAGTACCTTCCCATCACCCTCCACTGAAGATGCCAAATCCCATCCCAAGGAGTTTTCCAGGGTGGTAAATCACTTCATGGATCCTGACTGCCTACAACATGTATCAGAACTAGCACTACATACCCCCCAAAAAAGTCCTACTTCACTGAAAATATTAGATTCAGGAAGCTCTCTCAAACTGCAAACTGTCTATAACCACGCAAAAGCCCAACCTCTGCCTTCCCAGAGTTCAGTACACACAAATAAGTACACACAATAAGTTCTCGCCACCATAAAGGAGTCTCAATCCAAGACTTGTGACTCTAACCCAGGACATTCCTGATTTGTGAAAGAGTCACGAGGAACTGACACATTCCTGACCAAAACAGCCAGTGTCAGAAACTCAGCAGTCTAACACTGAAGAAACCAATGTATCCAAAGTAGATACCAACTAATTACTGCCCATGTTAAACCCTACCTTTCCTGAGCAAGGAAAACTAGCAAAAGGGAGGCTTCAGTTAGATAAGCCTGAAGTTAACAGTCTAGACCTGGCACAATCTGGATTCAGTCCAGCACATGGAACCAGAACTGCCCTTGGAGCACTATGGAGGCTCTCCTCCATCAATGGATAAAGAGCAGACATCCATTCTCATCCTCCTGGACTTCTCTGCAGCATTCAACACCATGAGATGCTACTTTCTCACCTGAAAGAGGCAGCAGGTGTCCAGGTTAATATACTAGTTACAGTCCTTCCTGGAGGGATATACCCAATAAATAGTGATGTGAAACTGCAACTCCACCACAAGACCTCTCACTTACGGAATCCCACAAGAACCAATTCTCTCTTCCATTTCTTTCAACATGTACATGCAACCACTAAGTGAACTGGTCACATAACATTGACTCAAATGCTAAAATGCAGATGACACACAGGTTTACCTATTCTTCACCACACAATCCCACCATTACTACCAAAACAGCCTATTGCTTGGATGAGAGCTCATGGACAAAGAACAGCTGGCTGAATCTAAATCTGAGCAAGACAGAGACGGTACTGATGGAAAGGAAAGCATTTTGAAGAGTCTGCAGCCATGGTGCAGTCTCCTTTGAATGTACACATCCATAATTGATTCATTCTGGACATTGTTTTTAAGTACTCTTGGATTCCTCGCTGATGCTAAGCTTTCACATAGCAGCATCAATGAGTAACAACTTCTATCATCTTCAGGTGGCTAGGAGACTCTGTCCCTTCCTGGTTGATGATGACCTGGCCTCAGTTATTCACGCTTTTATCACTCTTGGCTGGACTAGAGTAATGCGAAACCTGGGCATGAAGCACTGCACTTGGGAAATTCAGAAATAGTTTCAGAAAGCTGCAGCATGTCTTTTCAGCAACACTAGCTACAGGAAACACATTAAACCTGTTCTCCACTCTCTACACTGGCTTCCCATGGAATAGTGAATAAAGTTCAAGGTCTTGGTCCTCATTTTCAAGGCCCTCCATGGTCTGGGCCCAGGACATCTAAAAGACCACCTAAAGCTCTGCGATGAAGACCATGATCAAGAACTATGCTCCTCTGGCACAATGGAACTCTCTACCATAAGGATAAAGCTTGTTTGTGTGTGACACAGAACTTCTTGGGGGGGGGGGGGGGGGGGTTCGGCTCTGGAATTAATTCAGACCACACTCTGAAGCAATTCATGGATCACTTCAAGATTCAATGCTTTAGAACTTAAGATTTGTAGGTAGCCCCATACTGAAACCTCTGGAGAGTAGCTAGGATGTTCACTTGATTATTCTTTTCTGTGCTAGAAAAGGTTAGTGTTGAACCATACCTCCAGATACAACAAGCCCAATGAAAAGACAACCGAGCTCTTCTCCCCACTTATTATCCAACTTTTGGTCTCCAAGATGCTGCAAATTTTATCACTAGTGTGGCCAATTGCTTCAGTTTGAAATAATCAGCTAGCACACAACCTCTGTTTCCTTAATTCAGTTGCCAGCAGTGCCATGACCTTGATAAAGGTTCTTGGAATTGTAGTCAGGCCAAACAGAACAGCCTATGTTTGGCACAGAATAACTAAATGTAGGTACACTGAGACTGAAAATGAATACACGCTGATAATCATTCACCTGAACGACATGACTCAGACTCTGTTTTGAAGCTTGACACCCTGAAGACAAGACAAAAAAAAATCACTCTTCAAACCCAAGACCACATGCAGGTCTCCTATGATTCTTGGGATGGTGAAATAGATCAGATAAACTCCTTTACACTTCTAACCCTCTGGGACTGGAGCTACGGTTTCAAGAGGGTGGCTCAAAATGTTTTGTATTTTGTGCTCTTTGAATGGACCAGATCAGGAAGACTAAATGAAAGAGCTACTGAAAGATTCTCCACTGACTCTACTGTAGGCCTAAAAGAGATACTATCTAGGGTTCACTAACTAGTCTTTTGGACCCAGGCATGAAATAAATCCTATTTTTCCATTAGTAATGGGGATGTGAATTGGCCTCAGCCACTTCAAGCTGATTTTTTGATGCTCCTCTACCCTCTCTCTGGTGATGATAGTTGATTAAAGCGCTCTTTAAATTGATTTACAGCTAGTTGCCCAAACTGATGTTCCTAAACCTGTACCTATGGAAACTCACTTAGAGCCACAACTGAGACAATATGGGACAATAATCCTGAACTCTTGGAGTGGGACAGAAACTATATTTTCTTGAATTCTTTAACTTATAGCAGCCCTTCCCTTAAACTTAAGGGCTATTTAAAGATAATTAAGTCCTACCTTGTAAATTACCTTTTTGCAAAGGAGACCACCAATGTAAAAGCCCCATCACATCTGAGTAATGTGTACATATCTGGTTTATATTTTTAAAGTTTTCAGTTCTGAAATGCAAAAGTTTATACTGCAGACCTGCCCATACTATCTGAGGCCAGTTACCTCAATTTTTTTCCCCTATCCAATTTCCCCTCCTCACCCTCTGAAGTCCCTCCCTCACATCTCCCTTTCTAAATTATATTTTCACTTATCTCACTCTGCTTCAGTTCCCTCATCTGGTTTCTTTCCTTTCTTCTCTTTCCTCAATTTACCCGCCTCTATCCCCCTGCCCCTGACTCCTCATGCTGTAGGTCGAGAGGGACAGGTCCTCTTTGCAGACAATAAGCATTCTAGATGTGGCTTCCTGAAAGAAAAGGAAGCAGCCAGCAGGTGACAAGATGAGTTGAAATTGAAGTCACAATCTGCTCTGCAGTTTCAACCTAGCTCCAGGGTGTTTCTGGAATAGGAAGGAGACTTCCCTCTGCTGCTCTCCTGTCCCTTTATTTTGTCATTGCTTCTGAGTGGTCACAGCAGGTGGAACACCTGTCCCTCTCTCCTCAGTGGTCTCTTTTCCCCTTTCAGGTCAGGAACCAGCTTAGTGGTCTGAAGTGAACCTTACTATAGTTATCATGGAGAGGATAAGGTGGGATGCATTTCTTCAAGCAGTTACTTTTAAGAGGAAATAAAAGCAGTCTTTGCCAGTTAGACTTATGCACACACCTCTGGATCAACAGAAAATAGTTTAATGTTACAGTATCACTCGGCATTCTCTACTCTGTACATCACATACTGCACCTAGCTCACATATGCAATGAAAAGGAAGTTAACAAAAATGGGATTTGGGGCGACTGGGAAGAGTAATTCTCTCTCCAACCTGAAGAAAGTTTAGACAAACTTGCCTTTGATAATCGACTGAACAAGCTGCACTGCAAGTATCAAGGGATGGTGTAGGGATACCTAGCAGGTGCTGCAGTTTATCACAAAACCGTCTAAAATAATTGGAAGTGACAAGCAGCACTACCACAAATGATTTATTAGTCTTTCACTCAGCTTTTCAGCTTCCTCAGGGCCAGAATAAATAATTTACCAACTCTGTATCTTCCAATCATTAATTCTTCCCTGTGCATCCAAACTACATTTAACTCTGCTGGGTTCAGTGGAATTAGAAACACAATAAGAAGATTCCTCCCTGCTTCCTCTCAAGTATATTATCTGACTGTATCTCAAGGTAAAATTGTCAAATCACTATTTATATCTGGTGACAGAAGAATTTAAATGATTAGATCTGGTAACTAATGTGGAATCAGAATATCCATGGAATAAAATTAGAAAGTTAAACTGGAGGGACAGCAACAATGAAACATTCCCAGGGGATCAGGAGTGTGTTCAAGATATAAGGTACAGATATGAACCGAGCATATTGATCAGCATCGCCTCTCTGATCCATGAATTAATACCAGCATTAGAGAGAAACTGCTAACGTAGCCTACAACGTAAACATAAAACAAAGCCATTGGATGGGAGAAGGTTGGAGAAGTCATAAAATAGAAAAAAAAATAACCAAGAGAGATTAAGTATTCTCACAGCTATAAGAAGAGAAGACCTATGGAAATATCTTAATTATTTTAAATCAAATTTTAAATCAAATTTTAAATTAACTATACTATACATTTGCTAGGATATGTCTTTTAATTCAAAGCATGAAGAGGGGAAAAGAGTATTATGCAAGGCAGATTTAGGACCAAGGAGCATAAAAATAATATAAAACTATAGTACACTTTCAAATTTAGAGTATATAAGATACCATATTTCTATTAATTATGTAGAGGAAACAATATCACACCCTAAATCCATTTGTGATATAAGCTAGTCTTGTCTCATTAAATCAGCATCTATGATTAAAACAGAGATCATTTTTGGTACATAATGGTTTGCATTGTTAGAGCAGCATCTGTTTGTTGCACAGCATAACATTTTTCAGCTTTAAGAAACTGTACTCATATGGAAGAAACCACCCAGACTTTGATGATATAAAAAATATTTTTGCTTCCAAATGTATTTTTGTACTAAATGGGTTAACAACATTAATGTGTTAATATTTTGCATCTCAGAAGAAGAGTCAAGCTGTTGGAAACATACAGAAGAAGAATTTCATGGTACTAACAGCTTTCTTTTAAGTCCTATGGGACTGAGACAACTCAAACTTTAAGTGCTTAGAAGAAAAGCTCTGAAGGCTGATCAATAGGGCTTTCACCAAATGATAATACAGTCTGAAATGAAATAAATTGGCCATAACAAAAATGCCTTACCCTTTTTCTCCTCATTAATCTCAATATAGAGAAAACTACAGTATGAACTACATGAGTCCAGAAAAAAACTCAACATACAAATCACAACTATGGTATTTCTTTACACTACTTTAAATAATACAAAATAGCTCGTATAAACAATTCTCTAAAATGAAAATGAAAAGGAATTAATTGGCCCCTATATGTCCTCTTCTTAAACATCATCAATTAACTTTGCCTTTAAGAGTTAAAATTCTAAAATTTGTATATCAACTCTACGGGATAGTAAAAGGTCTCCTTCCTTCAGTTCAGCTCTAGAGCCTGATCTGCTATAACTGATTCAGTTAATACTGTCATATTTGGGTCAAACTCTAACAGTTACTTTCTAAAGGGATTGAAAAAAATTCCTTCATACGGGTAACAGGGTCTTAAAAAAGCCCCAAACCAATAACAAAAAAAACAGTGCAGTTTGGCAACAAAAATGAAACACAGAAAAACCAAATTAAAAGGCAAGAAATTGCCATTCTCCATGCTTTCTCAAGCAGTGGGACAAAAACAGTACCTAGACTCATAGCAAACATAAGAGATGTACCTTGAAAAACATACCAAAGAGAATAAACATACAGGAAAGGCCCACATAGGCCACCCAGACGTTTCAGCTTGAGAACAGCATTGTGAGCCGGATACAACTTGCCACTATGCATTCCTAGCCAATACAGGGACTGGAAGTGGAAGTCTTCCAGTTGGTCTGAGGGACTGGCTCAAAGTTCTTCATCCACCTGCTGCTGGCTGTTTAATACTGCTCAAGACCACGGGCTACAGCACTCTGCCAGTTTCAGCTCTACTCCAGATTCCAGTTCTGCTGCTGTCAAGAGCAGATAACAGGTGAGGCCTCGTCTACCATTTTGCTTATTCCTGCAGCCCATACTAGCCAGCAGAAGTCAGGAGGCATGTATAAGCAATTCCCATCCAGCAAGGTGGCATCCCCTAACTATTCCCCCGTCTCCCAGTCCTAGGTAAGACAAGTCAGTCAAATGGGACATGTGGAATGTTGAGGTGAGAAGTAATTTTTAAAAAAATAGACAGCTTAGGCATACAGCATATTTCTCCAGTAAAAAGTTCCTCTTCTTGGGAAGAATAACCCAGATCTCATGAACAAGACTTCTCCTTTCTCTCTGTAGATAGTCCTACATCCCTTCACATCAGCTTCATTCCCCTTCCTCCCTCACATGTATGCAAATTACTCATTGTGGTATCCATTTTTCTAAGCAAACAATGCTTGGGACGTGCCTGTACATCTTTGATGCAGAATCAGTAAGTGGAAACTACGACAATGAAGCTTAAGGGTCACGCATGCTTTCCTTAGGGCCCTGAAACAGCAAACAGGTGATTTGACTTTTTAACTTCCAGTATCTTGTTCAGAGAGACAAGGTAGAGGTGGTAATATCTTTAACTGGACCAACTTCTGCTGGTGAGTTACAAGATTTCGACCCACACAGAGCTCTTCTTCAGATCTGGTAAAAGTACTGTGAGCATCATAGCTAAATGCGAGGTGAAACAGATTGTTTAGCACAAATAGCTCGTATTCTAAGGGACCATTCAAGGTAGAGTGATCCATTAAAACCTCTGAAGTCATAGGATAAGAAGAAGGGGTTAGTGGGTTACATATTTTTGTAATAAGCCATAAATCCAGTGTTTCTGTGTTCCACCTTGCATTTAGCTGTGATGCTTCAAGTAACTTTTCCAGACCTGAAGAACAGTTGGGTGTGGCTCAAAAGCCTGCCTCTGTCACCAACAAAAGTTGGTCCAATACAAGATATTACCTCACCCACCTAGTCTCTTGTAATATCCTGGGAGCAACACTACTACAACCACACTGAATACAACAATAGTGACTTGTTTGGATAGTTATGCAAAGTTCTTCATACCAAGGGCATGATGGTACCTTGTTATGGACAGAACAAATTGATCCAAATGAAAAATATAGGATGGAACCATCTTGATAAGTAAATGGGGCTTGATCTGTATCTTTTTCTGATGAAAAAGCAAATACTGATTCTTGATTGATATAGGCTGAAGCTTCTCAAATCAACTGAACATACAAGCACTAGTAAATCAGTTTTAAGAGAGCAGAATTGTAAAATCCCTTTTTTAGGGATGGGGGGGAGGGAATGTTTGAGATACCACTCTGCAATGGATGGAAATCCTATAAAGCCGGAATTTCATCTTCAGCTTACCGGCTGCTCTAAAAATTCACCACCTCCATGTGGGAACCCACAAAGGAATGTTCTCTTGTGTCTCCTCAAAACACAATAGCTGCTGCATCAATATACAAGAAACTGACAATGGACCTTTAGTCAGGCTGTAATGAAAGACTGATAGGAATGTCATAACCAGGAATGTTTAGTTTTTGATTTGTGAAATATGCAATGATCAGGAATCTCGCATTTTACAATAATTTAAGTACAACACAAACAAGAACAGAACTTGAAAAATATCAGCTTTGATAACTCTCCAGCTAACGCATAAGATCACAATTTTCTGTCACAGTCAACTTCAGTGTGATTTTTTTCACCTTTCTCCCTGTAGTTTCCTCCCTTCATGTTTATTGATCACAGACCATCTGTATACCCAAGCAAAGTATAAATATAAGGCAAAGGGAGAGGATATTTAGGAATAATGCCTAACTCTTATATAGCATTTTTCATCTTTCAATCTCACGTTGGAGAGAAAGGTGTCATCTCCATTTTACAGAGGAAAATTGAGGCTAAGTGGCTTGCCCAAGGTCATATAGCAGAATCAGTGCTAAAACCAGGAATCATCCCAAATCTCCTGACTTCCAGTCAATCGTATAGTCAATTGTAAAGAAATTAACATCTTGACATCGATCTGTCACTACGTTCATCACCACCCTTGCTCACATTTCTTCTTAAAGAACTTTGTTCTAAGCCGAGACACCGCAAAGCTATTCCCACTCTAAAGAAAGAGCAAACAAAACAAATTTGGAGTATTGTAAGATCACCCACAGCTGTACCTCTTGGCAGGGCATATTACTACAAAGAAAGTTCAAATGAGACTGTAGAAAAAAAAATCTAAAATAAGGGAGGAGAAATGTTATTTAGGAGAGAATACTTATACATCATCTTCCTTGGATACCAATTTTTCCAGCTATTTTACTTGAGCCCTTGCCAAATAAGCTCTATAAAAGAATGTTTGTAAGGACATCTGTAGCTTTTAAGGGGCACCACTACTTTCCATCCCACTCAGGACCACAAGGCATCAAATAGTGGAGCAGATTTCTTGTCTACTTACCAGACGCTGAATCTACCCCTTAGGCCACATGAACCACATCTCTGTGAAGGTGTAAAGCCACCTGAAGTATCTAAAGAGGTGCAATTTCTTGTTAGGAACAGCCAGCATCATGACGTGTCTTAAATAAAACAATCAAATAATGAATGTCTGGAGTCCTAGCCAAAATAGCTTCTCCTCATCCACAGACCCTAGAGAATCATATTTTAGTTTTAATGTGCAAGCTATTCACCTAGTCAGCACAGGCAGAATATCCATTTTGAAAAGTCTGACTCTTGAGAAATCTAACTACCCCCTCCGAAGGTATTTCATCCATAACAGTTCCTGCATCCTCTGTCGATATCGAGTTTGCAGGAGAGGAACACTGTTTTTCTTATTTGAAGAGATGGAAAAAATCATTCTTGAAGAATGGAAAGACTGGTATATGTAGAGTTAAGGTAGGAATTGGCATTACATCAGAAAGAGAAAGGAGGGATATCATGCAAGACGAACTGGCCTCATTTAGATTTTCTCCATCCTGGCAGAGGAAAGATCTGGTGCTCTGGGGTAAGCCAGACATTTAGAGTCTCCAGAGTCATGCAAGGGTGCTATGATTTTCTCTGAACAGACAAGGTAAAAATATACTAATGTAAATTACTTCTTCACGTTGCTTTATGTGACAAAGTCAGGACCCTGTCAACAACAAGCATGATAAGTGAAAGTGAAGAATAGTGCTAATTTGTATCCAGAAGTTTTTCCCTCAGAAAGGACTGCCTTATTCCTGTAGTTACCATGCCTAAGGCAACCCCAGATGCAACAGTCACCTGCAGCCCTCACCGTTCATTTTGCCCAACAGGTGGACAAATGAAACCATGCAGAACTGGTGAAATGTTGGGGCTGAATGAGCTGGATTCACTTCTGTTGGGCTTCTGTTCACTCTAAAGCACTAAATCTTTGATCCTTTATTAGAAACAGGACAGGATGCAATCAGAGGGTTGTTTCTTCAAAGATTTTACCTACCAGTTAGAGCAGATGTGAGAACCAACCAGTGGGGTCATCTCTGCACAAAGAGCTCTTATCAGCTTGAGGAGAAAAATATTTTTAAAATTATCTACAAGAGCATCCAACTCTAAGGTAGGTGTTTTGGCAGAAACAAAAAGCTACGGCAACCAAAGAAAAATAAAAGGTAACAGACAAAAGCCTAACTGGATCAGAAGAGCTTCTTCCACATGCTGGAAACCAATCACCACACTGAGTCAGGCAAACTCTTGATCACAAGAGCCTTATTTTCTTACTCATGCCCCCATTTTTATCTGCTAGTCAGGATTTATGGGTTGGAGTGGCAAAAAGTGTTATTGAGGAAGATCCTGTTTTTTATGTTTTATTGTTACTCAGACATGAGGAAGAGAACTAAATCTTGACTGAGATTTTGAAAGGCTGTGCAGTAGACTATTTTGTATTCTCGTGTTTTCTTAGAAGTTTGTGTAGAAATAGAATCTTTACCAAACATCCCTTTTTCCCACCTCAGCTCATAAGTCCTTCTACCACAAAATAAAAACTTGCAAGGGTGGAGAGCGTGAAAAGTTTTTGCTCCCCTTTTTCACATATTTCCCAACCTGCTTTTTTAGTGTGTCCCCCTCTGATCCTCTCCTCTTCAACTGGAAATCTCTTCTCAACTAACTCAATTTCTTGAATATCATGTTGTTTTTACTCAAGTTTTGTTCTGGACAGATCTTACATATCACTCTCAATTATTCTTAAACTTAAATGTTTGTGTAAGTGTATCACCTTAAATTGCTTGTTGATTTAGGTCAAACAAATGGCTATTAAAGTCCTCTGCTTTCATCAAAAAACATTGTGAAATGATCCATTTTTGTGTGTTCTGAATATATCAGAGAAAAACAAAAGTACAGTAAGAGTAGAATACTGTACTTTGTTCCATGAAGATCAAATTAGCATCACAGGAAAGTAATTCTTTAAATTTCATATATATATCTACACACACACACTTACATGTACAGAATGTTTAATTAATTTAGCCCACGCATGAGTTCTCAATATGGGAGCCATAACCAGGTGTCTTACTATGTGAGAGAAAGGCAAGATTCTAGCTAAAAGAGGGAGATCATGGTATAAAAAACTTGGTCCAAGTATGGACAAGGTTGAGAACCACTGATTGTAGGACTAGTGGGGGAGTTTGCAAGTAAAGCCTTATAATTTCATATTGTAAATTAACAAATTACATTGAAGTCCTTGCAATCTTCGCAACATTTTTTATCTTAGAAAAATGCTAACATTACTAGAGTCACAGATATAAGGTAAAGATGGAAAAGGCCTACAGTATTAAGTCAAATACTCCATTCCTTCTAGTCTGCGCAGAATTTTTCCCCTACATATATTTTCCAGTGCATAATGACACACTTTCAAACGCAAGCTGTGTTTTCTGAAAAGATTTGCAAAAGCAGAATTGAGCAGAATACAGAATTTAGAGAAAGATCACTTGCTGTTGCAAAGTACAGGAGAACCTCAGAGTTACGAACATCTTGGGAATGGATGTTGTTTTTAACTCTGACGTTCATAATTCTGAACAAAGTGTTATGGTTCTTTCAAAAGTTTACAGCTGAACATTGACTTAATGCAGCTTTGAAACTTTACTATGCAGAAGAAAAATACTGCTTTTAACCATGTTATTTTAAATGAAACAAGCACAGACACAGATTCCTTACTATGTAAAACCTTTTTAAAACACTTTCTCTTTATATTTTTAGTAGTTTAAGTGTTTGCTTTTATTTTTTGTCTCTAGTGCTGCCTGATTGCATACTTCCAGTTCCAAATGAAGTGTGTGGTTGACTCGTCAGTTTGTAACTCTGAGATTCTACTGTAGTGCCATAGAACTTTAATGATCACAAGTGGCCATCATTCTCTAACATTTTATATATCACCAGAAAGACGGTGCCTTATATCATTATATTAGGTCCCTGGTTAAGTAGGAACTCAGAAGCAAGACTACTAGCTACTAGCTCTGCAACCAACATGCATTTTTCTTGGATGCCTCCCATTCAAGTACTGACTCGACCAGTGATTCCCAAACTTTTACCCACAAGAGATGGTGATCCAAGCAGTGGTGGCTGATCACATTATGCTGGTTCTCCTCATTTCCAGCTACTAAATCATATTAAAGGCAGCAAAATATAGACTACATATTTTTCTAACATCACTCTTCCATGTAAGTAACTGTTAAATTGCCATAGCGATGTTATGTGATTGCAAATGGAAGGGAAGGCACATAAGATACTCTGTTAATATGTCATCATTGAAAATTTGAGAGCCCCTTCCTCAACTCAATGTTACTTAACATTGACAATGAGATCACGAGAGGGCAGTTTGGTTTTAGAAGAGGCATAACTCACCAATACATATGGAATTTCCACAACTTCAATTGGCAATGATGGTGGGGGGCGGGTATCTAAATAAACCCTCTAGGAACTGAGGAAAAACTAGATTTCTCAGAGTATAACATCTAAACTTTACAGTTGATTCATATATATTAAAGTGCTAAACTGTCATCCTGAGATGATTTACATTTGTGTCATGTATTATTAATTGGAAATAAAAAAAATCTATTTAACTAAACATTAATATATTTCTTCACACTGTTACTTGATCACAAAAATAAAACTTGTTCCCCATTTTATCTTCTGTTTCTGCATGCAATGTCTTTACTCAATCCCATTCCTCCAGCAGCAGTTTCACCTTAATTTATTTCACCTTAATAAAACTAACTCAGCTCAAGATCTTCCCCAGGCTATCAAGAGGCCAGACTGCATGGAATATTTTTAGTGTCACCTTGTTTCCCCCATAATCCATAGCAGCTGGCATGTGCTCTTTTTTTTCTCCCCTCTCCTTTCTGTACAAAGATATTCACAGTATCAATCCTTAAGATAAACACTACCCAGGAACTGAAGACGAAAAAAAGACCGCTTTACAAGTTTTTTAAAAAAGACAGAGATAGAAAAAGGAAAAGTGAAGAGGCCTTACAAAACAGCTGTAGCATATAAAAGATATTAGCATAAGTGACTGCAGGAAAAATCAGCAACAGGCTTCAAAGAAATCTGGCTGGGGTCACTGAAGACAAAACAGCAGCAGATGCTAGGCTGCCTGGTCCAGGTCACTGCAGGGAGAACAACAGCTGGCTGTGTGAGAGTCTTGCCCGGGATATATAGTTGGTGATTGAACTCTTGAGCTCTTTTTGTAAAACATGCTTGATAATCTTAGTGTGGGGAAGTAGTCCAATAATCAAAACTGGAATTTTTTGGTCTGAAGCTGTCAGGACATAGACCATTTAACTTTGGAAAGTGTAGTCTCAATACCACCCAGTATATTCACTCATGTTTAAAGACAAACAGACAGCGACTGCAAACTGAGTGGCTGCACAGATTTATATTCTGGAATATCAGAAACAATGTTCTGAAATGCTCTATCAAGATACCAATATTTTAACAGCCTTAACTGTTTTAGAAGCAGTGCATTATACTGTTAGGGACTGTACCATCGTTATTCTAGTAACTGCTGTATATATTTTAAGAGTTTTGCATTATTCTTCCATATGAGGGTTAAAAGGCAGAAGGGAAGACATTCCCTTGTCAAATCACCTATGACCACACCCATTTTTCTCATCAAGGTCACTCCTGCTCTTCCATCCTCAGGGACTCACATTAAAGCCACCACATTTTTAGCTAGGAGAACTGGACAGGCCTCCCTTTTAGAAACCATCACACCAATGAAAAACTGATTATGGGGGTCAATGAATGACAAATCACTTCTATCTATCCATCTAGATATTTATACAACCCACCAGCAGCAGGGTATCTTAACAGCTTACAAGAGCCATAGCTCTTCCTAGAAAGCTGAGCATTTTGCCTCTGTTCAACTCCCTGCCAGCCCTGGAATGCAGAAAAGAGGATGTTATAAAGCATGAAGTTCTGACAGACTGCCTATTTGTCTCATGAATTCCCCATTTTTTTAAACAACAGCCTTATTCTGAGAGCTTAGAAGTGGCTGAACATAATATCAAAGACAAGTTTCTCTAGTCCCTATCTCCGGCCTGTGATACATACCACAGGATCTATATGTCTCTCATTAGACTTGGGTAAGCAACCCAAATTACGTTTTTTCTCTTCATCCCTACTGCTATTGTTTACATTGTCTTTGGTTTTTAAATCCTTGTAACAGGCTCTGGTCTATTTGATTACTGGACTGACAGTCCCGCAGATATGACTTCTATGACTTCTGTTTATCAATGTAATGGGTACAAAATAACAGCTTCCAGACAAGTTACTGTCCCTGTTGTAGGTTTTTTTTGTTGTTTTTTTTTGTAAGCAGATTATCTCTGGAGTTGAGAAATAAATTCAGCCTCCACATCTATTTAAGTGTTAGTCTTTCTACTGAAACTGAACAGGCTGTCAGCTGTGGTGGAGTTTCAGTAATATGAATGAATTAAGATGCCACTAAATAAGTGTGCATGAGTCACCAAGCTGCCATCACAAGGCAGAAATGTTTTCATTACTGACCAAAGCTGGATTCAGACGAGCTACCTAAAAATGAAAAACTCTCCATTATTCTCCAATACACATAAGTCATGAAGTCCCCAAATCATATTAATGATTGTCACTCCTTTTCATGAAGGCATGCAATTCTAAACTATCACTACTTTCATTCACCAGATGGCTGACAAGCACCCTTTAGAAGCAATGGACAACTTCACTTAACAGATTAGGTCCTGATTTAAAATTTCTATACTCTAAGATAACTAACGCACATTATATCCCTTCATAAGTGTTTTGAGACGGGAAGTAAAACCAAGGACATTACATGAAATCCATTCACTTTGTGGACAAAATCCTAAGACTAATACTGTACATTTATAGATTACTACTAATAAAGGCAAGATTTTTCTAAAAGTTGTTCAAATATGTGGGTGTTCTGTTTGTTCATTCATTTCACTGACTTGAGGTCACATTTATTTCCTTCCAACTATTGTGGGTATTTATAAAAAAGACGTTTAACAACAGGTCTTGTCTTTTGAGTTAATTAAATCGCTCAATGGTAGAAACAATGAAACAAAATGTTGAACAGTTGCTTTTACTATATAAAGTATTATATCTCTATAATTAGGGCCCTACCAAATTCACAATCCACTTTGGTCAATTTCATGGTCATAGGATTTCAAAATTAGTAAATTTCATGATTTTAGCTATTTAAATCTGAAATTTCATGGTGCTGTAGGGGTCCTGACCCAAAAAGGAGTTGTGGGGGGCTGCAAGGTTATTGTAGGGGGTGGGAGGGTTGCGATACTACTACCCTTACTTCTGCACTGCCGCAAGCAGCTGTGCTGCCTTCAGAGAAGGGTGGCCAGAGAGCAGAGGCTACTGGCCAGGAGCCCAGATCTGAAGGCAGAGCTGCCGCCCGCAGCAGTAAGGATGTCATGGTATGGTGTTGCCACCCTTATTTCTGCACTGCCTGCAGAGCTGGGCCCTCAATCAGCAGCCACCACTTTCCAGACGCTCAGCTCTGAAGGCAGCAGCGCAGAAGTAAGGGTGGCACAGTACGGCATTGCCACTTTTACTTCTGCACTGCTGCTGGCAGGGCACTGCCTTCAGAGCTGGGTTCCCGGCCAACAGCCGTCATCCTCTAGCCACCCAGCTCTGAAAACAGCACAAAAGTAAGGGTGGCAATACCATCACCCCTAAAATAACCTTGTGACACCCCCCTGCAACTCCCTTTTGGGTCAGAACCCCCAATTTGAGAAAGTCTGATCTCCCCTGTGAAATTGGTATAATATAGGGTAAAAGCACACAAAAGACCAGATTTCATGGAGAGAGACCAGATTTCATGGTCCATGACATGTTTTTCATGGCCATGAATTTGGTAGGGCCCTATCATTAATAGAAAGGAGATAACACTGAACAGCATGCTCCTATAATGTACACTTAAGCACTCTCTGAAACAATGAGCATCAAACCTTATAAACAACTCTGAACAATTTATGTTTATATCTTATGTTCTTTGGGGCAGGGAAAATCTTCTTCTGCATTTAGAAAGTAAGATACACATTTTTAGCACTAAAGCAATTTAAATAGGAAATAATGCTTCCTTAAAGTCACATATTTTTCAAATAGCTAATCTATTCTAAAACAGAATTACTAAATATTAAACACCTTTTCAGCACAGCAGAAAACCAAAAAACAATATAACTAAAGTAGCCTAATCTTAAAATACCAACAAGTTTTCTCCTGATGAGGTCTAAGTTGAAAGTATATTAGGAGATACTTCACTCTCAAAGCTTATATCATTCCTCCACTTTGCCCGTGCATATCAACTCCACTCTGGTATTGTGTCACCATCACAGGACCTAACCACATCAGCCACACCATCAGGGGCTCGTTCACCTGCACATCTACCAATGTGATACATGCCATCATGTGCCAGGAATGCCCCTCTGCCATGTACATTGGCCAAAATGGACAGTCCCTACCCCAAAGATGGACATAAATCAGACATCAAGAATTGTAACCTTTAAAAACCAGTAGGAGAACACTTCAATTTCCCTGGACACTCAATAACAGACTTAAGTGGCAATTCTTCAACAAAAAACCTTCGAAAACAGACTCCAACGAGAAACTGCAGAATTGGAATTAATTTGCAAAGTGGACACCATCAAATTAGGCCTGAATAAAGACTGGGAGTGGATGGGTCCTTACAAAAAGTAATTTTCCTTCTGCTGATACTCACACCTTCTTGTTAACTGTTGGAGATGGGACACCTTGATTGCACTGGCTCTGTTAGCAATACAAAAGTAATTTTCCCTCCCTTGGTATTCCCCCCTTCTTGTCAACCGTTGAGAATAGGCCACTTCCACCTTAATTGAATTGGCTCATTAGCACTAACCCCCCACTTGGTAAGACAACTCCCATCTTTTCATATGCTATAATATATATTCTGCTTACTGTATTTTTCACTCCATGCATCTGAAGTGGGTTTTAACCCACAAAAGCTTATGCCCAAAGAAATATTAGTCTCTTCCTTATTTTTACCTACACCACAGACAACTATGAAATTGGAGGATGATAAAACCCTTTAATCTCCATGTTTTTGCTGACTATTTTCACAGCAACTAACAACGTTTCTAATGTCTGTTGATCCTCACAAAAGAGTGAGGAACATTAATCCAGCTACCACCATATGTCAAATGCATTAGCTGGCTAGAGTCCGGGATGAAGACAGCATTTTGAAAGTGGTGGGTGTTTGCTAAATGTATGATTGCAAGAGAACATACTCATCAACTTTCAAACTAGTCACATGTCTTAAGCTAAGCACATGCCTAAATGTTTGCAGGAGGGAACACATATTCAGAGGCAGGATGATCCAGTAGTTATAGCACTAGCCTGGGGCTTGAGAGACCTGGATTCAGTTTCCTGCTCTACCCTAGACTTCCTGTGTGACCTTCAAGTCACTGAACCTCTATATGCCTCAGTTCTCCATCTGTAAAATAGGAGTTTAATGATTGTGAAGCACTCAGATACTATGGTGATTTAAAAGTACATTAGTGTTCTTGTGGAGTTTAGCCTAGCAAAAGGTTACAGATTTTTTTTTCTTTCAAGAAAAATCATTCTGAGAAGTACCATAACTAAATTTAGTAGAAATTAAGGTTGCCTGGTTAAGTGCTTGAGGTCAGTACATTATAAACTTAAAGTCGCACTGCAGTCTTAAATATGTCCCCTTGCAAGTATGTTCTATTTTATTTACACAATTAGATATTTTTCAAATTCTGTAATATACACTTTTCTACAACTAGACAAACCCATGAAGCATCTTAAAGTTCTGTATACTATTCTGTATATGCTAGACAAAACAGTTATATACAGAAAGTAAAATACAATAGTAAATCAATTTTATACAACGTACACTATATTAAGTACAAAGAAGTAATAACGGAAACTTTCGGGCATATACAGAACACTTAAGTGTGAAACTAAGTCAGTTTTATAGTTAGCTGCTTCATCTCCCAGTTACACTTTGTGATGTACTGGGGCTATGTCTGTATAACTTATGAATTCTGATGATATTGTGAAGCTGTATTATGAAAAATTGCTGTATCACAAATGCCTGTATGTACATGGATCAACCATTGCTGATAGGTCCTGTAGCAAACACACTCCAGACAGATACAAAGGAATGTTTAGACTTCCAAAATAAAGAAACACATAGGAAAAGGGCTATTTTCTCAAATCCATGAGGCAGATTCCGCTCTCCATGTAACTGCATGAGGCAGGGGACACCTGTCCTGCCTGCCTTCCTGGACCAAGATGGTTCTTCCAGGACTCACAATGGAAGGGTGAGCTAGAAAGTGAGGGATATTGTGGTTTCAGATTTATTATTTAATGATCTATAGTCTCCTGTGGTTTACATGATTAAGTATAAAAAGATATAAAGGTGTAGACTGTGCAAAATGTATGTATGTCAACTGTTTCACAACTACAGAGAGCTAAATTGTAATCCAAAAACTTCACATCTTTGGGGTTGAGCTCTGTGACAGGGGTGGTATAAGTTACTGGGTTATTTCAGGGGTCAGCACAGGTCCTGAGGCCTAGGACAGCTGGGCTGGGGAGACCTATTTCCAAGAGGGATAGCAGAGTCATCGCCCAGGAAGTGTGCCAGAGAGACCAAGGAAGGAACAATTGGTGCAGCTTGTTGAGGCTCCAAAAGCTTAGCACTCCCCAGAGAATCCAGAACACAGAACTTGGATTCCCCACATACCAAGGGAGGGAAATACCCCACATAGGGTGACCAGGAGGGGGCACTTTTAGGGTTTGAGACACCTCTGGAAGACTTTGTCAGTGATTAAAAATACACTGTATAGTGTATGGCTACTATGTAAGACCAATTCTACACCACAAACATTTGCTAGCATGACTGTGTCAGATTGTGATGACATGTGATCTCTGTCCAATATAGCTATACTAGCAAAAACCCTTAGTGTAGATACAGTTATTCCAGCAGAACTGCACTTTTGCTGGTATAGTTTATTTCGTTCAGGGAGCTGGAATAAGCTACATTGGCAAAAGAGTAGTTTTGCTAATATATTCTGCATCCACACTAGTAGTACTTTGCTGGTATGTACATCTCTACAGCTATATCAGCAAAGCACTCCTAGCATAGACTTAGCCTGAATCATTAGGGGTTTAAAAAGTGGCCTGGCAGGGCTTGAAAGCCCAGCTCTAAAAGCTGGGCTGATTGGGGAAGCGGCCGCAGCTGGGCCACACCTAATCAGGCCACAGCTGGCCTGTATAAAAAGGCCAGGGAAGCCAAGAGCAAACACTCTCCCTCTGCCTGTAGAGGGAGAAGGGCCTGGCTGCAGGGAGCTAGACAAGGTACCTAGAGTGGAGCAGGGCTGGGGAAAGGCAGAGGAGCTGGGGAGCTCCTGCCTGGAAAGCCCCAGGCTGTGGCCTAGCATTAGGCCAAGAAGTACTGGGGGTTGCAGGGGGCAGCCCAGGTGTAGGCAAAGGCAGCAGGTCCAAACCCCTTTGCCAATGATGAGTGGCTGATACTGTAGTCTGCCCCAGTGAACAGGGGGCTAGATGGAGACTGGGCAGTAGCCAATACTGAGGCAAAGTGGGGATAGTGGGGTGGAGGTTCCCCTGGGAGGGGGGAGACCCAGTTAAAGGGGCACCGGGGTCCTGGGCCAGTAGCTAGAAGGCAAATCACCAGCCTGCAGAGGGCGCTCCGGGCTGGACTGAGCTAATTCCCGAGGGCGACCAGCAGGAGGCGCCGCAGGGGTGAGTCAGCACATCTACAAAGAGAAAAGAGAAATCTATCATATGTGTGTGTTCTGAGTTTGTGGTTCTCAAACTATGGTCTATGTACTACCAACTGCTGGTCTGCAGAGAACTGGATGGTCATCTCCATCTGCTATTGGTGCCTCCTTACTTCCTAAAGCTAAAATGCATTAATAAACCAGAAGTACATTAAATACTTTCCTATGATCCCTTTTAAATGCAAGCACAGTTCCTATAGTTTTCACAGGGATGATATTTGATTGCTAATTGAATGGGAAATGTTTAATTCTCATGGAGACACAGATACCATGATGATGGATCTTATAAAAACCTAGAGTTCGAGGTGGCCACACACTCATTGAAGGAAGGAGAGGCACTCTTAAAAAGACAGTTATCTTTTCCATAACTGGTATTCTTCGAGATGTCTTACTCATTTCTATTCCACAATAGGTGTGCGTGCTTGCCACGTGCACTGGTGCCGGAAGCTTTTTCCCTAGCAGTACCCGTAGGGGAGTGCCCCAGAGACTCTTCAAGTGGCACCTCCATGGCACAGAATAAGAGGTGCTGCACGCTCCCCCTACCCTCAGTTCCTTCTTGCCAGGTCAACTCCGACAGAGGGGAAAGAGGGCAGGAGCAACACATCTCAAAGAACACCAGTTATGGAAAGGTAACTTCTTTTCTTCTTTGAGTGATTGCTCATGTGTATTCCACAACAGGTGATTTCAAGCGATATCTGTTGGAGGTGGGTAGGAGTTCACAAATTCTCGGGATGGAGCACAGCCCTGCTGAACCCAGTGTCATCCCTGGTCTGGGAGCTGATTGCATAGTGCAAGTTGAATGTGTGAACTAAAGACCACGTGGCAGCCTTACAAATGCTCTGAATGGGGACATGGGCCAAAAAGGCAGCCGACGAGGCCTGCGCCCCAGTCAACTGTGCCTTCACAATTGGTGGCAGAGGGATTGCCGCCAGGTCATAACAGGTACAGATGCACGAAGTGATCCAGTTGGAGAGCCGCTGAGTGGAGATCGGCCGACCGTTCATACGCTTCGCTGAGGCAATGAACGGTTGCAAGGACTTTCTAAACAGCTTAGTCCACTCCAGGTAGAAAGCCAGAGCCCGTCTCACATCCAGCGTGTGGAGACTGCGCTCCTCACTGGACGCATGGGGCCTGGGGCAGAGGACCAGCAGAAAAATGTCCTGACCCACGTGATAGGCGGAGACCACCTTCGGGAGGAACGAAGGGTGCAGGCGGAACCGGACATTATCTTTATGGAACACCGTGTACAGGGGCTCGGAGATCAGGGCCCCGAGCTCCGAGACCCGCCTAGCTGACATGATCACAACCAGCAAGGCCAACTTCCACGAGCAGTATGACCAGGAGCATGTAGTTAGTGGCTCAAACAGGGGCCCCCTGAGATGAGCCAACACCAGGTTTAGGTCTCACTTCAGGACGGGGCCTAACATATGGGAAGAGGTGATTTAACCCCTTAAGAATGGGCCAGTCATAGCATGGGAGAATACCGTGTGGCCCTGCACCAGCGGATGGAAGGCCATTATGGCCACCAGGTACACCTCAACTGGCAAGGGCACGAGGCCCTGGGCTCTAAGATGGAGGAGGTGGTCCAGAATAAACTGGATCGAGGCAGCCACCGGGAAACACCCTGCTCCATCCACCCATCTGGAAAACCGAGACCATTTTGCCAAATAGGCTTGGCAAGTGGAGGGTTGCCTGCTTTCTAGGAGGATGCGCTGAACCCCGTCCAAGCACATCCTTTCCTCCCAACCTAACCATTGAGCAGCCACACCATGAGGTGGAGTGCCGCTAGGTTGGGGTGCGGCCCTGGTCCAGGGAGAGTAGGCCCGGGTGGGACGTCAACGGCCGTGGCAGGGCAACCTCCAGGCCCGTGAGGGTCCCGTACCAATGCTGCCTGGGCCATCCCGGGGTGTCTATTTTTTCCAGGACCATGCCAATCAGTGGGAACTGCGGAAAGGCATAGAGAAACTGGCCTGACCAGGACAGGAGGATGGCATCAGAGATAGCGCCCCGTCCCAGTCTATCCCCCCCGAGCAGAACCGGGAGCAGCGATGGTTCTGCCGAGTCTGAACAGGTCCACCTGGGGAGTTCCCCACACTTGGGAAAGTCTGTGCACCACCTCTGGGTGGAGAGACCACTCATGCTGAGAGGAGAAGTCCCTGCTCAATCCATCCACTCGCGCATTCCTAGTGCCTGGCAGATGGAAGGCCTGTAGGTAGATGATATGGGCTATACAAAAATCATACAGCCTGAGGGCTTTGTGGCAGAGGTTCGGGCCCTGCCTTGCCTGTTGATGTAGAACATTGAGGTCGTGTTGTCCATGAGAACCCTGACCACCTGGCCCTCCAGGTGCAAGCGGAGGCCATACATGCCAGCTGTACCACCCTGAGCTCCTTGATGTTTATGTGGAGGGTCAGATCCTGAGCCGACCACAGACCTTGGGTCTGAACATTCCCCACATAGGTCCCCCATCCCAGGTCCGACGCGTCGGACACCAGCTCCAGCGATGGGGCCCTGTCCCTGAACAGGAAACTCTTGGAGTATGTTTCTTGGGGAGGACCACCACCATAGGGAGGTGATCACTGGCTCGGGTACCATGAGAACTTTTTCCATCCTGTCCCTGGCCTGGAAGAACTGAGGCCAACCAGAGCTGGAAGAGCCTCATCCTGAGTCTGGCGTGATGGACCACACACGTGCACGCCGACATGTGACTGAAGAGCTGGAGGCATGGTCTGGCTGTTGTCACCATACACCTTGTGACCGTGTTGATGAGCCCCTTCAGGGTCTTGAACCTGTCTGGTGGGAGGGAGGCTCTGGCCGATGAGGCATCCAGGACAGCCCCAATAAACTTTATGCGTTGAACCGGGACTAATGTGTATTTGGTGTTATTTACCCACAGGCCCAAAGTAGTGCACATGGACAGAAGGAGCCCCACGTGATCCCACACCTGTGACCGGGAGCTGCCCTTAACCAACCAGTCATCCAGAAGGGGAAGATCCGGACCCCTCGGCACCAGAGGTAGGCCGCCACCACCACCGACATACATTTCATGAATACCCAGGGGGCAGCGGACAGGCCAAACGGGAGGACCGTAAATTGGTAGTGTTCCTGCCCCACTATGAAATGGAGGAAGTGTCTGTGCCCCTTGAATATATGAATGTGGAAGTACGCGTCCTGCAGATCGAGGGCGGCGTACCAGTCCCCGGGATCCAGGGAGGGGATGATGGAGGCCAGAGAGACCATGCGGAAAAGACGGTTACTCACCTTTGTAACTGTTGTTCTTCGAGATGTGTTGCTCATATCCATTCCAGTAGGTGTGCGCGCGCCGCGTGCACGTTCGGAGACTTTTACCCTAGCAACACTCGGTGGACCGGCAGGGCACCCCCTGGAGTGGCATCGCCATGGCACCGGTTATATACCCCTGCCGGCCCGCCGCTCCTCAGTTCCTTCTTGCCGGCTACTCCGACAGTGGGGAAGGAGGGCGGGTGTGGAATGGATATGAGCAACACATCTCGAAGAACAAGTTACAAAGGTGAGTAACCGTCTTTTCTTCTTCGAGTGCTTGCTCATATCCATTCCAGTAGGTGATTCCCAAGCCTTACCTAGGCGGTGGGGGTCAGAGTGAGATGTTGCGGAATGTAAGATCGCTGAGCCAAAGGCGGCATCGTCTCTTGATTGCGCAATGAGCGCATAGCGAGAAGTGAACGTATGCACTGACGACCAGGTAGCTGCGAGGCATATCTCCTGGATGGGAATGTGCGCCAGGAAGGCGGTCGAGGAGGCTTGAGCCCGGGTAGAGTGAGCGGTGAGACAGCCAATCGGGACATAGGCCAAGTCATAGCACGTCTGGATACAGGACGTTACCCATGATGAGAGCCTCTGAGAAGATATAGGCATACCTTTCATACGCTCCGCCACTGCTATAAATAACTGGGGCGAGCGTCTGAAAGGTTTTGTCCTCTGGATGTAAAAGGCGAGGGCTCAACGGACATCCAGGGTGTGAAGCTGTTGGTCCCTGCGTGATGCGTGCGGCTTCGGGAAGAAGACCGGTAGAAAAATATCCTGATTAATATGGAAGGCAGAGATCACCTCGGGAAGAAAAGCCGGGTGCGGGCATAGCTGTACCTTATCTTTGTGGAAGATCGTATATGGAGGGTCTGCATTAAAGCACGGAGCTCCGAAACCCGTCTGGCCGATGTGATAGCTACCAGGAAGGCCGTCTTCCAGGACAGGTACAGCAGCGAGCAAGTGGCTAATAGCTCAAAGGGTGGGGCTGTGAGCCAAGTCAGGACAAGGTTGAGATCCCAGGTAGGGGAAGGAGGTTTAACCGGTGGGTAGAGGCGCTCCAAGCCCTTAAGGAACCTCAAAACTATCGAGTGAGAAAAGGTGGAACTGTTTGACTCCCCTTGATGGAAGGTGGAGATTGCGGCTAAATGCACCCTTATTGAAGAGAGTGCCAAGCCTTGTTCCTTGAGGTACCACAAGTAGTCCAGGATAATAGGGTTCGAAACGGCCTCCGGAACTAGGGAACGCTGTGCACACCAAAGAGAAAACCGCTTCCACTTGGCGAGGTATGTCGTCCTTGTGGAGGATTTTCTGCTTCCCAAAAGGACCCGCTGAACCTCGGCAGAGCAGCGGAGCTCGGATTGGTTCAACCAGACAGCAGCCACGCTGTCAGGTGCAGGGACTGCAGGTCCAGATGTTGAAGCCTGCCAAAGTCCTGCGTTACAAGATCCGGGCAGAGTGGCAGTGGCATCGGAGTCGTTAGGGATAGGTCGAGCAGCATGGAATACCAGTGCTGCCTCGGCCATGCCGGAGCGATCAGGATCAGTCTGGCCCTGTCCCTGCGGAGCTTGAGCAGGACTCTGTGGACTAGGGGAAATGGTGGAAAGGCATAGAGAAGACGTCCCTTCCGGGGGATCAGGAATGCGTCTGACAGAGAGCCCGGGGAGCGGCCCTGAAGGGAGCAGAACACCTGGCATTTCCTGTTCTCCCTTGAGGCAAATAGGTCTATTTGGGGAAAGCCCCACTTCCAGAATACAGAAAGAAGGATGTCCGGACGGATGGACCATTTGTGGGACACGAAGGACCTGCTCAGGTGATCTGCGAGAGTGTTCTGGACTCCCGGAAGGAAGGAGGCTACGAGGTCTATCGAGTGGGCTATACAGAAGTCCCACAGTCGCATCGCCTCTTGGCAAAGGGGGGAAGACCGTGTGCCTCCTTGTTCGTTTATATAATACATGGCCGTTGTGTTGTCCATGAAAATCGCAACACAACGGCCCTGTAGATGGTGTTGGAAGGTCTTGCACACCAATCGGACCACTCTCAGTTCACGGACATTGATATGTAGACTCAGCTCTTGCAAGGACCAAAGGCCCTGGGTGTGAAGTTGCCCTAAGTGTGCACCCCAGCCCAGGGATGAAGCGTCCGTCGTTAGCGACACCAAAGGCTGTGGTGGGTGGAACGGGCAACCGGCACACACCAGGAAGGGTGTCAGCCACCAGTTGAGGGAGTCCAGGACTTTTGTTGGGATTGCGACTATCATGTCCAGGGCATCCCTGCGCGGACGATAAACTGAGGCAAGCCAAGTCTGGAGAGGGCGCATACGTAGTCTTGCGTGCTTCGTCACGAAAGTGCACGCAGCCATGTGGCCAAGTAGAGCAAGGGTGGTACGGACAGAGGTTGTTGGGAAGGCTTGTAGTCTCTGGATGAGGGAGACTATAGCCTGGAACCTCTGTGGAGGTAGACTGGCCATTGCAAGATTCGAGTCCAGCATGGCCCCGATGAATTCTATTCTCTGCGTAGGAAGCAGAATGGATTTGTCTAGGTTGAGGATCAGACCTAGATGGGGGAATAGGTCCTTGATGACATTTACGTGTGTGGTAACCTGAGCCTCGGAGGTCCCTCGAATAAGCCAGTTGTCGAGATATGGGAAAACATGGACTCGACGGCGACGGAGGTAGGCGGCGACTACTGCCATACACTTTGTGAATACTCGAGGGGCCGAGGAGAGGCCAAAGGGAAGGACCGCAAATTGGCAGTGATGACGATTTACCACGAAGCGAAGGAACCTTCTGTGTGGGGGGTAAATTGCAATATGAAAATATGCGTCCCTCATGTTGAGAGCAGCGTACCAATCTCCGGGATCCAGGGAGGGTATAATGTTTCCCAGGGATACCATGCGGAACTTGAACTTCGTGATGAACTTGTTCAGAGCTCGCAGGTCCAGGATGGGCCGGAGGCCCCCTTTCGCCTTGGGGATTAGGAAGTATCTGGAATAGAATCTGGAATAGAACCCTCTTCCCCTTAGGTCCTCTGGAACCTCCTCTATAGCTCCCAATACAAGGAGCCTGGAAACTTCCTGCAGAAGGAGTTGCTTGTGAGAGGGGTCCCTGAAGAGGGACGGGGAGGGAGGGTGGGAAGGAGGGGACGAAATAAACTGAAGACGGTAGCCACACTCCACCGTGCTGAGAACCCAGTGGTCCGATGTTAGCTGGGACCATGCAGGGAAGAATGCGGCAAGGCGGTTGGCGAACTGAAAAGGATCCTGGGAGGTAATTGGTACAGTGCTCTCGGGCGCACCCTCAAAAGTTTGGCTTCGGTCCCACCGGTGGTTTGGTGGGGCCGGAGTTATTACCCCCTTGTGGGCCAGACTGGCGTCTCCGGGAGTTATGGCCTCTCCTTCTGGAGAAGTCCTGGCTTGGCCAAGGTGGGGGATAGGGGCGCTGGGGTTGTGGGCGGAAAGATCGCCTCTGAGTTTGCGGCGTATGCATTCCCAGAGAATACATGATCACACGGTTGTCCTTCAAACTCTGGAGGTGAGGATCCGTCTTTTGGGAAAAAAGGCCCTGACCGTCAAATGGCAGGTCCTGTATCGTATACTGCAGCTCGGGTGGCAGACCCGACGCTTGCAACCACGATATGCGCCTCACAGCAATCCCGGAGGCGACAGTTCGAGCTGCCGAATCAGCGGCATCTAACAAGGCCTGGAGGGAGGTCCGTGCAACTTTTTTTCCCTTCCTCCAGGAGAGCTGAGAACTCCTGGAGGGAATCCTGTGGGACTAGTTCTACAAATTTCCCTACTGACTCCCAGGTGTTATAATTGTATCTACTCAAGAGGGCTTGCTGATTCGCCACCCTGAGCTGGAGGCCTCCCGCGGAGTAGATCTTCCTTCCCAACAAGTCCATGCGTCTGGCCTGCCTCAATTTAGGTGCAGGGGATTGTTGGCCGTGGCGCTCTCGTTCGTTAACGGATTGGACTACTAAGGAACAAGGGGGAGGGTGTACGTATAGGTACTCGTACCCCTTGGATGGAACCATATATTTGCGTTCGACCTCCTTGGCTGTAGGTGGAACGGATGCTGGGGTTTGCCAGATTGTATCTGCCCGAGCCTGTATGGTACGAATAAAGGGGAGGGCCACCCTTGTCGGAGCCTCCGCTGATAGAATGGTGACTACTGGGTCTTTCACCTCAGGAACTTCCTCCACAGGTAGGTTTATGTTAAGAGCGACCCGGCGGAGGAGGTCGTGGTGCGACCGAAGGTTGATTGGGGGCGGTCCAGATGTGGCCGTCCCTGCTACTGCCTCGTCTGATGAAGAAGAGGAAGAGACCCCGGGGACCAATGGGTCTTGAAGCGACTCCTGGTCCTGTGGAACATCCTGGGGTGGTTCTTGCACGTCCGAGACCTGCGCTGGGAGATGTTCTGTACCCGCTGGAGGAGGTCTGCTCACCGTGGCCTCTGGCGCCCTATGTTCAGAGGGGCCCAAGCGCGGCGGTGGATATGGGGCACCTTGGCTCTGATGGTAGGCCCAAGGTGTCCAAAAGGACCACTGATGAGGGTCCTGCTGATTGTCTGAGTCCCCACTGGATGCCGACTCGGCATGGGAGGAGATTGATGGCTGACGAGATGGCCATGGCGGGGCGGAGACCGTGAAGTGATGGTCCCTGCGTCCACTGGAACCGTCCCTACTTGGTGTCGGGGAGCGGTGCCGAGAGCCTCGACGGTGCCGAGATTGTGACCGGGACCTGCGACCAGCGCGGTGCTGGGAGGTCGACCGCTGCTGGGAGCCGTCGTGCCGAGATTGGCTGCGGGAAGCCCAGTGCCGCGAGTGATGGTGGGATCTGGAACGCTGCCGGTAGTACCTGGACGGCGACCGGGACCTCGAGTGGTACCGCGAGTACGACCGGTACCATGACGGGGAACGGTACCGGGACTGCGAGCGGCCGCGGGACCGAGATCGATGGCGGGACCGTGAGCGTCTGCGGGACCTGGACCGGGACCGAGAAGGACGAAGTCCCATGGTACCGGGCGAAGAAGGTCTTACAAGTGCCGGCTTGCCTGTGGATTGAGGGACCCGCACCGGTCCAGATGTGGCCGTCCCTGCTACTGCCGGGGGTCGAGGCAGCTCAGGCTCTGTTAAGGCGATCAGGTCCCGTGCCGCGAAGAACGTCTCTGGAGTGGAGGGCACGACAAGCTCAACCACGGCCTGCGCCGGGGAGCCGGTAGGCACCGGACTCGACGGCTCTTCCAAGGCCAGAATCAACGGTGCGGCGAAAGTCGATGCCGTGGCAGACGGCAGTGCCAGGCGGCCCGGCCTGGCTAAGCGCTCTGACTGCGGTGCGGACATAGCAGCCGCAGGAGGCTTGCGCTTCTTGCTCAAAGGTGAAAGGGAGCGGTGCCGGGTAGAAGGTGGTGCCGGAGAAGGTCGGTGACTCGGAGTCTTCGCTGAAGAGGTATGCTCCGGTGCCGATGCCGAGGAGTGGGGAGTCAGCGCCGCCTCCATCAGTAACTGCTTGAGGCGAACGTCCCGCTCTTTCTTAGTTCAGGGCTTAAAAGCCTTACAGATCTGGCACTTATCTGTCAAATGAGCCTCGCCCAAGCACTTAAGGCAGGCATCGTGCGGGTCACCAGTGGGCATCGGCCGACGACAGACCGCGCACGGTTTGAAGCCCGGTGAGCCAGGCATGGGCCCGGTACCGGGGTCGGGGAAGGGGCTAACCCCCAATCCCATTAAACTATCTACAATACCACAAACAAAACTACTAAATAACAATAACTACAATTGATCGAACTATATACAATATAAGAGAAGACGAGTGAATCGCTAGGGAGGTGGAGAACAGCAAGCTGCGCTCCACAGTTCCAACGACCGACACGGGCGGTAAGAAGGAACCGAGGAGCGGCGGGCCGGCAGGGGTATATAACCGGCGCCATGGCGGCGCCACTCCAGGGGGCACCCTGCCGGCCCACCGAGTGTTGCTAGGGTAAAAGTCTCCGACGAACGTGCACGCGGCGCGCGCACATCTACTGGAATGGATATGAGCAAGCACTCGTGTCATAAACAGATAGCTAAGGGTTAATGTCTCTTACACCTGGAAAGAAGTAATCTGAAACATGACCAGAGGACCAATCAGGAAACAAGACTTTTTCAAATCGGGGTGGAGGGTTTTTTGTGTGTGAGTCCTTTGTTCTAGGTCTTCTGCCTGCATTCTCTCGGCTATGAGGGGATTTCTATTTCCTGCTTTCTAATCTTCTGTTTCCAAGTTGTGAGTACAGAGATCACAAAAACAATAGGGGTTATTGTTTTTTTCTTTTGTATTTACATGTCTATAGTTGCTGGAGTGCTTTGAATTGTATTCTTTTTGAATAAGGCTGTTTATTCATATTCTTTTTAAGCAATTGACCCTGTATTTGTCACCTTAATACAGAGAGACCATTTTTATGTATTTTTCTTTCTTTTTATATAAAGCTTTCTTTTTAAGACCTGTTGGAGGTTTTCTTTAGTGGGGAACTCCAGGGAATTGAGTCTGCAGCTCACCAGGGAATTGGTGGGAGGAAGAAGTCAGGGGGAAATCTGTGTGTGTTAAATTTACTAGCCTAACTTTGCATTCCCTCTGGGTGAAGAGGGAAGTGCTTGTGTTTCCAGGACTGGAAATAGAGAGGGTGGACTCCCTCTGCTTAGATTCACGGAGGTTGCTTCTGTGTATCTCTCCAGGAACACCTGGAGGGGGGAAGGGAAAAGGTTTATCTCCCTTTGTTGTGAGACTCAAGGGATTTGGGTCTTGGGGTCCCCAGGGAAGGTTTTTGTGGGGACCAGAGTGCCCCAAAACACTCTAATTTTTTGGGTGGTGGCAGCTTTATCAGGTCCAAGCTGGTAATTAAGCTTGGAGGTTTTCATGCTAACCCCCATATTTTGGACGCTAAGGTCCAAATCTGGGACTAGGTTTATGACAACTCGAAAAAGAACTTGAGCTTCACCACGTATTGGTTCAGGCCTCGCAGGTCCAAGATGGGCTTAAGCCACCATTTGGCCTTCAGGATAAGGAAATAGCAGGAGTAGTACCCCTTACCCTTGAACTCCCCAGCTACCGCTTCCACTGCTCCTAGGCCCAGGAGCCACCCAACCTCCTGCTCGAGCAGAGCCTCATTTGAAGTGTTCCCCAGGAGGGCCAGGGGCGGGTGGTGATTGCGTGGGGAGGAAGTAAACGCGAGGGTGTAGCCCCAGGAGATGGCGTCGAGGACCCATTGGTCCGGGGTCAGCCGCAACCACTCAGAGAGGAAAGCACATAACCGGTTGGAGAAGGGAAGCTTTATTGAGGCTGGATCCCTGATGAGAACTGGCACAGCGCCCCTGGGCGTCCCATGAAAACCGCGTTTTCCCCACCTGCTTGCCCTTGGAGGACTCAGGCTGGGGAGCAGGCCGAGACTGCCTCTGTGGGCACCTCTTATAGTCTCGCAACTTCTTATAAGCAGTGTGGTATTTTGGGTGGGTGGCCTGAGCGGGAGTGTGCTGCAGCTTGAACTTAGGTTTAGCCAGAGCCAGAACATAGAGACCCAGAGTCTGAAGTGTCGTGCAGGACTCTTTCAGGCCATGCAGCTTTGTATCTGTTTGTTCCGCAAACAGAGCTTTGCCGTCAAACGGGAGGTCCTGCAAGGAGGTCTGCGCCTTGCTGGATAGCCCAGAGAGCAGGACCCATGACACCCTTCACATGGACATCGCAGAGGCCATAGACCATGCGGCTGTGTCAGTTGCATCCGAATCTGCCCGCAGAGTTGCCCTGGTGGCCGCTGTACCCTCATCCACCAGCACTTTGAACTCCTTCCTGTCACACTCCTGGAGAGATTGAACTCATACCGGCCCAAGAGGGCCTGGTGGTTCACCACCCATAACTGGAAGCTCAAAGACAAATATAATTTCCTTCCAAAAGAGTCCAGCCTCCTTGAATCTTTATTTTTTGGGGTAGGGGCTGGCTGGCCCTGCCGTTCCCTGTGGTTGACCGACTCAACCACCAGGGAGTTAGGAGCAGGGTGGGTATATAAGTATTCATGCCCCTTGGTGGCACAAAATACTTGCATTCCGCTCTCTCAGAGATGGGTGCATTATCTGAGTGTTTAATAACTGTATAATATACATACATATTACCTATGTGTACACACACATATATTCTTGTTGAGGAAAGTATTATACTTCAACAGTACTAGAAGATTTATCCCGAGTGTTGTTCACAAATGCTCATCGAAGTCCCAGTACAGGTTGTCCAAAAGCACACGCCTGCTGTCAGCCTTATGCCCACAAGTTCCTATCATTATACTGCCTTCGTATGCCTATGCTATTTCCTCTTGACTTCACATGTTTCCACAACTCTGTCTTCCCCTGGGACTCTTGAGTTCAATTAAGAACAACTGTTTACTCCTCTTTGACCACAACATAGAGTGTGATCTTAGGTTTGGTACAGCAATTTCTCTAGAGGAAATCTCCTCCCCCTCCCCCCAAGACAATTTTCTTTTCCTGGTCACTGCAGCAAAGATTTATTGTGAATTTTCTTTTAAATCAATATTCTATGTGCCTCTGGACATTTTAACTTAAAATAGTAGACATTCTGTGGTCTTCACCTTCTTTGAACCTAATATTTTTTCTTTAAGGTGCCTGCAATTTTTCTTTAAAATGTCATGCTGCCATCACTGTCAGTTCTGACCAGTCTTACATTGCAGATTGAAAATATATGCTGTAGAGTCTCTTTTCTAGTAAGTGAGGTAAAACTATCAGTTTCATTAACCTTCATTTTATCTAATCCAATACATGTATTTTCACAGCAAATACTTTACTCTAAGATATTTATTAGAGTTTCTCTAGTAATTCTTGGAGCATACTCTTTTAAACAGATAGATAAATTTTAAAGATGGGATCACCAGTCTCCTCTCAAACCTACATTCTGGTACAGTATGTGTATACTGAAAAAAAGATTTTAGCTCAGGTTAGCTAATTTGGGTTAAAATAGCAGTGAAGACATGACAAATGGTGTTTTTAACTCACCTTAGCAGCTCAAGTTGAAACCTATAACCGTAGCTGCTAACCCAACTTAAAAGCAGAGCTGCCATGTCTTCAGTACTATTTTCACCTAGGTTAGCTAACCCAAGTTAAGAACACTCCTCTTTTTGCACTGTAGACTTACCCTGTGTCATTAGGATGACACAGATAAGCCTCACAGCAGCAAGAGAAAACACTGCCTGAGACCAAGCACATTGGGCCATTTCATCCATGAAGCAGCAATAGGTTCAGTTTCAAAAACTGACTGTGTGGCCTGATGTCACATCTGCATGTTTTACACAACAGTGGTAACTCTTAGAATAAAAATCTTTAAGTTATCATTATCTAAGTAGTTCATCTAATATTGTGGAGAGAAAAAGCCATTGATATATACTGTGCACACGTTTTTATCCATGTATATAAAGCAAAGGAAACAGCTTTGCAGACAACTGGCTGGGCAACTGGCTGGTCATTTGCTGCTGGCTTCTCCTTATTTCCTAAAACTAAACTGCATTAATAAGCCAGAAGTACATTAATACTTCCCTACTATCACTTTTAAATGCAAGCACAATTGCTGTAGTTTTCACAGGGGTGTTATCTGATTAAAATTACAGGAGAGTGTAGTTGTAGCCATGTGGGTCCCAGGCAATTAGAGTGACAAGATGGGTGAGTTCATCTCTTTTATTGGACCAACTCTGAGATTACCTTACCCACCTTTTCACTCTAACTGAATGGGAGATATTTACTTCTCTTGGTGCCTCTATACTACCATGGTGATGGAGGACATTATAAACTCCTAGATGGCAGTGCTCCTCCACAGACTCCACAGGAACAGGAAAGAGGGAGAGGGGGACAAAAGAAGACAAACGCTAAACATTGAAATATTAATTAAACACAACAGGGAGTCTATATGATTCAGGGGGATTTACTAAGAGGATGCAAATCCTTTCATCTACAAGTCAGGAGTTCAAATAGGATCCAATCTGACTTCTATGGAACCATACCATTCAGGTCAGTAGTACACCTAATCTCAGGCCATAAAATCTCTATCCCATGGCTGGTCAGTAGCTTATGTGAAGTGCATTAGTAGTTTCACTTCATTGCCTGATAAACAAGTATCCACATCACAAAAACTATTGTCATTTTTAGCATCTTGGTTGGCAATTTCAGCACAAGGCCAAGAACAGAATAGCCCTACGAAATGAACTACCCTCTCACCCTTAATGATAGGAACCCTTTAAGATGGGGCTGAAAAACGGTTGGTCAGCATGGAGTGGCTTCTACTTCCTTTTTCTGCTGCTAAATAGCAGACTTCAGTTACCAAGATAGTGAACCTAGCACTTTATAAGAGGATAAAATTCACCTACAAAACTGTTAAAAATTAAATCAGCATTTTCCCACTTGAACTGCAAGAGAAAAACAATTGTTATAGTGGTAACACATTAATACAAACATCAGTTTGCACACATGGACACACATTTCTCTTTCTAGAATTTGAAATTATGCTTTTAACTAAATATATATGTTAAAAAATATATTAAAGCAGAAATATTATTTATACTGTATAATTTTATCCAGAATTTAAGTTACTTTAGAATAGTGTAGCAGCACTTAAGTCAACAAACAAAAGTTCTATGCATAAGTTCTTGAACTATGAACAAAATAATATATAAGCCATAAAAAACATTTCATGGCAACTGAATCAGTGCTTTCCTTTTCTCTTTAAAAATATGGTAGTGTAGGGACCAAATTCATTTTTTGCGCCATCCAGAAAAAGGATTAGGTGTGAAAGAAATCTCCTGCTTAATGTGACCTTTGGCTGTACTTTCACTTGTCATAATTACAAGGTAGCTACTCTCAGTGCCAACACATAAGCTTCATTATATTACCCCTATAACTATAGTAATTCATATTTCAGGAAATGTTTCATACTATGAAAAACTGGAGGCAGAATATACTGACAGTACTTTACCTGCTGTTATCTGTAACAATGTGTAATAGGCCTTACTGAACAATAAGATTTCATGTATGCAGGAAAATAAGAGTAACAGTACAAAATTTCATAAAACATGCCACGTAATATTAACATACATTCAGGAACTCTCATGGAGTTCGCAGCTTTAACCAAAGTATTCAAATAAAGAGAAAACAAAAAAAATCAAAATAAAATTATTCTCCAAATAATGAAAATATTTGGGGGTTTATGTGAGCATTAAGAGTTGCAATATACCTGACCTTTCCAAACATGTGAAAAAATATTTCTGGAATGTAAAAGAATCTAAAAGAGTTATGCCACTTCTGCATGTTTTACACAACAGTGGTAACTCTTAGAATAAAAATCTTTAGCTATCATCTGAAGCTGTTCATGTAATATTGTGGAGAGAAAAAGCCATTGACACATACTGTACACACGTTTTTAATCCATGTATATAAATCAAAGGAAACTGCTTCCTTTAAGGCAAGCATATGAAGATACTAAAGCAAGATACCAATTAAATATTCATACATTCAATATTTCAAAATAAGGAATTTGGATATACACATGCATAATTTAAGTTCTATAGTGAAACCTGTCTACAGAGGCCACTTCTACTGTATTTCAACAGCATCCTAACTTGAAATGTACAATGCAGCCTTTCCATGCTGTGTTAAAACTTTAAGTATATAGTAATTCATTTCAAGCACTAAACACAGAATAAAGGCCATGTTATGCACACGGCACTTTTCTAAGGGAAGTACTGCTTTGCCCTGTTCATTAAACCCCCTTCAATGCTATGCAAAAAGGCCCTAATCACAACATTTTCCTATAAGGTAGAGTATGCTTTCCCACAGGGGATCAGGTAGGGTGACCATCTGTCCTGTTTTTAAAGGGACAGTCCCATTTTTTGGGACTTCTTTTATAGGCACCTATTACCCCCCCATCCCATTTTTTTCACAGTTGCTATCTGGTAACCCTAGTATCAGGTAGAGTCAGATTAGAGAAGCAATTTACTTATTAGATCCAGAAGCTAAACACATAACTTTAGATACAAAATTGATAGCTTCTCAAATCACAGCAGCCGTAAGTAAGGCAGACATTTTCAGACCTCAGATGTATGTACACAACTCCCGGAAGTTGACACTCATATGAAGCGAGAATTTTAACCCTTAATTTTGGTTTTACACATTACATCAATCCTTCATTGGGTAAAAACCCAGATTTAAGAGAACTGCCTAAAGAAAACACCATCAAAAGGTGGTCACGATATTCAGTACACTAAGAATGGTTCTTTGTGAATTATATAAAATAGTGGCTAACAGTTATTTACCTATAGGAATACACAAATGCTAAGTTTGGGGAATTTATAAATTCTCCATTCATTTACAAAAATATGCAGTCAAGAATTTTAAACACTTCTTACATGCTGGTCCACTTCCTCCTCCTAGTTATGTGTAAATATTAATCTTACATATACATCTATACGTATCATATGTTTAAAATGGTCTCAGTAGGACTGATTCTCCCCTTGAGAAGAGTTCTTGTGATTTTAATTCCATTTTTTTCTTAACAGAAGTAGTTATTTTTGCTATCAAGAGGCTTCATCAAAAAAGCACCAATTTTGGTTTTTTTTTGTTTGTTTTTTTTTACTAAAAATGCTAGGATCGATTTCAACAACTGTAGGAATGGTAATTAATAGCTGTATAAGAAACAATCCTATTTTTATACATTTTTAATCTTTGCTCCTGAAGGTCACTCATTTCATGTTTATATTTCTAGGAATAAGCAGGGTAAAAACTCGAAGGTAAACAGTAATGTTAAGAAAAATAGAACTATACACAATGTGTCTCTATAGGGTAAATTACTTCATTATAGAAAACATCTATAGATCTTGCAATGACTATACTTTTCCCTTAGAGCTAATACTTTAATTTTCAAGAACCAAGAAAAAAAAATGAAAACTAGTCAGTAACAATGCAGCGTCGAAAAGCAATAAACTCAAAATTAAGTTATAAATAATTTAAAGCATGTCATGAAGATGTATTAATAATTCATCAGATAAATAATTTACTAAATAATCAAATAAATAAATAATGAAATACATAAATAAATCAGCAAATAAATAATTCTGCAAAATAACCTAAACAATAAGTCACTAAAACAAATGACAAATCTGCAAAACTACAATAATTTTCTAAATTCCGATAGTTTTAAATAAACAAATGTATATAACGTAGATCAATCTTTTTTGGATAGAGAAATATTTTTCACTGCTATTGGTAAATTTCTGATTACACTGTATAAGGATACAATTCAGATTTTACAAGGCGGCAGTTTTTTCCTTATAAATTATTAACATGATTCCTACAATTCCTGCTCTGTATTTTACATGCAATCCTTTTATGTAGCTCATTTTTCCCAAATATAAATGGACAGCCTCTTTATAACACTCTTAATTCACATTTTCTTCTCAGTGCAGTACTTACAATACCACTATAGCCTTCTTGGTGGTTCTCTCGTTGTCTTCTCCAAACCTTTAGAAGTTGTGCTGCAGGGGGAAAACAAGTATAATAACCTTAATTATTACAGATGGTATCTCATTCATTAGTAGATGACAACATTTTATTTGAAAGCACAAGAAAAGCTGTTTTATAATTCCACAAAGCAACTTAATGTGAAGCAACCATTGCTGTTTGCAGACTACCTAAAGTTTTTAGAAGTCTTCAGTGGAATGAGTTCAAGCAAACTGAGGCCTGTTTCTTGTATTTAAACTGACACGCAATCTGTGCAAACTGGCACTAATTCAAATGTGAAGACAGAACGTGAGAAGGACAAATGCTTGGCTGACATCTAATGCTCTGGATTTTGGAAGCTCATAACCCTGCAAAGAACACAAGACCACTTAATTTCCACTATCTAAATTCATTCACAATGTAATTAGAACATGACACTCCAAATCCAACAGTGACACCAAGAAGAGTCAAGAAACTACTGCCCTCATAAATCAGCCTTTATTCTGCATTTATTTTAATACATGATATTGACACACACTGTAGTTTGCTTCAAAAAGTGGTATTCTGTAAATAGTCTTTTAAAGGAAACGTTAAGCATGCATTGATTTTACCTGTACTCTCCAAACTGAGACAGACTTATGAGCCCCCTTTCGTAACACACCCTTATAAGCAATGTCACCTACAAGTATTTTTGGATTCTGTACAAGTGTGTGAAATTGCATGAAGATGTTATGTACAAAAATTACAGTATGTCACTAAACAAATGTCACATACTCATGAATATTGCTATTCAAGCCAAAGAAAATGGGTAGGCAGAATTGTTTTCCTCTACAGATAAGATTTTAAACTGCATTAGTTTGTGTGTATTTCTGCATTCAAAGTACAAATGAAAATTCATTCCTAAAAGAACTTAGACACGTTATATTTAACAAGTCTCAAATTCTCTTTAGGGATTATAATAAGGAAACACTTGCTTAATCATAAATTTTATATTTATCTTGGCTAAAAAACCTCCTTTGGATAGACTGCCATGTTTTGTCAAGAAAAATCAACACAGTGGAAACAAAGTACTTGTTCTGTTGTGTGGTCATTCAAAAGAGTATGTAGAAGTAATGTAAATGTGCACTAGCGCTGCTGATAATTTCACGCTCTCATACTTTCGTTTCAATTTGCTTTAAAAAGGACTATTCCTCCTGGCTAAATATAGTCATCCTGAAAAAGCACACCTCTCTTTTGAGCTAACACTACAAACCCTAAAACACAGCATTTGTTAGAATAGTTCCTTCTATTTTAAGGAATCTGAAATGCACCTGTCTCCGGATATAATCTTCTAAATTGGGGATAAGTGAGCTGTACCTAAAGAAGATATTTTCTCCTGTATTGAGATTTCATTATGTGAATAAGAAAAACTTACTTTCCTTAGTAATGTTCCTCTCCTTCAAACTACACAGTATGAATTCTTCATAGATGAAAGGATTTAGAGTTTCCTGGGATACACAATGAACCAGGCTTGATCCTGAGCCTCTAGAATCTGAGTTTCTACACTGTACCACTAAGCTACAGGACTTTATTTACTATTTGTAAGTTTGTGTCACAATGTGATATGCACTAATGAATTACAGTAGAGTTAAGAACAATTATATTCATCAGTATGTTTTATAAAAGTATGAATCAAGGTAAGTGGCGAGGTTTTTAACTGTGCTTTGTTCTTAGTTAATGCTTAATTTGGACCATAAGGGCCTCAGGATTTACCTACTTATTTTTCTTCCTTTTTTGGCAAGGTAGAGGCTCACTTCCTCTGTTCAGATACATTTGTACATCATTATGTTGGGGGCACCTAAACTAGCAGAGATTGCAGCTATTTTAAAGACCAGTAGCTCTAAGAGGGCCAGGGAAGGATCAAGGAGGACAATAGATTCTGTCATCTTTGAAAGGACCCAGACAGCATTAGGAAAACCTAGGAAGAAACATCTTACACTCCCATACGCACAGCATATGGTAGAAAGACTGCAGGGAGATTGGCAAGGAGCACCCCACCAGCCCTTTCAGGAATCCTTGGGACAGACTGGGGAGCAAAAAAAAGATTTTCCCAGAAACAGGAAGCAGCTTGAAGGTTAACTTATCACCCCATCAAGAATCTGGAAAATCTAAAGATAGCATAGCCAGTTTGGGAGGCAGGTTGAGATGCACACCCACAAAATCTGGACACAACCTGGGATACGGGGACGGAGAGAAACACCTCTTTCTCTTACCAAAAGTGATGTGAGTTGTCAGGTTAGTAGGAGGCAAAGGGGCAAGGGAAGCAATGCAGAAAACTTCATAAGAATAGCCAAAGGGTCAATCCAAAGGCCCATCTAGCCAGTATCCTGTCTTCTGACAGTGGCTGGTGCCAGATGTTTCAGAGGAAGTGAACACAACAGGGAAATGTATAGAGTGATCCATTTCCTGTCATCCAGTCCCAGCTTCTGGCAGTCAGAGGTTTAGGGATACCCAGGGCATGAGGTTACGTCCCTGACCATCTTGGCTAATAGCCATTGATGAAACTATCCTCCATAAATTTATCTTATTCATTCTTGAACCCCTTATACTTTTGGTCTTCACAACATGCCCTGGCAACAAGTTCCACAGGATGACTCTGCGTTATGTGAAAAAGTACTTCCTTATATTTGTTTTAAATGTGCTGCCTATTCATTTCATTGGGAGACCCCGTTTCAAATGTTATGTAAAGGGGTATTCACTTTCTCCATACCATTCGTGATTTTATAGACCTCTATCATATCCTCCCTAAGCCATCACTTTTCCAAGATGAACAGTCCCAGTCCCAGTCTTTTTAATCTTTCCTCCTATGGAAACTGTTCCACATCCCGAATCATTTTTGTTGCCCTTCTCTGTACTTTTTCATATTCTAAAGTATCTTTTCTTAGATGGGGTGACCAGAACTTCACCCAGTATTCAAGGTGTGGATGTACAATGGATTTATATAGTGGAATTATATTTTCTGTCTTCTTCTCTGTCCCTTTCCTAATTAGTTCCTAACATTCTATTTGCTCTTTTGAATGCTGCTGTACATTGAGCAGATGTTTTCAGAGAACTATCCACAAAGATAGAAAGATCTCTTCCTTGAGTGGTACCAGCTAATTTAGACCCCAGCATTTTGAATGCTATTATGTTGGTATTATGTTTTCCAATATACATTAGTTTGCATTTATCAATATTTAACTGGATTTGCCGTTTTCTTGACCAACCGTCCAGTTTTCTGAGATCCCTTGGACATGTAAGCAGCTCTGGAAACTGGAGTATGTTCAGTACAAATGGCATGACAGAGATTTTAACAGTAAGTCTAATGAATTCCACTGATACACAAATTATGATTTTTAAAAGTTTATATCCTTAGCCAAGTCTCAATGGATTTTCACTGAGATTGCAAAGCACCTGTCTCTGAATCCAACACCATCCCTTTGCCTAATTTCAAGTTCCTGCTTCAAGTCATAAAACCACTATAGCTCATCAAAGAAATGGTTGGAAAAATTTTAACACTGGCAAAACTACTTATGTTTTCCTAACATCATTTCCTGAAATGGTTGCACTATTTCTACTGAAAAACTTTCCAAGCAAATTCAGCATGAGGCAGAGAGCAAGCATAAAAATTCACCCTGAATGGTTGCTGTTTGGCAAAGTTATAAGCGACTGAAAACAAGAGTTTATAAAATACAGTTGAGGTTGCCTAAAACTTTCCATGGAGGTAACATCTGCATCTATAAAAGCATCATCAATTACCTTGGATGAAGATGCTATGTTTCCTCAGTTTGCAGGCACTAGCCAGTGTCACAAGAACACACTATTTGTTACCTCTGATGGAGTAAACAGTGTCCCAGAGAAGACAGTCAGGAATTAAGAAAAGTATATAATTTTAAAATTAGGACCAAGAGGGAGAAGCTTTCTAAATAAAAAAGCAAACAAAAATAAGGGACCTTAGGGGGAAGAGATATACACGTGCATCAGATCTCAATCTGACCAAACTGTATGCAAAGAAATGTTCTGATCATTTAATATTCACACAGGTTCCAAGATTTCAACTGCTATGAGGTTATGTGAAATATTTTGTATCTAAATATCAAAGTAATTTTGACTTCAGTGGGTCATTCTATCTAGGAACTTTAGTATTGTGTGTTACACTGAAGATTTTCAAGGGAATGGGCTGTTTTTCCAATTGTTTTCTCTAATTACCACACTTTTAATATATTAAAGATTTTTTGTGCTTTGATCAAAATCCTCCTGTTTATATTTCATCTTCATACTTCAATGACTGTAGTTTACTGTACTATTTGTACTGTATATGACTAGAATGCATACATACACCTCCATTATTCTTCCTACTGATTTTGATTTTTCAAATTTGTAAATAGCAGGGGAAGGGTTATTACTGAATCTTAACTAAAGATTTCTAAAATAATCCAACATATCAAATAGCTATAGAATTACCTTCAGTATGTTCTAGGAAAAGACTTCTTGGACATTTGGAGACCAATGGCTGATCTATGCTGAAAATTTACATCAGCACAGTGATGTCTCTCAGGAGTGTGAAAAATCTACATAGAGATGTAGCTACACTGACCTAACCCCCAATGTACACAGAGCTAGGTCGATGGAAAATTTCTTCTGCTGACCTAGCTATCACCTCTTGGGGAGATGAATTAACTACAGTGACAGGAAAATCTGTCCTGCCTCTGTAGTGAGTGTCGACATTTAAAAAGCTAGAGCAGCACTGCCGCTATAGCATTTTAAGTGTATGTAGTGGTATTATATATAAGTATGTTTTCAGCCACCTTCTTTTTATGACTTATCATTTTAGGCCAATACTAGCTAAGTTCTTCTTTTGGAAGGCCAAACTTTTCCATGACACACAGGGGGGATATTTCACCTTGACATGCATATTTTATATATAAATCCTAAAGCATTAAGATGGGATACAATTTATATAGCCCTCTCCACACTGTTTCCTATAAAGTAGTAATGCAGAATGTTTTACCTTATTAGACAATATATTATTGAATCAATGGCTATTAATACAACATGCAGTTCACTGGGCTGTAGATATCTAGCAGCCAGGTTTCCTAATAGGTGATTCCTAGGAAAAAACTAACTGATCACTAGCAAATGTTTATCTCATATTCCCACATGTATAGCATGCAACATTAAATATATGCAAATTAACCTCTTTCTCCTCTAGTTATTTTTTTTTAATCTGACAACTCACATGACCTGAAGCCATGGTTAACAATTATAATTATTCGACTTTCATATTTATAGAATCAATCATTGGATATGCATGCTAATCAATTTCAACAGATACTCTTGTATTTTTATTATCAACATTAAACCTATAAAAGCAGCAAAGAATCCTGTGGCACCTTATAGACTAACAGACGTTTTGGAGCATGAGCTTTCGTGGGTGAATACCCACTTCTTCAGATGCATGTAGTGGAAATTTCCAGGGGCAGGTTTATATATGCTAGCAAGCAAGCTAGAGATAACGAGGTCAGTTCAATCAGGGAGGATGAGGCCCTGTTCTAGCAGTTGAGGTGTGAAAACCAAGAGGGGAGAAACTGGTTCTGTAGTTGGCAAGCCATTCACAGTCTTTGTTCAATCCTGAGCTAATGGTGTCAAATTTGCAGATGAACTGAAGCTCAGCAGTTTCTCTTTGAAGTCTGGTCCTGAAGTTTTTTTGCTGCAGGATGGCCACCTTAAGGTCTGCAATAGTGTGGCCAGGGAGGTTGAAGTGCTCCCCTACAGATTTTTGTATATTGCCATTCCTAATGTCTGATTTGTGTCCATTTATCCTTTTCCGTAGAGACTGTCCAGTTTGGCCGATGTACATAGCAGAGGGGCATTGCTGGCATATGATGGCGTATATTACATTGGTGGATGTGCAAGTGAATGAACCAGTGATGGTGTGGCTGATCTGGTTAGGTCCTGTGGTGGTGTCGCTGGTGTAGATATGTGGGCAGAGTTGGCATCGAGGTTTGTTGCATGGATTGGTTCCTGAGCTAGAGTTATTATGGTGCGGTGTGCAGTTACTGGTGAGAATATGTTTCAGGTTGGCAGGTTGTCTGTGGGCAAGGACTGGCCTGCCACCCAAGGCCTGTGAAAGTGTGGGATCATTGTCCAGGATGGGTTGTAGATCCTTGATGATGCGTTGGAGGGGTTTTAGCTGGGGGCTGTATGTGATGGCCAGTGGAGTCCTGTTGGTTTCTTTCTTGGATTTCTCTTGCAGTAGGACGCTTCTGGGTACACGTCTGGCTCTGTTGATCTGTTTCCTTATTTCCTTGTGCGGGTATTGTAGTTTTGAGAATGCTTGGTGGAGATTTTGTAGGTGTTGGTCTCTGTCTGAGGGGTTAGAGCAGATGCGGTTGTACCTCAGTGCTTGGCTATAGACAATGGATCGTGTGATGTGTCCGGGATGGAAGCTGGAGGCATGAAGGTAAGCATAGCGGTCGGAAGGTTTTCGATATAGGGTGGTGTTAATGTGACCATCACTTATTTGCACCGTGGTGTCAAGAAAGTGGACCTCCCGTGTAGATTGGTCCAGGCTGAGGTTGATGGTGGGGTGGAAGCTGTTGAAATCGTGGTGGAATTTTTCCAGAGTCTCCTTCCCATGGGTCCAGATGATGAAGATGTCATCAATGTAGCGTAGGCAGAGAAGGGGCGTGAGTGGACGAGAGCTGAGGAAGCATTGTTCCAGGTCGGCCATAAAGATATTGGCATATTGTGGGGCCATGCGGGTGCCCATAGCAGTGCCACTGATCTGGAGATATATATTGTCATCAAATTTGAAATAGTTGTGTGTAAGTATAAAGGCACAGAGCTCAGCAGCCAGTTGTGCCGTGGCATCATCAGGGATAGTGTTCCTGACAGCTTGTATTCCATCTGTGTGTGGGATGTTTGTGTAGAGAGCCTCTACATCCATGGTGGCTAGGATGGTGTTTTCTGGGAGGTGACCAATGCATTGTAGTTTCCTCAGGAAATCAGTGGTGTCGCGGAGATAGCTGGGAGTGCTGGTGGCATAGGGTCTGAGTAGAGAGTCCATATATCCAGACAGTCCTTCAGTAAGAGTGCCAATGCCCGAGATGATGGGGCGTCCAGGATTTCCGGGTTTGTGGATCTTGGGTAGTAGATAGAATAACCCTGGTCGGGGCTCTAGGGGTATGTTGATTTCTTCTGGTGTTAGTGTAGGGAGTGTCCTGAGTAGATGCTGTAGTTTCTTAGTGTATTCCTCAGTGGGATCTGAGGGAAGTGGCCTGTAGAATTTGGTATTGGAGAGTTGTCTGGCGGCCTCCTTTTGGTAGTCAGACCTGTTCATGATGACAACTGCACCTCCTTTATCAGCCTCTTTGATGATAATGTCAGGGTGGTTTCTGAGGCTGTGGATGGCATTGGGTTCTGCACGACTTAGGTTGTGAGGCAAGCGATGTTGTTGTTCCACAATTTCTGCCTGTGCACGCCAGCGGAAGCATTCAATGTATAGGTCCAGACTGTCATTTCGACCCTCAGGAGGAGTCCATGTGGAGTTCTTCTTCTTGTGCTGTTGGTGGGAGGGCACCTGTGTATCAGTGCATTGTTCAGTGTTGTCCTGGAAGTATTCTTTGAGTCGGAGACGGCGAAAGTAGGCTTCCAGATCGCCACAGAACTGTATCATGTTGGTGGGGGTGGCAGGGCAGAAAGAGAGTCCCCGAGATAGGACAGACTTTTCTTCTGGGCTGAGTGTGTAGTTGGATAGATTGACGATATTGCTGGGTGGGTTAGGGGTAGCACGGTTGTGGCCCCATGTGGCAGGTAGGAGTTTAGACAGCTTACAGTCCTTTTTCCTTTGTAGAGAGGTGAAGTGAGTAATGTAGATCTCCTGTCTTATTCTAGTGAAGTCCGTTTGTATAGAAGTTTGGTTATTAATGAGAGTCTCCAGGTTGGAGAGCTCTTTTTTGATGTTTTCCTGTTTGCTGTATAGGATGCTGATCAGGTGGTTCCTCAGTTTTTTTTTGATAGAGTATAGCATAATCTCTCACTCTCACCACATGCATCTGAAGAAATGCGTATTCACCCACGAAAGCTCATGCTCCAAAACGTCTGTTAGTCTATAAAGTGCCACAGGATTCTTTGCTGCTTTTACAGATCCAGACTAACACGGCTACCCCTCTGATACTTGACACCATGCAAGGCACTGCATTTAGCCGTATGAAGTGGAAATCCATCAACCTCATAAAGAAACTTGCACAAATACAGACAGATATCATCTTCCTTTCCAAATGCAAACGGATGGACATCATACCAAATGGACTAAAGGTAAAAAATCCACTGCTATCTACATACTACACAGACCACCCTATATCGAAAACCTTCCGACCGCTATGCCTACCTTCATGCCTCCAGCTTCCATCCCGGACACATCACACGATCCATTGTCTACAGCCAAGCACTGAGGTACAACCGCATCTGCTCTAACCCCTCAGACAGAGACCAACACCTACAAAATCTCCACCAAGCATTCTCAAAACTACAATACCCGCACAAGGAAATAAGGAAACAGATCAACAGAGCCAGACGTGTACCCAGAAGCGTCCTACTGCAAGAGAAATCCAAGAAAGAAACCAACAGGACTCCACTGGCCATCACATACAGCCCCCAGCTAAAACCCCTCCAACGCATCATCAAGGATCTACAACCCATCCTGGACAATGATCCCACACTTTCACAGGCCTTGGGTGGCAGGCCAGTCCTTGCCCACAGACAACCTGCCAACCTGAAACATATTCTCACCAGTAACTGCACACCGCACCATAATAACTCTAGCTCAGGAACCAATCCATGCAACAAACCTCGATGCCAACTCTGCCCACATATCTACACCAGCGACACCACCACAGGACCTAACCAGATCAGCCACACCATCACTGGTTCATTCACCTGCACATCCACCAATGTAATATACGTCATCATATGCCAGCAATGCCCCTCTGCTATGTACATCGGCCAAACTGGACAGTCTCTACGGAAAAGGATAAATGGACACAAATCAGACATTAGGAATGGCAATATACAAAAACCTGTAGGGGAGCACTTCAACCTCCCTGGCCACACTATTGCAGACCTTAAGGTGGCCATCCTGCAGCAAAAAAACTTCAGGACCAGACTTCAAAGAGAAACTGCTGAGCTTCAGTTCATCTGCAAATTTGACACCATCAGCTCAGGATTGAACAAAGACTGTGAATGGCTTGCCAACTACAGAACCAGTTTCTCCCCTCTTGGTTTTCACACCTCAACTGCTAGAACAGGGCCTCATCCTCCCTGATTGAACTGACCTCGTTATCTCTAGCTTGCTTGCTAGCATATATAAACCTGCCCCTGGAAATTTCCACCACATGCATCTGAAGAAGTGGGTATTCACCCACGAAAGCTCATGCTCCAAAACGTCTGTTAGTCTATAAGGTGCCACAGGATTCTTTGCTGCTTTTACAGATCCAGACTAACACGGCTACCCCTCTGATATTAAACCTATATTTTACTAATCCCTTTATTTTTTGAAAACAATATCCCTTACACTATTCTATCAATTTCCACTATGCCCCTTTTCTAGTATCTGCCTACAAGATGCTCATCATTACAGTTGGTCATATTACATTGTCTGAAATATGATCAGGGAAATATTTTATTACAAACTGTATTCTACAATAAGATCCTCTTTTTGATGATAAAGTATATTTTACTATCAGAGATTTCTCTTTACACAGTTTATACAAATAAAATTATTTTATTTAAACATTTTATTATCCACTAAAACAGAAATTATGAAACACATTAATGCTGATTAAGTAAATAGAGAATAAACAAAGGATGATTTTGTGGTTATTTGCTGGTCAGATTTTAATATTTAAGATTCTTTTCTCTGTTGAAATATGATAACTAAGAGAACATTCCTCTGAAAAAATCTAAATTATGTGCCTCAGATATGATTCTAATAAGCTCCCAAAATCCCATCCAAGAGAGCTCACGGCTGTATTATTAGGATGCTTATTTCTAAAGGAAAACACTTTCTAGGAGAAAGGTGGTTTAAGACCAATGCATTCCAACAGTCATCTCCACAAAGAGGTAATTGAGATAGAGTTTTATTTTAATGGCCAAAGTAAGATGCTTTCTAATTACCTGTATATTATAATTTGCCCATCATTGTAGCACCAAATGCAATGTTAAGAATTGCACAGAACTTCCCCCTGAATTATCCTCCACCATTCTTTGATTACACCGTTTTACTTAGTGCATGTTTTAAAATCATCATCTCTGAGATGTGATGTCAGGTTCTTCTTTCAAACAAAAGTCATCTACAGAAAAGAAGGTCTCATCCTGTTCTCAAAAAGATCAGGCTTGGTCTCATTCCACAGCCAAGGGGTCTCCTCATTTAGGCCTTAACTATCAACAGTTCACAAGAAGCTATACTATGCCAGTTGCAAAGTAAGAATTGTCCATTTCCCCCATTAATGAAACTGTTGGCACTGATGAGAATATTTCATAATCTATGGAAAATGTGGGTGGACCTATGGGTCCTTTATACATCTTTTAGCACATCAACGAGTAACATCAGCATCTGCTTTCACTTACAGAAGAGATGAAAGATGTTTTATAATTATAGCTAATGACAAAGAAAAGGATGGAATGAGATCATAAGATGTAGGATGTGTGTATGGTCAGATACATTAAGTTGTACAAAGCACATACAGGTTTGTAGCTTATCTAAGGGAATTATACACAAAGTAAGTAGAATGTCTGCAGCTCTTCAAAACTCAATACAAAATAACCTATATTAAAGTCTGATTAAAAAATAGCTTCCATTTTAATCAGAAAGTAAGCATCAAGTGAAGGGTTTAAGGAATAAGCTGTAAAACTCCAGTATAATAAATGATCAGAACTAGAAGGCAATAATTTCAACAGAAATCAGGTAAGATAGCAGATGCACTGATATGGCTATCTAGTATATTCTTATAACAAGCAACAGTTCCCATTCCTGAAGATGCCTCAAGTTTAAAAAAAGAACAGAGAAAAGGGTGATTTTAGAAATTAGAAACATATTTAATCACACTTTAGCTCTGGGAGAAAATTGATTGTAAAAGTAATTAACACTTCTATAAATATAAACTGATTTGGTCAGACCAGCCTTGCTTCTGTAAAGGTAAATGACTTGAACTCTTTAGTATTAACTGAAAGTGGAAATAAGCTCAAGAGGTGGTTCTCAAACTGTGGGTCAGGACCCCAAAGTGGGTCACGATCCAATTTTAATGGGGTTGCCAGGGCTGGCTTAGATTTGCTGAGGCCCAGGGCCAAAGCCCAACCCCAGCACCCAAGGCGAAACCCAAGCCCCACTGCCCTGCGTGGCAGGGCTCAGGTTATAGGCCCACTGCCTGGAGCACTGGGGCTCGGGCTTTGGCCTCACCACCCACAGCACAGGGGCTTGGGAGGGCTCAGGCTTCAGTCCTCGCTCCTGGGCTCGTGTAGTAATTTTTGTTGTCAGAAAGGGGTCATGGTGCAATTATGTTTGCGAAAGCTTGAGCTAATGGATAAGGAGACAATTGAAGACAATTTACTTGGATTACCAAAATTTTGCCATGTCCTTGATTTGAGATTAAAGAAAATAATTACAAAGCAAGTGTCAATAATCAGTAACTGTCACTTACTAAATGTAGGTATGCAAAGGACAGTTACCTGTTCCATAACTGGCATTCAAGATGTGTTGCTCACGTGTATTCCACAGTAGGTGTGCGTGCTCGCCACGTGCACCAGCGCCGGAAGTTTTTCCTTTAGCAGTACCTGTACAGAGGGGAGTACCGCTGCGACCCCTGAAGTGGCGCCTCTATATTGCGCTATAAGGGGAGCTGTGCACTCCCCCTACCCAAGGTTCCTTTCTTGCCAGATAACTCCAGAAGAGCGTAAGGAGGGCGGGATGTGGAATAACCTGAGCAACACATCTCGAAGAACGCCAGTTACAGAACAGGTAACTGTCCTTTCTTCTTCGAGTGATTGCTCATATGTATTCCACAGTAGGTGATGTGGAGGTGGGTAGGAGTTTCCGGGACACAGTACCACCCTACCAAACCCGGCATCATCCCATGCTTGGGAGATGATCACATAATATGAAGAAAAGGTGTGGACAGAGGACCACATGGCAGCTCTACCTATGTCCTGGATAGGGACATGAGCTACCTGGGCGGCTGACGAGGCCTGAGCTCATGTAGAATGAGCCTTAACGATAGGCGGCAGGGGAATCTCTGCCAGGCCGTAACACGTGCGTATGCACAAGGTGATCCAGTGAGAAACGGGCTAGGTTGAAATTGGTTGCCCCTTCATACGTTCGGCCAACGCAACGAACAGCTGGAAGGATTTCCAGAATGGCCTGGTACGGTCCAAGTAAAAGGCCAGTGCCCTATGCACATCTAGCATGTGTAGACGGTGTTCCTCATTCCAGGAATGGGGCTTAGGACAGAGTACCGGTAGGAAGATGTCCTGATCCATATGGAAGGTGGAGACCACCTTCGGGAGAAAAGCAGGGTGTGGGAGAAGCTGGACCTTATCCTTGTGGAAGACCATAAACAGGGTTCTGAGATCAAGGCCCTAAGTTCCGAGAATGATGAGCTGATGTGATAGCAACAAGGAATGCTACCTTCCATGACAGGTGGGACCAGGAACACGTGGCCCACGGTTCAAAGGGAGGACCAGCGAGGGAGAATAACAGTAGGTTTAGATCCCATTGCAGGACAGAACTCGTTTGACGTTCTCCAAACACCTCTCCTCCTCCTCATTTAGCCATGGAGCAACCACGTTATCAGGTGAAGCGCGGCCAGGTTGAGGTGGAGGAGGCATCCCCCTTCCTGGGAGAGGAGATCCAGGTGAAGCGGCAGCCTCCACAGGGGAGCCACTATGAGTTGCAGGAGGGTCTCGTACCAGTGTTGACAGGCCCAATCCGGGGCTATGAGGATGACCCGCTTCCTGTCTGCTTTTACTTTTTGCAGGACTTTGCCTATCAGGGGGAAAGGTGGGAAGGTATAGAAGAGTTGGCCCAACCACCAAAGGAGGAAGGCATCCAAGATTATCCCCCTTCCCGCCCCTCCCCTGGAGCAGAACTGGGGACAGTGTCAGTTCTAGGCAGTTGCAAAGAGGTCAACCCGGGAAACTCCCCACTCTCGGAAGAGTTGTAGGGCGACCTCCCAGTGGAGTGACCACTTGTACTGGTGGGAGAAAAACCCTGCTAAGGTGATCGGCCTGCACATTGCGGGCGCCAGGTAGGTGGAAGGCTCGCAGGGAGATATCGTGGGCTATACAGAACTCCCACAGGTCAGGGCTTCCAGGCATAGGGCCGAGGAGCGTGTTCCTCCCTGTCTGTTGATGTAATACATCACAGCCATATTGTCCGTGAGGACTCTGACCACCTTCCAGTGAAGATGCCCTCTGAAGGCCATGCACACCAGCCATATCGCCCTGACCTCCTTGACGTTTATGTGTAGGGATAATTCCAAGGCCGATCATCCCCCTTGAGTTTCAACGTTACCTATATGGGCTCCCCAGCCTAGGTCCGAAGCATCCAACATCCGGTCTAGTGAGGGGGAGATTTCTCTGAAGGGGACGATACAAGGTGCTGCTCCTGTACTAACCCTGGCGGCCAGAGCTACGACAGTTCGGTGCCGGTGAATCGCAAGATGAGTCCCGTGCACGATGTCTGGTAGAGCGGGAGCTCGAGTCGGAGCGTCTACGTTGGTTGTGATAGGATCACCTTCAGTAGCTTTGATGCGAGGAGGAGGATCAGCGTCACTTATCCTAGTGCCTGTGTCCCCAGTCGCAGGGCGTAGAGGAGCCCCGAGGCTCCCTCACCTCACAGGTGGCAAGCCAGATAGCCTAAGCGGGGTAGAGGGCTGGTGTGAGCTGCAGGAAGACCACATCGAGCAAGGTGGCGAGTGGTCCTCTGAGCGGGGACTGTGCCGCATCAGGGAGGATTGTTGTGCCCCCAGTGGTGGCTTCCCTCAAGACTGGGGGCCCATCTCAGCAGCACTCCAGGAACCAGGAGAGTTAAAAAGTCATGCGCAGCCTGTGCCACCTCCAGCGTCGATGGCATCCTCACTGCAGAGGAGGCACGCATGGACAGGACTGGGCTGCTCTGCTCAACGTGAGTCTGAGGTCTGGGTCCCAAGGGGGATCGCAGGCTGCCCAGCTTGGGTCCAGCCTCACCTCTATCTTTCGGTGCCGCTGAGTCTTCCCTTGCTTCTTTGAAGGGGAGCAATGCCAGCTAGTTGAGGGGACTTCACTCTGTACCAAAGACGCGGTGCTGGGCACTGAATCCGTTTGGCATGCCGGTGCCAGTGCTGATTCCATTAGGAGACCGTGAAGTCTAATGTCCCTCTCCCTCTTAGTCCACAGTTTGGAAGATCTACAGATCCTACAGTGCTCACTTACGTGGGTCTTTCCCAAGCAGTGGAGACACTGCGTGTGCGGATCACTTCTTGGCATAGAATTGCAACAGGAGTCGCACGACCTGAAGCCTGGGGCAGGGGGCATGCCCCGAGCCCAGACAACTAACTGGAGAAACTATTTAACTATTGAAGAACTGTACTACTAAGGCTAACTAGAGAAGCTTCAGCAAGGCTGGAGGACGAAGTTCCAACTACCTTCACTGGTGGCAAGAAGGAACTGAGGGTGGGGGGAGCGCACAGCTCCCCTTACAGCGCAATATAGAGGCACCACTCCAGGGGTCGCAGCAATGCTCCCCCCATATGGGTACTGCTAAGGTAAAAACTTCTGGCACGAGTGCACATGGCGAGCACGCACACCTACTGTGGAATACACATGAGCTATCACTCGAAGAAAAATAAAAGCTGTGTGTGTGTACGTATACTAACCAACTACTCATCAGAAGGAAAATCGGGGACTAGAAATGACTTTAGATGAGTGATGTCCAGTGTATTTATTACGGATTTGATAAAAGTAGTAGAAAGCAAATTGGTGAAGTTTGCTAATGACAATTTATAAGTTTAAGAACCAAGAATGTGAAGAATTCCAGACCCAATTGAATAAAAAACAGATGGATTGAGGAGAAGGAAGACAGATCAAATTTAGTTTGGGAAATCTACAAAATAATGCAGGTAGCAAAAATTTATGATGGTAGGTTTTTAACTTGCATTATTTACTCATTGAAGACACCCAAGAATCATTATAGAAGCATACAAATGTAGGACTGGAATGGATCTCAAAAGGTTATCTACCCCATCTCCCTGTGCTAAAACAGGAATACAAATATCTACCATCTCACATAGGTGTTTGTCTAGCCTTTTCTTAACCTCCAGCAACGGGGATTGCACAACTTCCCTAGATAGCCTGTTCCAGTGCTTAATTATCTTTATAGTTACAAAGTTTCCAACACCATCTCCCTTATGGCAAACTAAACCGCTACTTTTTGTCCCACCCTAAGTGGCCATGGAGAACAATTAATCACCATCCTCTTTAAAATCATTTACATATTTGAAGATTTGTGCATCCTTAGCCTTCTCTTCTCTAGACTTTTTCCACGGGTCATGTCATAACTTTAGTTCCAGATTTGGACCTTAGCGTCCAAAATATGGGAGTTAGCATGAAAACCTCCAAGCTTAGTTACCAGCTTGGAGCTGGTACTGCTGACCCCCATATTTTGGACACTAAGGTCCAAATCTGGGACTAAAGTTATGACATGAGTGGCAGCGGTTACGGGATAGACAGAATCCAGAAGCCAGTAGGAATATTTTATTTTTCTTTTCTCTGCTAGGGGCTTTTTAGCAGAGAGAAACAGTTTGGTTTTAAAAGAGAACCAAAGAGAATTTTTTTTTCTGCTCTCTCTGGCAGTTTGTGGCTTGCATATTAAGCAAGAACCCATTAAGGGGCTATTAAGAGTCTTTTGTGACAATAGCACTCCCATTGAGAGTCATTACCAGCACTATATACATGCAAATAAAGTGGTTTTTCTGGTTTGCTTTACATTGAAAACAAAAGGCAAAAGCACTGTTGCTAGGCAGACCCCAGGAGGCAACAGAGCCTGCAGTTCAGAAGATAAACACCGGAGGGCACCCCAACACAAGAAAACAGGAACCATGACTTCTAAGGCAAAAATTGAGGCCGAAGAACAAATCAAAGAAGCTGAACACAAGCGACAACTGGAAAAAAGACAAAAAGAGGTGGAGCTGAAAGAAAAGGAAGAAAGCATCAAACTGGCAGCCTACCAAAGAGAACAGGCAGCCAAAGAGGCAGCACACAAAAGAAAACTAGAAGAAGAAGAGGTGGCCCACCGAAGGAAACAAGCAAAAGAAGAGGTAGCCCACAGAAGGAAACAAGAAGAAGAGGCGGCCCACCGCCGAGACATGGAAAAACAACAAAAAGAAATGGAAAAACAACAAAGAAAATGAAGAGAAGGAAAAACAGAGAAAACATGAACTGGACTTAGCGCAAGCTGGGCTGCATGTGCCAGCCAATCCTAACAACCCTTCGCCAATTATGGTTCCACATCACAGAAAATTTCCCACCTACAAGGCAGGTGATGACACCGAGGTCTTCTTGGAAAATTTTGAAAGAGCCTGTCTTGGGTACAGCATCCCTGAAGACCAGTACATGGTAGAATTGAGGCCACAACTCAGTGGACCTTTAGCAGAGGTGGCAGCTGAAATGCCTAAGCAGCAAATGAATGACTATAAACTTTTTCAAACCAAGGCCAGATACAGAATGGGGATAACCCCGGATCATGCCCGTCGGTGCTTCAGAACCCAAAAGTGGAAACCAGATGTGTCATTTCCCAAACACGCCTACTACGTTGGGAAAAATTATGAGGCCTGGATATCAGGACACAATGTTAAAACCTTGGAAGAACTGCACCTCCTCATACAAATGGAGCAGTTCTTGGATGGTGTTCCTGAGGACATAACACGGTACATACAAGATGGAAAACCCAAAAATCTCGCTGAGGCGGGGGAGATTGGAGCCAGATGGATGGAAGTGGCAGAAAGCAAGAAAGCTACGGTCAAGGGGAACGAATACCCCAAGGGGCACACCGACCGTAAACCCTACAACTGAGGACAGCCAAAGACCCCACATACAACCCAAGTCAAGCCACAGACGCCCTATTCGTCCACCTCACCAGTCTCCAGTAACTCACCTCGGCCCAGTGACCCATCAGATGGAAGATGCTTTAAGTGTAATGAACTGGGACATATCAAGGCCAACTGTCCAAAGAACACCATGCGAGTGCAATTCATTACACCACCATCACACCAAAGATCCCCAGGCCCGGATGCCTCTCAAATACCCTTGGAGCGAAGGGAAAATTTGAGAGTGGGCGGAAAGAAGGTTACTGCGTGGAGAGACACGGGGGCACAAGTGTCAGCTATCCACCAATCCTTCGTTGACCCCAAATTCATCAACCCAAAGGCCAAAGTTACAATTTACCCCTTCATGTCACAAGCTGTAGACTTGCCTACAGCTCAACTGCCTGTCCAGTACAAAGGCTGGTCAGGAATGTGGACTTTTGCAGTCTATGACAATTATCCTATCCCCATGCTACTGGGGGAAGACTTGGCCAACCAGGTGAAGCGGGCCAAGAGAGTGGGAATGGTTACACGTAGCCAAACCAGGCAAGCTTCCAGACCCATTCCTGTTCCTGAGCCGTCCACAGACGCCCCGTCTGGGTTACCAGAGACCCAGACAGAGGTAGTGGACCCGGATTCCATGCCAACCACTGAAACAGCCACAACACCTCCAGTCCCAGGCACGGAACTGGAACAGCAACCAGCACCAGCAAGTGCAACCACATCTTCAAACTCAATGCCAGAGGGCGCCAGCGAGCCAAAACTGGCAGAAGCAACAGACAGCCATACCCAAAAGGCTCAGCCAGAGCCTGAAATAACCTCAGGTGCACCAGCGGAGAGCGGTTCACCAGCAACGGAAACAACCCCATCACCTACATCGCTTCCAGAGGGACCAAGCCCAAGTCCACAGTCTGAGGAAGAACTGGTGACCCCAGCCTCAAGGGAACAGTTCCAGACTGAGCAGGAAGCAGATGACAGCCTTCAGAAAGCTTGGGCGGTGGCACGGAGCACCCCACCACCTCTCAGCTCTTCTAATCAATCCCGGTTTGTTATAGACCAAGGACTTTTATACAAGGAGATTCTTTCTGGTGGACACCGGGAAGAATGGCAGCCGCAAAAACAGTTGGTGGTTCCAACTAAGTACCGGGGGAAGCTCTTAAGCTTAGCCCATGATCATCCCAGTGGCCATGCTGGGGTGAACAGAACCAAGGACCGGTTGGGGAAGTCCTTCCACTGGGAGGGGATGGGCAAGGACGTTGCCAAGTATGTCCGGTCTTGTGAGGTCTGCCAAAGAGTGGGAAAACCCCAAGACCAGGTCAAGGCCCCTCTCCAGCCACTCCCCATAATTGAGGTCCCATTTCAGCGAGTAGCTGTGGATATTCTGGGTCCTTTCCCAAAAAAGACACCCAGAGGAAAGCAGTACGTACTGACTTTAGTGGACTTTGCTACCCGATGGCCGGAAGCAGTAGCTCTAGGCAACACCAGGGCTAACACTGTGTGCCTGGCCCTAACAGACATCTTTGCCAGGGTAGGTTGGCCCTCCGACATCCTTACAGATTCAGGGTCTAATTTCCTGGCAGGGACCATGGAAAAACTGTGGGAAACGCATGGGGTGAATCACTTGGTTGCCACCCCGTACCACCATCAAACCAATGGCCTGGTGGAAAGGTTCAATGGAACTTTGGGTGCCATGGTACGAAAATTCATCAACAAATTCTCCAATAATTGGGACCTAGTGTTGCAGCAGTTGCTGTTTGCCTACAGGGCTGTACCACATCCCAGTTTAGGGTTTTCACCATTTGAACTTGTGTATGGTCACGAGGTTAAGGGACCATTACAGTTGGTGAAGTAGCAATGGGAGGGGTTTACGCCTTCTCCAGGAACTAACATTCTGGACTTTGTAAGCAACCTACAAAGCACCCTCCGACACTCTTTAGCCCTTGCTAGAGAGAACCTAAAGGATGCTCAGGAAAAGCAAAAGGCCTGGTATGACAGACATGCCAGAGAACGTTCCTTCAAGGTAAGAGACCAGGTTATGGTCTTGAAGGCGCAACAGGCCCATAAGATGGAAGCATCATGGGAAGGGCCATTCATGGTCCAAGAGCGCCTGGGAACTGTAAACTACCTCATAGCATTTCCCAATTCCTCACTAAAGCCTAAAGTGTACCATGTTAATTCTCTCAAGCCTTTCTATTCCAGAGACTTACAGGTTTGTCAGTTTACAGTCCAGGGAGATGATGTTGAGTGGCCTGATGGTGTCTACTACGACGGGAAAAAAGACGGTGGCGTGGAAGAGGTGAACCTCTCAACCACCCTGGAACGTCTGCAGCAGCGACAAATCAAGGAGCTGTGCACTAGCTTTGCCCCATTGTTCTCAGCCACCCCGGGACGGACTGAACGGGCATACCACTCCATTGACACAGGTAATGCTCACCCAATCAGAACCCCACCCTACCAGGTGTCTCCTCATGCCCAAGCTGCTATAGAACGGGAGATCCATAACATGCTACAGATGGGTATAATCCGCTCATCTACCAGTGCATGGGCATCTCCAGTGGTTCTGGTACCCAAACCAGATGGGGAAATACGCTTTTGCGTGGACTACCGTAAGCTAAATGCGGTAACTCGTCCGGACAACTATCCAATGCCATGCACCGATGAGCTATTGGAGAAGTTGGGAGGTGCCCAGTTCATCTCTACAATAGACTTAACCAAGGGGTACTGGCAAGTACCGCTAGATGAATCTGCCAAGGAGAGGTCAGCCTTCGTCACCCATGCGGGGGTGTATGAATTCAATGTCCTTCCTTTCGGCCTTCGAAATGCACCCGCCACCTTCCAGAGGCTGGTAGATGGTCTACTAGCTGGACTGGGAGAATTTGCAGTTGCCTACCTCGATGATGTGGCCGTTTTTTCAGACTCCTGGCCCGAACACCTACTACACCTGGAAAAGGTCTTTGAGCGCATCAGGCAGGCCGGACTAACTGTTAAGGCCAAAAAGTGTCAAATAGGCCAAAACAGAGTGACTTACCTGGGGCACCAGGTGGGTCGAGGAACCATAAAACCCCTACAGGCCAAGGTGGATGCTATCCAAAAGTGGCCTGTCCCAAGGTCAAAGAAACAGGTCCAATCCTTCTTAGGCTTGGCCGGATACTACAGGCGATTTGTTCCACACTACAGTCAAATCGCTGCCCCACTGACCGACCTGACCAAAAAGACCCAGCCAAATGCAGTTAATTCCACGGGTCATTTTTTCTAAATCTTGTATTTTTGTTGCTCTCCTCCTCAATTTCTCCAATTTGTTCAAATCTTTCTTAAAGTATGGTGCCCATAAATACTCCAACTGCCAACAAGTAGAGTGGAACACTTACCATTTGTGTCCTGTTAACACATCCCAGAATGACATTTGCCTTTTTTGCACCAAGACCACACTGTTGGCTCATATTCAATCTGTGATCCATTATAACCTGTGGTCCTTTTTTTTTCTGTACTGCTACCTAACCACTTATTCTCCATTTTGTACGTGTGTGTCTGATTTTCCCTAAGTGCATTACTTCGCATTTGTCTTTACAGATTATGAATAGTTTAATAGTAGTAAGGCATCATCCAAAGCACTATGGTCGCTTTTGGTCACTGATGTTCAAGGAAAAAAAATATATATAGCGGAGAACAAAACAAATAAAAAGAGTTTCAAGTCTGCATGTGGATGCAAGTTATTTAGTCTCAAAATTATTTTAAAATTACATTTTTCATACATCTCAATTAAAATTGCACTGATACAGGGAACAATCAGATACTCTCTCTCTCTGTTTTGTAATATGAAGGGAACGAATATAGAAACAGATACTTTACCTGAAGCTGTCAATTCTACAAGTATGTGGTCTTTATTTTTAATTATTAAGTTTGTTTACTATTATTTCAAAAACATTAATTTTAATAGTTTTTAATGAGCATTTTATATAGCTACTGTATCTGTTTATATTTTTCACTAGCACAAGGAAGCAAAATCTTGTGTTTTGAGATAGGCTCTGTGTGAGACAGAAATGAATTTCCTTTCCCTTTCTTCTATACACAAACTGGAACAACCTGGAGGTGAGTGTTGTGTGTCTGTGGTGCAAAGGCCAAGTACATTCAGTTGTGAAATAACTTGGTGGTTTGAGCCCTCCAAAGGACGTGGCAGATACTCTGATACTAAAATAAAGAGTACAGTATCAGAACCTAAATAGAACCTGATTGTGGTAGCTGGAGATTATGGGAGATGGTCAAAAGTTAAATGTTCTTCAAAAGTAACTAAGGAAAAAAAGTCAGGCTTCACAGGAATTCAAAATAATAGCTGATCAGAGTCTTAACATACGAGTGAACATTAAGAAAACTGTTGCTGGGGGAGAAGAAAAAAAGTTAGTCCCTCTAAAACAGGGGTGAGCAAACTTTTTGGATCGAGGGCCACATCTGGGTACGGAAATTGTATGGCAGGCCATGAATACTCATGAAATTGAGGGTTGGGGCGAAGGAGGGGTAAGGGCTCCGGCTGGGGGTAAGGACTCTGGCATGGGGCCAGAAATGAGTTCAGGGTGTGGGATGGGGCTCTGGGCTGGGGCAGGGGGTTGGGGTGCAGGGGTGAGGACTCCAGCTGGGGATGCAGGCTCTGGAGTGGGGATGAGAGGTTGGGGGTACAGGAGAGTGCTCTGGGCTGGGACCGAGGGGTTCAGAGGGCAGGAAGGGGATCACGGCTCCCCTGTCTGCAGGCACCGGCCCATAGCCCATGGGAGCTACGGGAGTGGTGCTTGGGGGAGGGCAGCGTGCAGAGCCTCCTGGTTTCCCCTACACATAGGAGCTGGGGGGGGCGGGAACATGTCGCTGCTTCCAGGAGCCACAGCACATGTGGAGCGGGTCAAGCCCCTGACCACACTCCCCGGTGAGAGCTAAGGGGCCAGATTAAAAATGTCTGAAGGGCCGGATACGGACCCCGAGCCATAGTTTGCCCACCCCTGCTCTAAAAGTTATGTGAAGCTGAAACCATTACTAAACAAGGCTACATTCAGACTGTTTTAACACCTCTAAAAACAGCAACATTTTTCACTTCATTGCTGAATCTTATCCACCATTGTAAAATACACTAAGTGTCCTCACATTTACTAATATTAAATATGAAAATATAGCAACAGTTTAACTGTATGAAACTCTGTTCCTCTATGGAACAGGAGTTTCCCAGAACAATGCACAGCCCTATGTCACCAGAATGGTTAATGTAAATCTGTAAATACCAGAAAACTGCTGCCTTTTTCACCATTAGTAGGAATGAATGTAGGGCAGGGGAGGGACATATTGCATCTGTGAAGCAAAACAGTTATTTGAACACACTTAAGTTCTACATTTTAAGACATTAGAAACCATTAAATATATGGAAATTATTTCAACCTGTACCCTGTCCCTTTAAAATTCTTGGCACGTAAAGTGACATAAAATCCACATGTGGAATGCTGAGTTATGTTACTGTTTCACTAACTGCAGTAGTTCCCTTTCAAAGTTTCTCTCAGTGACTTTTTCATGTTGCTGAATAAATAACACTGGAACTAGCTTACTTTTCTTGGAGGCATTATAAGATTATTTTCTTAGTCTCCTCCTCTTTGATTTAGTATACCTTTTAAGATAGCCAAAACATTGATAGATTATCTCATTCATCATCCATTATTATGTGTGTCATAAATTAGAGGAATGGAACAAAGCACTGGACTACACACTTTTTCATATTCATCAAAACAGCCACCCTCACTGGCACACAGTGAACAAGGTGGTTTCATCCACTACAATGGGAGAACTACATCAACACAAACCACTTGTATGGATGGTCTGAATTTCAAAATTTGACACCATCAAATTTGGAGCCTCTTATGGTAGCAAGGAGCAAAGATGAGTGCCCCAACATTCAATATAAAGGAGGGAAACGCTTTTGTCTGCAAAAGATGAAAATGATGACGTAGGGTTTAGCAATTCCTTCTGGTTAATCAACTGCACTGGAGCTCTGATTAAGTGGAGCCTTGTATAAAGAAATAAATAACTAAAACAAAATGCTGTGCCCCACAAAACTGAAAGAAAAATCTGTCACATAGCGATACATTTCTTTGTACTAGCCATTACAAATGGGAAACAGAAAAATTATTTAAGTATGAGAAAAAAGTAAAGGGAAAAACTTATATTCTTGATGAAGAATATTATCATCTGTGTCTAACTTATTGGCAGCATCAAGAAGAAGTTTTTCTTACAAATCAGGATCTCTCTTAAAACAAACTCGGGGAACATGCCTACACTTAAACTCTGTCACATGCAACTGGCCAGTACTGCAAAAGATCAAGTATTATATCAGATTTTTTTCAAATGTTTTCTATTTATGAATCCATTAATGAATTGATAATTCTCATCTTTTGCATTTTTGGATGTGCTGAGGCCCTCAACCGAACAGGACAGAAATATATGAATAACCCTTTCATCAGTCCATTCCCCTCCCTGGGTACTGAGTTCTGTCTTCCAGAATATCATTTATTTTCAAGAAGTGTATGAACATCAAAACCTAGCTGGAGAAATCTGAATGCTAACATACATGAGAAGTTTCTCTCTCTAACAAAAACTAGGGAATGAAATGCAAAATAATGTAAAAACCAATGTTACATTAAGATTATATATTCTTAAATAGAATAAATCATGAAATGCAGAAAGGTAATGGAGGCTGGCAAACTACTGAGTTTTCAGATTATGAGCGTCTATAAAAACTCATTTCTATTAAGACACTGTTTGAGGTTTTTAAACTCCTGAAAAAAAGTGGCTCTGAACTCCAAACCATGGGAAAACCCAAATGTCTAATTAAAGTATTCTGACACAAGGACCTCTTGTTGCCAAGTGGCAGAGTGCACAAGCATACATACGGGTACAGAAATCCCCTGCATTCACCCCTGTAAATTCCCTAATGAAAGCCAGCGTCACATCGGTCATCATTGTGAAATGTATGACCAGAAACTATGTGAGCAGTTATTTATACATGCTGAAAATTCTGTTCTCTAGGCTTTGGTCACTCAAATACAGCATGCATTGAGGAAAACTGCTCCAGACTGGAGGCACCTACCTCCCTGGTGAACCACAGTCTCTCTCACACTAGTAGTCTATTAGCATAATGAGTCAAAAGCTAATGAAAAGCTTGCAGAGACTTCTGAAGGAAATTAACAGGAAGAGGAAAACAGTGGGGAGGAGGGATGACCTGTATTTCAGGTGAAGATCAAAGGTCTGGTCTATCTGGGGTGCAAACACGTGCTCTGGCATCCTACAGTGTGTGAAGACAAACTACTAGAAGCTTAATCTTATAAAGGGGAATCTCAGCTGGCTGAAAATGCTGAGAAAAGGACTTGTAAGAGATGAGAAAAGGACTTCCCTGTAAGAAACGGGAGTATCTTGTGAATTAAGTTTAAGCACTTAAAAAACAAAAGGTTATGATTTTGCTTTATGTGTAATCCTTTGTCCCACATCTTGAAAACTGTATACAGTTCTGGTCACCCCACCTCAAAAAAGATATATATAAAAATTGGAAAAGGTACAGAAAATGGCAACAAAAACAATTAAGGGTATGGAATAGTTTCTGTAAAAGGAGAGATTAAAGACTAGCACTTTTCAGTTTAGAAAAGAGATGACTAAGGGCATGTCTACACTACCACATAAGTCGATGTAAATTACATCACTCCAGGTGTGGGAAAAAAACAACCCTTCAGCAATGTAACTTACATGGACTTAAAGAGGGGGCTACACTGTGCTATGTCAGCAGGAGACACTCTCCCGATTTAGCACTAATTTAGCGTGGTAGTGAAGACAAGCCCTAAGAGGGAATATGATAAAGGTCCATAAAATTATGACTGGTGTGGAGAAAGTGAATAAGCAAGTGTTATTTACTCCTTCCCATAACACAAGAACCAAGGGTCACCCAGTGAAATTAACAGGCAGGTTTGACGACAACGACGACAAAGAAATGCACAGTCAACCTGGGGAATTTGTTACCAGGGGATGTTGTGAAGAACAAAACTATAACAGAGTTCAAAAAAGAACTACTGTAGATAAGTTCATGAAGGATAGCTCCATCAATGGCTATTAGCCAAGATGGTCAGGGATGCAATCCCACGTTCTGGGTGTCCCTGGCCTCTGATTCCCAGAATCTGGGAGTGGAAAACGGGATGGATCACTTGATGACTTCCCTGTTCTGTTCATTCCCTCTGAAGCATGTGGCATTGGCCACTATGGGAAGACAGGATACTAGGCTAAATGGACCATTGATCTGACCCAGAGTGATCGGTTTTTGTTCTTTCTTACAATCATTTGAATCTCTGTTCTTTGATGATAAACTTATTCTTGTTTTCACTGCAAACAAATCTAAGTGCTGTGTGTTAAGCAGAGTGGTGATCCTGAGTTAAATCTTGTAAGTTGGTGTACACTATTCCTTCAGAAATACAGAATCTGGGAGTTCTGTGAGCATTCAGTAGAAAAGGAGTTGAGGACTCCAGAGCAATGGTTGGAAGATTTGGAAGTGTGTATGTGCCTAACACTAACCCGTAAAATAGGGCTTGAGTTGCCAGAGGCTGGTGGAGTCAGAGAGCTGTTCAATAGCAGGCACAGACAATACTTCCTCACACTAAGGACAGACAGTAGCAAGGTGCCTCTCAACCCTGGGTACTCCTGGAAGCATCACAACTGTATTCACTGAGAACTAATTAAAGTTGCTATGAGAACATCCGCAGTCTGTGTTTAAATAGAATACACATCTTTTGTGTTCCTTTAATGTTTTTTGCATTATATGTGTGATTATGAATATGCTTTTTGCCATGTTAGGCTACATCTCATTCTGTCAACCCTCTAATATTTACATGCCTTTAAATAAAGCAAAATCTCCCATTAAGAGAAATTATTTTACATAAAATAATGGTACTGCGTCAAGCTATTTTCTGTCCACTCTGTAACATGGAGTTTGAGCAGAGTCCAATTCATTCATTAATAGGATCAGATACTGAAGAATGAAGTTCTTACAGTGGGGAAAAACAAAAAGCATTAATAAAAATAAATTGTGTGAGAGATTTAAATTGGGTAAAATGTTTCAGATTACTAATTGTGTTTCTATAAACTGCACTAGCAACAAATATCTGTTACCTAAACTTATACCACCAAGGAGAAAAAAGTATTCTAGTTTGGAGACAACTGGAACCAGAAACAGAGTATTTTACCCCTGTTCAACAGAACACTCAGTTTCTCTGTGTCAACTCCAGATCACAACTCCTATTCACATAGTCAAATGGACACTCAAAATGGCCTGTACAGCAGCATTGTTACAGGGAGTAATTGCTGACTGCTGACAGATCACACCTGTAACACTGCTTTTTAAAAGTAATTATTGTTAACTATGTTCAGCATGATTCATTGGCTGATTTCAGTTTCAACTGAAAACAAAAATCTATACACAAAGTTGCATTTTTCCCTTTGATTTAATACATTATCTTTAGGATTACTAATAAATATTTGGAGAGCTCCAATTTATGCTTTGTAATTTCTTCAAGCTTTTTACCCCTTACTTATTAACATTTATCAAAGGAATGGAAAATCAGGGAAACAAAGAATTGTTACATATAATACTAGGCATCCATGATAGCATTTGTTAAAATCGGCGTGGATAAAAATCAATGATTTTTTTAAATTAAAAAAAACTGTTTTTTTGATAAAATATTTTCAGGAAAAAACAATATCTAAGATAGTTTCAATTAAGACATATCTTTGAGCTATAATGTCTCATCATGGAATAAGGATTATAAATTCTAATTCTATACTATAAGACAATATATTCATGTAATGTTAAAGAAAAGTTCGGCAAATGAGTTCCAATAGTTCATGGATTAGGGACCCAATCTTATGGGGCTTCAGGGGCTTCTGTATAGATTATTTAGGTTAATCTTTTTCTCTCCCCAATGAGACTCAGTGCTCAGTCTAGAAGATAACATCAGAGATGCTTAATTTTGCTGTTCTCAAACTGTGGAGTTGTCTCTCCAGAGATAACATGCTTGTTAACAACAAAAATGTTTTAAAATAAATATATAGAGGTGAGAAATAACAGACCTCAAACCTATTGTCCCTCTGCAAATTTCTGTACACAGAGGCAATCCCTTACCTCTCTCTAAAAGTGCTAAGTTTCAAAAAGTGCAATGAATAGAAGATTGTTGGGGGTGGAATAGATCTGGACAAGGAGAAGTAGTCTGGAGATAAATGTGAGAAAGGAAGGACAGGCAGTAGAAGCAAGGTGCCTCTCAACCCTAGGTACTCCTGGAAGCATCACAACTGTATTCACTGACGCTGTAAAAGTGAAACTGAGCAGCATATTCCAGAAGTCTTAGAGTGTAGCGTTCATTGATTTGAGATCTCCCATACCATTCTCTGACTAGAAACAGAAACCTATAATGGCAGCAGGCTGTAAAAGAGACCCAGTTTGGGAATATTTTAATTAAGTTCTCTACCTCTGGGTAAGACAGACATGCGTGCAAAATTCAAACAGTGCAACAAAGAAATGCAAGGCCTGATTGCCCGAATGAAACATCATGAGAAGTGTTCCTTCTCAGGAGGAAGCTGCCTTGGAGATGATGAAAGGAACATGTCTGAACACGCAGGATCTTCAGGTTGGTAATCTTTTTTAATTCATACTTCTTTCATGAGGACTGCCTGTCTTCCTTCTGGACTATTCTTGAATTCTCATGTTTGAGCAAAAATATAGTTGTTACTCTATGGTACTATCATTTTACATGCAATTGTGATAAAAAATAAATAGCTGAAATAGGCAAAGCCTGCTTTTACAATTTCATTTTTAAAGTAGTACTGAGCGTCAGTGAATGCAATGAGTAATAGTAAATGAGCAGTATGGTAATAATAATTAAGTAACTGCATTGACTTATTTTGTTTAGGAGAATCCATCCTCAACATACAGGTTTCTGAAAACTATCCACCTTCAAGATCACCATCATTTCCTATAGTTTCAGAGTTATCTGCCAATGATAGTGTTTCAGGCACATCATGTAAGTCACATAGCCACAATATATCCACTGTAACAAAAAGAAAAAAAATCTCCACCATCCAGAAACAACCACAGATAAGTTGGTGATAAGAACCAGCAGATTACAAAAAGAGGTAGTTGATGAAAAAATTGCCCGGTTTGTTTATGCAACAAACTCTCCTTTCCGTATGATTGAGAACCTACACTTCATTAACATGGCTCAGTCATTAAGACCAGGATACAGTCCACCCAACAGCGCAGATGTCATAGGCAAATTGCTGGATAAAGTGTATGAAAGAGAAATTGAGCACTGTGCAAAAGGTCTAGAGAGTAACATTGTTAACCTGAGTCTTGATGGGTGAAGCAGTGTCCACGATGATCCTGTTGTATGTGCTTGTATGACAACAGAAGAAGGGAACGTCTTCCTTACAGTAACAATTGATACATCAGGAAATGCACACACAGCAGAATACATACAAAGTAGTGGCAGTAAAAGCTATAAGAAACTGAAGAAAAATTCAAATGTCTAGTATGCAGCTTGGTCACAGACAATGCTGCAAATGTATCCAAGATGAGAACAAATTATTTAGAAGAGAGTCTCAAGCTAACAACATACAGTTGCAGTACTCATTTGATGCACCTCCTAGCCAGAGATTTCAGTGTTCCAGAAATAAAGGCTAATGTTGCTGAAATTGCAAAATACTTCCATAACAACCACTTTGCAGCAGCTGCTCTGAAAAAAAAGTGGGAGGAACCAAGCTAACTCTCCCACAAGATGTGTGATGGAACTCAGTAGTGAACTGTTTTGAGCGCTATATCAAGAACTGACGTAATCTGATGACAGTTTGTGACCAAAATTGTGAAAATATAGATGGTACTGTCATAGCCAAAGTTCTCAACATTGGGCTTAAGAGAAATGTTGAACACATGCTGAGTACCCTGAAGCCTATTTCAGTAGCAGGGAAATAGCTGTTCTATTGTTGATGCTGTTGAAATTTGGAACAAACTCAGTAAGATCTTAAAAAGAGAAATATGCAGTGACAGAATTAAATTACAAGCATAAAAAAAACAAATGGGACAAGCACTATCTCCAGCTCATTTTCTTGCAAATATTCTCAATACTCAGTACCAGAGTCAAACCTTAACTGCTGAAGAAGAGGAGTTGGCTATGACATGGACATCCAGCAATCATCCCTCCATAATTCAAACTATAATAAACTTCAGAGCTAAGGGTGAACCATTCAAGAAATGGATGTTTGCTGATGATGTTTTAAAGTAAGTCACACCAGTGAACTGTTGGAGGTCACTTAAGCACTTGGATTCAGAGACCATTGAAGTGATAATCTCAATTTTAACAGCAGTAGCTTCTGCTGCTGGTGTAGAAAGAATATATTTTCCTCCTTTGGACTAATTTATTCCAAATTGAGAAATTGTTTGGGACCTGAAAAAGCAAGAAAGCCTGTTTTTCTTTTCCAGATTATGAACAAACAGGAAAATGAAGGTGAAGATGACTGAGTTAGCTGCAGAAGCCAATATTTTAAGTTTCTCACATTGACTTGGTTGACATAGGCGATTTAATATTTCATTTAACTATTTTAGTTAAAAACAATTTTAACAAAAACAAAGCTGATTTTAAAAAACTTGAATGTTTAGCTAAATTCAAAAAGTAATATGCTTGTTTTATTGAAATATTATATGTTTGCTGTTGAAGAAAAAAAATCCAGAACACAATCTTGTTTCAGTTAAATAAAACAACGTAAATGTCTGTCTGGTGATGTTCTCCTAATACAGCATGGCAAGAAAATCCTCCAAATATTAGTGATTAACCTGTTAAACTGGAGATAGTTCACCTCCCAATGACTTCATAAATATCTGCTTCAATCACCTTTGGTAAATGAAATAACTAAACAATCTTCATTTTCTAACATAGCCGTAAAACTAATCTGAAAAGTTTTCAAATAAATCACTTTAAAAATATATAGTGTGTACCTTCTAAGAATGAAACCTACATCTATCTCGGAATTGTGACGAATATGTATTAAAGTTCTAACAACCAACAAGAATGCTTTTATGTGGAAATCCATGATTAAATCAAGTCTTTTAAACCAAGTCTTTTAAACCCTGGTTAAAATCTTATAAGTTCCACTGAGTTTTTATAAATGATCATAACAGTTATGTTACACATTTTTCCAGTTCATCAGGGAAAAATGTTTTGCCACAGAGGAAAAAGTTTTTAATGCTTCACTTTATAGATGGACAGCAATCTTGGCCAGGGGAAGGGGGCAGAAAAAGCTTTACCTCCTCCTCTCCCTATAGACTTCTCTGTTGCCTTACCAAATTATTGAAAAGTTGGCAGCCCAGGCACAAAACCTGTCCACCTTTTGAAGAAAAAAATTAATGATATTTTACTTGACCTTTATTATTTCCCAGGTGAACAAGCAAGATGAATTTTGCTAAGCTTTTCTAATTTAACAAAATCAGTTTGCTTTTAATATCTATATTAATATTTACTCTACAAATGTGTTTTTAAAATGTGAACTGAGGGCCTACTTGCAACGGTATGAGACTGGTATAGCGTGAGCTGTGTAAGTTTCCTCAGATAATTATGTGAATGTACCTCTTTCTCAACTTGAAATAGCCAAGCTATTCTGATTTTGGGCCTTTTAAATAGAGATCACCACCACCAGTAAATTATGTGGTGTCCATTCAGGAATAGATTAAGATCAAACTCATTTAATTAGAAACTAAATTTGAATTCAGGACTCTACTAGCTTCTATCACTCTCCAGGATTTTTCAGTAAAGATGATGAAAGGAGGGAAAACAAAGAACATCCCCTTTCTTCCTTTTAACAGCCAAAGAGGTTGGAGGTTTTGTATTTATCATACCCACTCAATGGCGAATGTCCCATAGTAATTCCTAGGACAGAGGTAAAAATACAAGAGCCGTCCTCTTTTCCAGCAACAGTGGAAAAGAGGAGGCTTGGCTTCTCACCTGCATGCTACCCCTGAACACCAGAGAGTCCTTGTTTATTCAGTATTTGGCAAAAATTTTCAGTCCTATGAGAGTGAACCAGAACATGAGTGTATGTGTGACGAGTAGATGGGTGGGGAGAGAAAGGATTGCTGAAACCAGGTAAAGAAACAAAATAAGATAATGAAAGCACAAAAGATTTTTCGGGAGGGTGGAGAGGGACAAAAATATAGAACTGTGGAGGAATCCAATATAGGGAAGTGGAATGGACATAAGGGAGTGTACATATTCTACCCCCATTACTTCTCCATGATTCTGATCAAAATTGTATGTTGCTCTGGATCAGCAGCAACTAACAATATTCCCAATACCAGTGTGTTTAGTGAGAGACACACATGGGAAAGGGAATGAAGGGATAGGCTGACTGGGGATGGGAAGAAATAGGATGGTGCAAAACGAGTGACTAGACATGGAAGAAGACATAAATGGTGCAGGGATAGTCAGCAACTGGCAAGCAGTTGGATGCCAGCAACAGTTGAGGGCAGAACCAGAAGATATGAGGAATGAGAAGGAACCCCTCTGCAAGGGACAGCATGAAGCAGAGAGGATAACTCCCAAAGAACAGGGAGTGTAAAGAAGTAGGGAAGAGGGTTCTTGGAGGAAGCCCCCAGTTCAAAGCAATAAGCACCAGATGAAGGCAACTTGGGATCGAATATGAATGGACATTGACCTCACACCGCAAAACCCAACTGTCCCCTTCCCTGACACTACTTTCTTTCATGTCTCACTACTAGAAAAGGATTCTAAGCAGCTGGCAGTTGTGAAGTCTTAACAAGCCTGGAGCCAATCCAGCTTTGAGTCCACTAGGCCGACACTCAGATTAGCTTGCTCATCAGGAGCAACAGCCGCATAACTCTGCCTTCCTATGTGGGCTCCTTTTGCACAGAGTTCAGAAAAAGTGTATAGAGAACCCAAAAGGAAGTAGTAGCACAGATATGTCATGCACTGCTAGTGGGGTTATACTTCAAGTGAATAGGTGAAAGCAAATAATTTTAGTAATCTTATTTGATAAGCAAACTGTTCCATGTTCATGTGTACAATCAAATCTTACTAAAGCGACATGGTTTAATAACTATTAAACAAGTACTATTAATTTAGGAATCTACTAGACACTATAAACTCAAAGAAAGGGTGCTTGTTTACGCCTCATTATAGTGTCAGTGAGTCAAAGAACTAAACTTAAGCAACAAAAGCCTGACAGGGCTGGCTGCATTTTTTTCTGTCAAGCACATTGAACAAAAAAGTCAAGTCTCAAATAATTGCACTGATCATTGACTACATATATAAAATGAGTCAGTTTCTTCAAATCCAAATGTAAAATCTTTCCCAATGCTCTGAGACATACTCCACCTTTCTTCCTCAATGAATTTATTGATGCCAGAAGTCATGGTGTATTTGTGGAAATTCTTAACTTTAGTGGGAAAAAGTTAAGGTGAACATGTAAGACCAAGGCCTATGAACGTCAGGATCAGAAACCAGTCTATGATACTGGTTTAACCTACTAGCCTTACTTTTATGATTTTGTCACTTAAATGCCAATGTCATTAATAAACAAGATTCAAAATATTAACTGTAAATTAAAGTTTTAGCCACTTGCTTAATTTTTTTTCTTGCATCCCTCAAAAAACTACTCCAAAGACTGAATTCCTGCATTTATGCGTACTCTGATTCTCAGATGAAATCTTTGGCAAAATTTTGATAGCGTCCTTTAAATGTTTCAAAATCAGATACTTCCCTGAAACAAATGCTATCTAAATTCATCCTGCTAAAAAGGTAACATCCATAAAATATACTGTTGAGATTACTACCATCAACTCAAACTTAACAGCAAAACATGATTTTTCCTACAAAAATCTCCTCTCCCTAATCCTCACAAATTCTCATTGTGTGCATACCATCATCCTGTGAGAGTCTTTGAGACCTATAACCCAAGGAGTCACCTGAAACTCCCCCTAGTCCCCTTTGTCTTCACACCTCCAGAGAGCATCCCAGTCTTACAACTTCATTCATTACATTTGTAAGATCTGCATCTTCCTTGGTCCACATGGATAAAACCATCAGGCAGGTCTTCGCCACTTCTACTTATTCTAACCTTTTCCTCACTAGCTGCCACAACACCCATTTCACCCCATTCCTATTCCTAAAAAAATTGTAGACACAAAGATAATTATATCTCCTGGTCATCACTCGGACCATCTGACTTGCTCTCTTCAAATTCTTCCCTTAGTTCCCACAGCACATCAAGCTCAAATTTCCTATAATCACTTTCAAGGCCCTATATAGCTCTGACCATCTCTTCTTTATTCTTTAGGAAATGCATGTATTGTTCATTCAACCTTTTTCAGTAGTATTCCTGCTACTACTTATTTGAAATAGAAAAACTGAAATGGATTCTATTTTTTAAATCTCACTGCATTTGGAACAAAATATTAACCTGTAAGGCAAATAACTATTTGGTACACATTAAAACACATTTCAACTACCACTGCCTCTACACCAAAAATCAATAGAAACATATAAACAATGAACAGAAACAAAGGCAGAAGCAATGAAGAGAAAGTGGCTTAACTTGATAACTGCCTGGTATGCTCCACACTCACCCTCCCTCTCAAGCCTCTTAGTAAATATATATTGATTGTAATTATATTGAACAGTTAGTTCAAAGTTTATTTAAATGGTGGCTTTTCAACTGCTGAAGTCAGCAGCAATGCCATTCATGACTCCATGCCTATGAGAACAGACCCATTTTCCCTTCCTGGAACAAATCTCAAACAATCTGCAACCTAGAACGGCAATGTTCGACTTCATGAACTAAGTGCTTACTCAGCAGGCATCCAGAAGGTAATGCATTACTCCACTTAACCATGCTAGCACTATTACCATTTTACATAAGAATCCATAACAACAAGTGTATGTTTGACATACTGCAAAACATATGGGCAAACAACAGATATTTTGTCTGACCCCTGTCAGGTCAATTAATTTCCTTATCAATGACAATGTCACGAGAACAGCAAAACAAGGCAACACAGAAAAAAATGATCTCCAATACTGGAGAAAGCCTATGGCAACCCAAATGTATTCAGTGAGATGAAATGTCTAAGTTAAAAAACAAACTGTGCAGAAGTAATTTTCTATTCCTACCGTACAAGCTTCATCTTTTGAGTCATGTATAGTATCAAATGCTGTACTTCACAGTAAACTAATTTTATGAAATCATATGGTTGTCAGAAAGAGACAGTATTATTTTATTTATTATTTATAAGGCACCTATCCAGAGCTCCACTCCATTAGATGAATTCATTTCATTTTAACCTTATGTTTTACATGCAGTATAAATGACTATTTTTAAAAATAGCTAATGAAATAATCTAAATAACAAAATCTAAACATGAAGCAAAGTCAAATATAAACAGCAGAAATTATGTCCACACAAGTTTTATACAGTGTAGTTTCTAATCTTTCATATTTTTTTACCAAGGCAAAATACATCACCTTAGAAAATGTAATCAAATGTTCTTTAACATTACCTTCAGGGTCAAAAGCAGCACTATATGAATACCAATCTCGAATGATACTGCAGGAAGAAATTTGCTCAATTTTCTATTCACATGACAAAATAAAGTAAATCAAGACAATTAAATCATTTAAGATTTTTGACAGGATAGGTGTATGCTTAGTTATTGGCATTTGTATCTCCATTTCCCTGCCATCCGCAATCATTTTTCTTAATGTTGGATCTAAGATTCCAGAGATTCCTGGAACCAACATTCCTGACTTGTTTTCCGTAACAATTGTTTAAAGTGAGTAAGCTGAAGAGCTGTAAAACTGAAATGTGCAAGCTAAATTTCTAAATAAAGTTAAGTCCAAACATTAAGTGCTCCAAGATTTCTTATTACTGTAAATAATCTGAAAACTTTACTGATCGCTCAGCTCTGCTTTTGAGAAAGAACCATTTTACCTGCTGTAACAAAGCTGTCTGATATAAAATTTTGTTTTTCACAATGAAGCAGATCAATGAATATTTGTGACAGCTGGTGCCTTGACTATCTAATAAACCAGAATTAATATTAAACTATTATAATTTTGTTATTGCATCTATGCAGTGTATGTTATCCAATCAGAGAGACACTCCTAAAACAGGAATACTCAGACACCAAGTTGGGATGAAGACTCTTCAATTGGATACAAAGCGTCAAAGGTAATTATGTTGACTTTAATTAGTAATTATGTGTAAAGTATCCAATTTGAAAGTCTAAAATACACATTTAAAGCATCTTTTAAAATGGGCATATAAAAAACCTTGCCCTGCACACAAGGGTGACTTTATAACCAAGTAGTGGAGCTAAACAAAATAGGTATGGACTTAATTAAATCTGTAGTTACATGTAATTGTGTAAGGATATTTGAATTAAAGGCCAACATAATACACAACAAGCTAATGAAGACTTAACACCTGGGCTAATAAAGCCCTCAGAGAATTAAAAACAGAGGGCTTCTGGCTACACAAGGAGACAAGTCAAGGCAAAACTGACAGCCACTGACCATGGGCACAGCTTGATCAGTCATAAAAGACTGAGACAGATGTTAAGACACAACATGCTGCTATTAGGAGGGACAGCAGCTTACTGCTATGTAACATTTTCAACTTGCTAAATCAACAGATTGTTACTAAATTCAGACACAGCTATGGTTGCTTATCACAGGAATAACCTAACACTTTATTTTTGGTAATATCCTCTTAAATTTAAATTCCAAAAACTATGTTAAGGTAGCCAATATTGGTAGTAGAGACTGAAAACTACGAAAAGGAAACCCATCTTTAATTCCAGAGAATGCCAAATCAATGGGAGAGGAAAAAATGTGAGCATTGTCAAAGGCAAGAGAACTGGGGAAACCCCAGTCCCAAGAGGAGCAGCAAAGAAGTTAACACGTCAGTCTACACCCAGACAGCCATAATATTTGTTGAATACTGCAGCTAGGTACAGTGATGAATTGTTAGAAAACAAGAAAGTTGTGCTGGCTGCTACAAAAGCATTTTGGAATTAAAAGTATATTTCTGTTCTTGAAAATTTCAGCAAAATAAACAGCAATATAAATTGGTGTAACTATTATCTTTACCAATCAAAATCCTTAGCTATATATTGAAAATTGGACCCAAGTCAAACGACAGCTATTTTATTCCTGTCCCTAATACCATATAATGATGAAATCATTGAAAATTGTAGCTCAGGGCTTTGAAAGGTAATTTTTCACTGACTTGGAAAAAACCAGAATTAGTACTCAATTTTTTCATTTACTTGGAGGTTAATTTGATTACTGATGTTAGGAGTAGTCTGGTCATAGCAAATGAGAGATGTTAGTTAAAATGTAACACTTTGGCAATTTAGGGACCCACAGGCAGCTTGACTTTTTTTTATTTTTTTTTAAACTAGAGGGGAAATATATACAATACATAGCACAAACACTGCAGAGTAAGTCTCAAAGTCTAATGTAATAATTAAAGCACTAATGCCGATTGGTTTTATTCTGTTAAGTGAACAGAATGTTTTTGAGAAGTGCTGGATTGAAAGTTCTCTGAGCCCTCTATCCCTGTCAAACACATCATTATCTTCCCTGTTCCTTCCTCAGGCTCAGCTCCTGCTTTTGCCCTGCACATTCAGGCCATGTCCAAACCCTGTTACCTCTTCACCCATATAATTAAGATCCAACCTTTTCATTGTCCACACAGTTAAAACTCATCTCCAGAGTTTACTACTGCAACTTCCCCCTCTTTAGTGTAACCTACATCAGTTTCTCTCCAATCCATTCAAAATGATGCCAGTAAGATGATCTGACCAGATCACCCTACTCTTAAAATACTTCCATGGCTTCACACTTTAACAAGAAAATTCAACTTTATCTAGTGATCTCCTTTAAGACTCTACATGTCTCTGCCTCTCTGTACCCTAATTCTCTCTCTCCCCTAGCCAGCTCCAAGATTTTTTTTAATAATCCCAGCAGCACATGAATGCCCTCTATGAGATGGTTCAAAAAAGCCTTATTTTTATTTATATCCCACCACAAGGCCTACTTCTTCCATGACACCTACAATTAGCCAAAATCATCTACTTGTTTATCTTAGAAAGTACTCCATCATGCTCTGCACTTCAGTGATTAACTATGTAATAGTATTGATATGACATCTGTCCTTCCTCACCCACACCTCACTATTATTTACATTATGGTATCACGTAGGCACCCCTCTGTGCAAATACAGAATAAAAGTCTCTGCCCTGAAGAGTTTTCAAGCTAAATAGACAAAGCAGACAAATCATTAATGGAGAAAATATAATATGCAAGCACAATGAAAAGTGTGATGGTCAGCAAATGTCACGTTAGTGCTACAATTTGTGTTTTGTTTCAGTGTTTTACTGTGGGTTTTGGGGCATGATTAAACTTTTTGGTTGGGATTTTTTGGGAGATGAGCTAAAGAGAGACAAAGGAAGAGAGGGGAAGGAGATCATGCAGATTTAGGCTGAAAAAACAACTGAGGAAGGAGGTGGGAGGGAGTTGAAGTGAGCAGCCAAACAGCAAAGGAGAGAGAAAGTCCAGAGTAAAAAAATGTAGAAAGCTATCTAGCATTGACAACATCATCAATGTCTGAAAGTCCCTGCAGCAGCTGCTCACCTCTGGTCCTGCCAGCTGCATCTCTAGGCAGCCCATCCCAGCAGTTTCTCTTTCTTCTTCAGGCTCACATGGCTGGAGCTATATAGACTCTGATATCCTCAAAGTGGAGGTGTCCCCTGAACAGTTCTGAGTTTAGGTTACATGGGGGGAACGAGGGTATGAGAGATAATTAACCCCCTTGTGTCCTATCTCAACTTAGTTGTGAGCTACCTCAATTGAGATTACCAACAAGGGTGACAGTTAAAACCATGGTCAGATGCCAGCTACAGCAAGTAGTAGTCTAAGAAAAAAGTTTCACTGAACAGCTATAAAATGGCAATGGCTTTCACTCACTATTGACCTATTTCAGATTTTAATTTCTGATCTATAGGTAAAAAGCTATGTACTGTATTCCAATTCCAGTATCCAGAGCTCAGAAAAAAACTGACATGATTAGACCAAGGACAAAACCTACTAACCTGGGAGAAAAATACCTGTACTGCTATGCCAACCAAGGTCATACAATCCCACACCATATACTAATTAGGGTAATAAAAGAGTGCATTAAATTTTTGTACTGGTTTTACACCACTTTTTCTTTATTACAATAAATCATGGCGTATCTTTTCCCGAGTTTTCTTCAATGTCTGTCTCCTCTTTTGCCCTCTCCCTTGCCCTCATACCCTTATTTACTCTTTCTTCTCCAGCTTCTTCCCACAAAGTCTAGCTAAAATATAAGTTTCTCTTCTTACCCGGATCTGGCAAACTTCCAGTCTTGGAGAGGGCTTTATCCAGTTGATTCACTTAGATTATCAAATCCCAATGGTACAGAGTCCTGTTTGACAGGTTTAGGATTATTCTCTCCAGAATCATCTCCTTTCACTAAAGCAGTGGCGTGCATACCATTGCTACCAGAATCATATGCAAGTTCAGCTGGGTTTGGAACCAGGTTATGTCGTCACTTGTTTCTTCTGTATTGGGGACCTTAATCAGTCTCAACTGGGCATAATTTCAGAGTGCACCTATGTCCAGTGATCGTAGCTACTATTGTTCCTTGCTTTTTCCTCATCCAGTTTCATCAGGACTGATTCCCCTCCAACTCACACTTCATTCTAATGGGCAAAGTTATCACAGACATGAATTATACACATGCTCTCCTATACATGTGAAGGTGTAGTCCACGTGATAAATTTAGCAGTCACCTTTGACCACCTCAGCTACTCTCTGCCAACTCTCCCAGGATTTAGTCTAATCTTTCAAATAGCTGCCATTTAAAAAAAAAAATGATCTGACAAAAATGTTTTCAACTCGTCTCTCCAAATACGGAATTTCCTTCCGAAGTTGCATCTGCCCAAGTCCCATGATGAGACAGATTCAGCCTGGGGCTAAGAGCAGCTTTTCTATCCTTAATGTTATAATTTAAAGTATGTCATTGTGGAAATATGTAAGTAAGCTTGTAGGCAAATTCATAAACCAGGGAAGAAGGAATAAAGTAACCAACCACTACTTAATCAATCTCCCTTTCTTTAAGGCAGGTTTCATTATTAAGAAGATACAAAAAACTCAAAATAATACAAACACTAACCAGCTAGAAAGAGTGTATACAAACCACTGATTTCTTTCAAAAAGTTTTGCAATGGCTTTGACAAGCAGAGTGATATAAATGCAGTTCTCTTTAATCACAGTAAAACACAAACTTCCTGCATGTAACATGTTCCTCTTCAGTGCTGTCCACTGTTCTTTCATCAGACTAGGAAATGAAAGTTACAAGAGTCCAGCTCTCTGAACACTTCAAAGAATAGATTCTTTTAAATGTTACCTGTTACCTTTTTTCCAGGAAGAAAGTTAAGTTAACAAGGCATAGGCAGGATAAGCGTTAAGTGAAAATGAGTGTCTACAATTAGAAAAAAAAAACACAATCAAATTCTTGGCCTGCTAGTCTAAACAACTGGATGCAGTGTGCATAAAGATTCAGGGATATTATGATGAACTTCAGGTATCACCACAAGCAGCACCTGCTTTGTTTTCTCAGCATACAGAAGTGATATAAAAAGCCAAAGGAAAAAAGAAGAACAGATATATTAGCTGAATGTATTAACTTCCCCCCCAACATAGGTTGAGGCCTAAAGGAGGAAACAGGATGTCACTGACTCATGACTAACTGAAAGTCAAGCGAAGCACCCATTTTCAAGTAACCATGTCCAGTATTTGGTTCTATGTAGAGATATTCTATATTTTTGGGGTGGAAAGGAAGTAGGCACAGAACTTTCTTTACTAACAGCTTATTTCCTAATTACTTTGTGTTCACTGAACATAAAACAGCCCCACTTTCCAATACCCCCAGCCACTATCATTCCAGTACAAAAGACTTGAAGAAAGCAGGGCAGCCAAGATCAGGCATCAGTACTGTTCTACAAACTAAAAACAATCCCGACTAAATCTACAAACTAAGGGCCAAAATTTCTTCTAGACTAACTCCATTGACTTACATGGCTTTATTCTAGCAGCAACTATGTTCCTAAACACTTCTTTGCATTCTTCCTGAATGCACTAGTACCAACTCCTCATTCTGAGCCTGCTCCTTCATTATATTTCTGGAGTTTCTTTAAAAAACACCATTATTTAATGTGTTTAGATTTTAAAGTTTGGAAGAGAAAGGACAAACAATAAATCAAGTGACTTATCAAATATTTTGGTTCATGCTGGTGGATTGACTCTGGGATGGGATATCAAGAGTCCTGGGTTCTGATTACAGCTTCATCATTGACTTGTTGTTAGGCCTTGGACAAATCACTAGCCTCTCACTGAAAATGATATTCACCTTCGTTAAGCACGAACATTTATAGATGGAAAGCACTAAAACACCAGTAAGTATTAATCACATGAATAATGTAGAGAAAATTCTTTGCTCATTTTTGACTAGCCTGTGATCAAAGACTAAAAAGTGGCTATGTAGAGATGGCACTTTAATACTCAGATTTATTCAAGTTGCAGTCAGAGGTATACCAAACAGAGCACATTTATATGGGAACCATTATGAGATTAACATAAAATCTACAATGCCATTTTTACAAGTTACTTTTCAAAGAAGATCTTATAGAATTACTTAATGTAGTGTAGAAGTGTACAAAATAACTGTCTTACAGAAGATAATTTAGGTAACACATGCATCCTCTGTAAACTGAATAGAAATAAACCCATACTGCTTTCTGCAAAGGAAAAATCTTCCTTCTCTAATCTACAGGAATTCTTTAAATATATAATCAACAAAATAGTGGGTAAAGAAGAAACACTTTCAAAAAGGCCTCTGACAGTATTCCTCATAACAAGGCTGTTAAGGAAAATTAAATATGATATAAGTAGTACATTACTACTATAGAAAAGAATATGGCTTATAGATACAGAAAATGCATATGGACTATTTTCAGCATGGCAAAAGGTTAATGGTGGGGTTTCTTACAGCTCCATACAGCAGAACTGGCAGAAAAATAAAATTATTTAGATTAGTCAACACTACAGAAGATTGAAGAACTTCAAAGATATCTACAAAACCTAGATGAATGGACAGCAGGATAGCTGATTAAATTTATTGTTGACAAATGCAAGGTAATGCATACTGGAAGAAATAATTTAAATTACTCATATGTATTGCTGTGTTCTACATTTCTCTAACCATTCATAAGAGCTGAGCATTATTGTGGCTAGCTAAATAAAAAACAAGAACTTAGTCATATTTGTAAAAGGGTGAGATATTTGGATAATGAAAACATCCACAGTACAGAAGATGTATATTAAAAAGAAAAAATATTCTAAGAGATGCAAACTTTCATGCTTTAGGCCACATGCCAACTAGTATGTTATAGGAATTTGTTGAAACCTTTGCTATAGCCAACTTATTCTACAGTTATATATTATGGGGGGGGTTAAAAATTCCTTTGAAACATATGGTTTTGGCCACCATTGGGGACAGAATACTTGTCCAGATGATCAACAGTCTGATCCAGCATGGCCATTCTGATATTACATGGAAATAAAATTAAATTATCAAAAATATTTAGTAACAGTTCTAGAGGGTCCATTAAGACCCCATGCCTTTCTTGAAATGTAAGTCCAATCCTGTTTTAACAAATAACCATATTTATTTCTCCCGGTAAAAAGAAAAGGCTACTCTCAAAGCATATATAAAGAAAAGTTATATACTACATAATAATGGGCACGTTTATCAAATATGTGAATTTCATGCTAAACATAGTTCATACATTCCTAGTTTAGGGTTATCAATAACTCAGAACCACGGTAACCTGAATACTTATGGATCAATATGCTAACTCAGTGGTTCTCAAACTTTAGCAACCTGAGGACCCCCGTTTTGATTTAAAATTTTTCACAGACTCCCAAGTCCCTCTGCTCAGCCCCAGGCCCCCGTCCCCGCTCCACTCTTTCCCCAATACCCCACCCTCACTCCACTCTCTCCCTCCTAGCGTCTCCTGCACATCAGGGGAACAACTGTTCCCTGGCATGCAGGAGGCACTGGGAGGGAGGGAGGGAAAGGAGTTGATCAGTGGGGCCCACAGATCCCCTGGAGTACCCTTGCGGACCCCAGTTAGAGAAACGCTGCGCTAACTAACAAATCCTAGGCAGGGGTACTGGTGGGAGTATGTTATAGACAATCAAATCAAAACAGAGAATAGCTGAATTACTCCTTAAACACTTGTCCATAACATGTGGCGGGGGGGTGGGGGGGGGGGGAATGTATTGCAATAAGAAACACATGCTGAAGGTCTCATTCAGCCAGTAGTAAAACATCATTTGAGTGTCTAAAAATTATAGGTGATACTTTTCTAACACAAAAGGTAAAGCACCACACAAGGTAACTATTTTGTGATTTATAACAGATAAAGATAAATTAATCACCAAACTGGGAATTGGCAAGGGAGCAATGATAATTACTTGATTACATTAACAACAGGGAGCCCAGTGGCACCTTAAAGACTAACTGATTTATTTGGGCATAAGCTTTCATGGGTAAAAAACTCCACTTCTTCAGATGCATGGAGTGAAAATTACAGATGCAGCCATAAGTATGCTGACACATGAAGAGAAGGGAGTTCCCTTACAAATGGAGAACCAGTGTTGACAAGGCCAATTCAATCAGAGTGGATGTGGTCCATGCCCAATAATTGATGAGGAGGTGTCAATACCAAGACAGGGAAAATTGCTTTTGTAGTGACCCAGCCACTTCCAGTCCCTATCAAGCCCAAGTTAATGGTGTTACATTTGCAAATGAATTGTAGCTCTGCAGTTTCTCTTTGAAGGCACTAGGGACACGAGATGAGGAAGAGTTGTTCTAAGTCAGCCATAAAAATGTTGGCATCCTGTGGGGCCAGGAATGGTAATATACAAAAGCCAGTAGGAAAACACTTCAATCTCCCTGGACATTCGATAACAGATTTAAAAATAGCCATACTTCAACAAAAAAAACCTTCAAAAACAGACTTCAACAAGACATTTTCACTCCATGCATCTGAAGAAGTGGGTTTTTTACCCATAAAAACTTATGCCAAATAAAACTGTTAGTCTTTAAGATGCCACTGGACTCCTAGTTGTTTTTGTGGATACAGACTAACTCGGCTACCCCTCTGATACCTGATTACGTTAGATACGGTCAAAGAGAGGACAGACTAAACCAGTAGATATTAAATGGGAAAAGATTTAGTTAACGCAGATCTAAGGTTGCCCAGTGGTAGCTCGTGCCCTTCCAGAACGTCAAAGTTAGCAAAACTCAAATTTCTGAAATACAGAATTAAAGTTAATGTCCACAAAACCTTAATTCTGCCCCACGCTTGTGCTGCAATAGCCATTTTCGGAATTATTTGTATGCATACCAGCTGTATTCCTTGTGTTAGCTGTACTGAATCATGGAGCTGGAACAGGTTGGAAGAGCTCTGACTGTGAGATGAGGCTATCTGGGGATTAGTTTGAGGGGCATCATGTAGATGTGACTGTGATATAAGGAGATCTGGGTCTGAGTCCCCACAAATGTCATCTAAAAAAGAACTGCATATGTACTTTCAGGTTCCAGTCTGCATCATTTCAATGCAGAATTGTATAGATTGTGTCAGTAGCCATAGGTACAGTCAGTAGTGAGGTTGGATATAAAAGCAGTCTGTGGATTTAATGATGGGTAGGAGAAAGTAGACGTTTAAGAATCTCTTATGTTTAAGTATGAAGGGGTTGTAAAAGGGTATAATGTGGTTGTTAAATTTAACAAGTGTGGTCTTCTGCTGAGGGAGTAGGCACAGCATTTGAGTGTAAGGCAAATGCAGGTATTGCCTGTCCACTACAGCGAAAAGGCATAGTGCGAGTCTGTGTGCTATGGGCATTGTGGTGTATTGCTCAAAGAAGGCAGAGCATTTTCCTTAATTCTCAGAGCATTTTCCTTAATTCTGTATTTCCTGGTTTTCAGAAGTCTGAGTTTTGCTGAACTGAACATTCTGGAGGGGCACAAGCTATCATCAAGCAACCTTACCTCTGTTTTAAGGAAGATTTTTGACATTTAATTTCTGTTTAAAAACTAAGAAGTTTGTTGGTAGGAGTTAGTGGTCATTAAGCCATTTGCAGGTCCCACCTTGGTTTTCAGCTGATATGCTACTGTGACTAGATAATAATCAAAAGCCATAGCTTTTAACAGTGCTTTTCATCAGTATAACTCAAAGAACTTTACACCAGTATCCCCATTTTCATTTAACTACTCATGAAAACATAAGCAGCAGAAGCAAAGACTCAAGCCTCTCACTTTGGAAGCAGGGTACGGTACTAAAAAGGGTACAGAGTCTCCGCCCTACCTTGTGAACCAACAGAGAGCCCATTAATAGCTTTTTGAAATAGCTTTTGCCTTCAATTGATCTATTTGTAGCTTCATTTGAATTATGAAGTCATCGCAAAGTATAAAAAATACGCGCACACACACCCTGCCACATGTGTATGTCTAACAGATGACAATTACTCTGTTTTCATTGGCTCAGGAGTAACTGAAGTTATTAACTTCGAGAATGAAGCTGTAAAAATAATCAAATTCTTGAGACTACAAATTCTTCAGTACAGGGGGTTTCTCCCTCAGCACTTGCCTGGAACATTCTGGGTGCCATCACAATATAAATAATTAATCGAAAAGCCTGCTGAAAATTGATCAACCACTATCAATGAACTTACATTCCACTTCGTTTCTTTCACCTATGTACTTCAGAGGGACAGCGGCTAGAGCCTTCCGCTACCAAAATTGGAGATTTCCTTATTAGGTGAGTCTTTAGAAATACGTTTAACAATGAACCTCTCAGCAATAACAGCAAGCCATACATTTGTTATATTTTCAAAACACAAACTGGTTTGAAAAAAGTAAAAGGATTAGGTTCCTTTCTCTGTGGGCCATTATCAAGGAATATAAAATCCCAACCAGCCAAGCCCCAAACATAACAGTATGTGATGACTCAAACTGAGGTATGCATACATTATATAATGTGAGGTTACTAATTCCACTTTATCTCTCTACATTTTTAATTAAATATTTTCAGTGTCAACAATGTAGACCAGATTTGCTTGGAAAACATTTGTAGGGGGTTTTTTTTGGCCTAAAATCCTTGACAGAGATAATACAAGTAAACAAATAACTACTGTGTAATAAACAGACCTAAAAATAACATCCATCAATTAGCACATTTTATAAAAGCAAAGATGATGGCCACTCATATAACAATGCTTTTCTGACATAGAGCTTTTCCTCCATAAATCTCACAGGTAGGTATTATTACCAATTTTTGCCATGGGGGAAAACGGAGGTACAGAGAAGTGTATTTCACATGTCACATAGGAGGCAAGTGGCAGAACTGGGGAAAGAACCCATGTCTCCTGGCTCCCACTCAATGTTATACCCACATGCTTCTTCCCTAACATAAATAAATGGTTTCTAAACGTTTACAAACATGTACAATCACAGCACTAAGGCAAGGTGCCAATATGGCAGCAGTAAAACTTTTCCTAGGATTAGTCCACAAAGGCTCCATGATGCAAAAAAGACACAAGGATCTCCAGCTAAACCAAACTACTTATGGAGATATAGTATAGCACTCTAAGAGTATACAGCAGTTTATAACAGTTGAAAGTATGCTAACAACAGTCCTTGCCTTGAAACTTATGCTAAGTAACTCAAATTACTATACCCTAGAGAAGAAGAAAACAAATGTGAAGGGAACAATTGAATGTCTGAAACTGAGCTTTTTAAGGCAACCGACTGATAATTAGAGTGAACTGAAACCAAAAGGTGAAAAGAACAAGGATGGGGAGGAGTGGGGCTTAAGGACAGGAAGGAAAAACTAACTTCTGTGAACTATTTATAAGGAATTGGGAGGAACGCTGAATTTTTTTAACTTCCCAAGATAGGAATGAAAACAAACAAAAATGTCTCTGTCTCTCTCTCTCCAAGGAAAAAAATCTGATGGCAGATCATGCCCCCTCCTCCCCATCCACTTCCACAGCCAGGAATGAAAAGGAAACAGGAAAAAAAATCTGCTTGACACTGTCTACTCTCAACTTGTAATAAATTAACTGCCAGGCACCGATCAATTCCCCAAAATGACCCTGAGGAAGTTTCTGAGAGGCGAGAGAAGGGCAGCCCACAGCAGTTCTAGCATACAGGCCTCACCGCCACTTCCTAGCGCTCCTGCTGCAACTCAGTGTCAGCTGGGGGATGAGAGAGGTATGGGGTGAAGGGGTCAGGGAGGCTGGTGAGTGGAGGGGGGGGTCACTTTTATTGCAGGAGGCTTGGGCGGAGGCGAGCAGTGGGTCAGGCTGGGGGGGAGGGTAAGATGCTCTAGGGCTGGTTTTACCTGCTGCGGCCGCTGTGACACGAAGATCTGGCGCAGCCTCTCTCCCTCCCCCCTGTGCTGCCCAGACCCCAAACCCACGCCGCCCGGCAGCGACCCGCAAGGGAAGCGGGGCAGAGAAGGGGAAGGGGATGGGCTCTACCCGCACACAGACGTACGTGCGCGCGCGCGTAGCACCCCCCACCTCCCGCACGCAGGCGCCCGGGCTGCAGGGAAGCGGAGGCCGCCCACCCCAGCTGCAGGAGCGCGCCTGCTCGCGCTCGCCCGGCCCGACCCCGTTGTGGGCGGGGCCGAGCAGCGCTAGGAGAGGGAGGGCCAAGGCCCGCGCAGGGCAGGGGAGGGCGAACTGTGAGGCTGGAAGCTCGGATTCCCAACCGTCTATTTGCAGAACGCTGATTACACCTGAGGCCCCGCCCCTTCTATGAGGCCCCTCCCGGCTTGCTCTATCCTCCTGCCCCACTCGCTGTCCCGGAGCGTGGGGTCACAGTCCCATAACTTCCCTCTTTCCCACAGTGAGGCTGGCAGGGGGGAGGCTGATCATGAAGCTTCATGACTCTGTGTTTTAGGGTGGAGCGGAGGCCAGTGTATTACTGAGGTTATGGAGCACCCCCCCCCAACCCTGAGTCAGGACACACACATACCCCAGTGGCCACAGGACCAAGTCCCCGATACACCCTGAAGACCATGTGTGGAGCAGAGGCTCTACCATGTCCCTTGCAGAAACATTCCCCAGCTGGTCATGCCCATAGAGAACTACAAATTGAATTGTGAGAGAGAGGAAAGGTATTGATCTGTGGGTGAGAGAAGACTATTGGAGAGGAGATACTGCCAGAGGGGTGTGATCCCATGCACTTCATTGATTCCCCTCACAAGAATGTTTTTGAAAATTCCATGTAATTTGGGAAACTGTGAAGCTAGTGGTGGGCAAAAGTGCTTTGAAAGCCTTCAAAGACAGCACTATGAACATACAATGTATTTTATTACATTAAATTGCACAAATATCAATTTCACATTTATTCAGAGCCTTTTACCCTGTGGGGAGCCCAATGCATTTCTATATAGTGTGACAAATTGCCAGTACTGTTATGCTGGGTCTCATGCTTTCTCTTCTTTGGGGAAGGTTCAGGGCACCATTGCTTGCCTCTGAACTGGTATTTTAATTACCCCACTAATGTCCTTGAGGAGGGGAGTGGAGAGGGAGGGACCTGGGCCCACCCTCTTCTCCAGGTCCCAACCCAGGGGCCCTGAGGTTTGTGGTGAACCACTTGAACTAGCAGTTCCTTCCTCTGAGCTACTTCTCTCTCCTGCCCTTCAGCTGGTGAAGGGGTTTCTTGCCCTCCTTCTACACAAGCCAGGTGCCCCTTACCTAGGGTTTCTTTTGGATTTCCCAGCCCACCACAGCACTCCTCCAAACTTTCCTTTTGTCTCTCTGCTTCAACTCCCACCTGTCTGGCTGAAGCAGGGGGTTTTTATTACGTGACTGACTGCTGGTGCTCTAATTGGCTTCAGGTGCTCTAGTTAATCTATAGCAAACCTTCCTCCCCTTGCAGGGAATAAGGCTCCCTGCTAATACTCTCCTGCTGCCCTCTGGCCATGCTGTATCACAATATATACAATATGCCTACAGTTCAGCCAGCTGTGAGGCGGAGGTGGGCATGTAGGCCCACAGTTTAAAATGAGATACTTTAAAGAAAATTTAATTTACTGGGCCTTTGGCAATGACTGACCAGCCTCAGACGTACATGGAAAACTCCTTGTCAAATTAAGAGACTTTAAACACTTTTAAAATTAACTCCAAGTGAAAGAAAAGTGTAGGTGACTTGGTCGTGCTCAACTGAATAGACACAGAATTTTAGGACTGGAAGGGAACTCAAGAGGTCCAGTGCAGGATGAAGTAGGACCCCAATATTCTTGTTTTATACTTCACCTATCATCGTAAAGGCCTTTAATTCTTGCCCAGTTAAAAAGAGTCAGCTGGTCACTGTAATACAGTGTCTTGCTGGCTACTATCATTTGTGCACCCCTCTGCTTAACTTGCCAGGAAATGGGATACTGATATTCGCCATGAAGAAGAGTTTGAAAGCTTGTCTCTTTCACCACCAAACTTGATCCAATAAAAGATATTACCTCATCAACCTTGTCTCTCTTCTAGCTTGGCACCAACACAGCAATTTCAACACTGCAAACATTTTTCTGCAAGCTAGTAATTATTCAGATGAGGCAAAATATCTGATTTTCCAAGTCAGACTTTTGTATCAGAGCATGTCTGCTTGAGTGTATCAAAAAGACACACTTTCCTTAAGTAAGAGGTTCATTTTAGGAATTCAGTAAATCTTTTTACATTTGTTTGCCCGGGGCCCTTTCTCCATTAGAAATGTTCAAAAATTTACAATTATAAGAGCCTGTGCCACTTGGAAGTTCATTTAACTTGCAACAAAATATTAGCAGCATATATAAGGACCTATATATTTATGATTATTTAAAAAGTAAACAAATTCCCTGGATTGCATTTTATTAGAATAGAGTGGTATTTTTATATCAATATAGGTATGAACTAGGAAGAAATGTTGATCAGTTCTGATACCAAAAAAATTATAAAATATAACACATTCATCATGTAAAATATACCTGTAAGGTATCTTATTCTCCTTATCTCAAGAACTGAGCAGGTTCCTCTAAGCCATTTTTGGTTATTTAAGAAAACCTAGCTGTTTAACTTGGCAAAGGATTTTCTTACGAAGAAATTGTACCTTCTTAGCAGCCTAATAGTAATCTTAATTCCCCCAGCTTTTGACAGAAAAAAGAAACGAATGTAAATACTAGATTGCTGGCAATGGTATTTTACAGCAGCTTGCCTCAACATTCTGCCCTAACTTAAGCAGAGTAAAGTTTGTAAGCTTACTATAGTAACTGCAATTTAAAGTTAATTACCAGTTTGTTTGTTTTTAAAACCCCCCCTGCTGAATATAGACAAGGTTTTCCTCTATATCCCCCATTTCACTCCAATCATTGTATTTTCTGTGAGAGATCTAAATTTCCATTTATCTTTCCTTACATTTACTTAGTGTTATAGAGGATCCTGATTATGTTAAAAACCACGTAATCAGCTATCTAACATTTGTCTAAAGGTAAACACACTTAGCAAAATAAGTGTTTCAAAATGTTGGGCAGCTGAGATCATTTCACAATAGATGTTCTCAACTGCCCAGGTTTTCAAAAGCAGGTTTTATATTTTAAATTCATTTTTGCTGGTGCTGTTATTGACTTAAATAATGTAAACCTTAATCCTGCAAAGACTTACAGACATGCTTAACCTTCCTAATAAGGATAGTCCTATTGTCTTCAATGAGACTGCTTACATGCGTATGCCTTTACAGGATTGAGGCCTTAGATGGTTTTGTTCTGATAGTTTAAGATTGCCCTGCATAGTCCTTAGTAAGGATAGTTTACAGAGAGCCAGGTACAAGATCACAGCTAATTTAAGAATAAGCATGTCTAGCAAATGCTGACTGGCACTTCCTATTGATCACTTCCAGAACTCTCACCTGGTAAGGGACTGGCAGAGATTCAGTCAGCATGTGTCCAAACCCCTGGCATGTGGATTCCACGGTTTGTTCACCAAATAGATAGAAAATAATACAGAACATATGTGTAGGTTAGCAAGGTTACAGCCTGTGTTGCAATCATACAGATTTCCTGTTTTTTTACAAAATGTAAGATGCAATCTCAACCTAGTACTTGTGGCTTAGTCAATTTAAACATGCAGATTTTAACTGAAATATTTGAGTCTTAAAATATTTATTTGTAAGGGAGTTCAGATCAGGTATCATTGCAGTCAGTTTTCTTGTCAGATGCACAAAAGTCAGTCCTACCCACCTACTACTGTTTATGCCTTCCAGAGAACTAACCAAAATACACTGCCTATATGCTGATAGGGAACCAAACAGCTGTGCATTTTAAGCAAACATGCATATCATGATTTTTTAAAACAATATTTACAAAAAGAAAATTATGCACTATATTTTGATAAAAGGGCATCATTGCTTACTTCTCCCACATATTGCAGAGGATTCAGTACAGAGTTATTAAGAAGGAAGAGTATGGAATGATGCATTGAGGTGGAAAAATTATAGTTCAGATAAAACACAGCTAAGGTGGGTGTAAAGGTTCATGATCCACCCCTCTTCCTGGGGCCCACTTACTGCCCTCAATAAGGCTCAGAGAGGCTTCAGGGTTGTGCAACACCCATGTCTTTATTTACTTAAGGTTGTCCCACCACCAGTGTCTGTCTATATACAAACTTTACAAGATGAGTCACCCCCTTTACAGGCAAAGTCAGCCTTCAGTTTAGGGGCCTACAGTTCCCTCCCTGGCTCCCTCCTAGCCTTTGGCTTGGCAGGCTAGCAGGTATTGCCAATCCTCAGGCCAGCATCAAGGCTTTTCCATCAGCCCCAATCTGCTTCCCCTGATTGGAGCTGACTGGGCAGGGGCTAATTAGGTGCTTTTGCATCAGTACCATGCTACAGTGGGACATAACCATCTACTTATTTTTAAAGAGTAAAAACAAACCTAAAACAGATAGTAAGTGGGCAGACTGCTGCACCTGTCTGGTATGGTGCACCATACTTATTGCAGGATTAAGGCTATAAGGAGGAATAATAAGTTGCAAGTAGGGTGAACATATGTCCAGTTTTGGCTGGGACAGTCCCATTTTTTAAGCTGTCCTAACTTTTTTTTTTGCAAAATTGGGCATTTGTCCAGTTTGCCCTTGCTGATTTGATCAGTTGGCAAGAGCAAACAGGACAAATACCCACTTTTGTTAAAAAAAAAAAAAAGTGGGGTGAGGTGTGGAGGAACGTGTGGGGGCAAGTGAAGAGACCAGCCTTGTGTGGGGCAGGGGGAGACAGCGTTCCAGCATGCTGGGGGCCAGCAGAGTTCCAGTGACTAGCAACAGTTGCTGCAAGGGGAAGATTACGAGGGAGGGAGTGCTCAGTTGAGCAGCTGGGGGTGTCCCATTTCCCTTTGGGAAATATGGTCACCTTAGTTGCAAGTGAATAAAGGATAATAGAGGCTGAATATTTGGTAAAGTTCCTAATGACAAGGTCTATCAGGGCTCAACCCCGCAAACATCTATGAATGTGAATAATTTTCAGTCGAAAACACTTAGGGCTGGTCTACAGAGAGGTTTAAATAAGATTAAGTTACATAAAACTGGTTTAAAAATGCTCGTGTACGCACAACTCAATTAATTATAGCGCACTAACTCTGTATTTATTGGGAACTCTGAAGCCCTCTTTCAAAGTTAACTAAGAAAATTGCAGCAAATTGAGTTGGTTCAGTATGTTTTTCATGGGCATGCAATGCTGTTGTGCACTATTTTGGCAGTCTTCCACAGCAAGCCCACACTGCTTTGTGAGCAACCATTAGTGACTTATCTGCTTACCTGTGCACCTCCACTGCTCTGCTGTAAAGTTGACCCAATGTCACTTTCCCCAGTTAAAAACAGGTGTGGGTCCAGAATTTGCCCATTTGCTCATGGATTCAAGTATATCAGCATTCCTGCAATAATACTCCAGAAGACCTACAACGTGCCTCAAGCAGCTGCTTGAAGCCATGCTGAGACTCTAGATCTCATTACCATCTGGGGAGAAGTGTTGGTAGAGGAAGCTCTTGTGTTTAGTCCCTGGAGTAAAGACTTCTATGTGGACATTGCTAAGCAGATAGCCACTAAGGACTACAACCAGGACACTGATCAGTGCTGAATAACAGCAAGCAGCTCAGGAGGACTTACATTCAAACCAGGGATGCTAGGAAAAAGTCCAGCAGTGGAAAAGTGACCTGTCCATTTTTGGAGGAGCTGAACAAGATTTTGTACAATTACATGACTATTCAACCCAAGAAGGTTGTGGACCTTGCTGCCTGCTTCCCACCCCCTGAGGAAAACCAGCAAGATTCATTGGCGGATGAACATGAGGAGGCCAGTGAAAAGCTGACCCATGAAAGCCAGGTGCATCACAGCAATTCAAAAATGGCATTAGTCCACTTGGAAAGGAAGTATGGGGCGGAGACAATAGAAGCATTAGATTTTCTAACATTTTAACTGGCCTGGCTTCTGCTATGCATCCCAAAATGCAAAGTGAGAAAAATCCCAGAATTCATACTGCAGACCGGGTAGGCAAAGGGCCATGGGATACCCTCAGAGAACTCCCTGTGCTTTGTATGCAGCAAACTGCTGTCATGTGTACACAGTGATGAGACCTGAAAGTAGGGACCGTGTCCCGTGTGCACACTATTACTGCAGCTTAATTATTGCCAGTTAAATAATATGCATGAGGCAGTCTGATTTTAAAAAAACCCTTCCTCCAGTAGATATCCCTTAGGCATGTGCTTTAGTCCCATTGATTTCACTAAAGCTCAAGTGCTTTCCTAAATCAAGGTCAGTTAAGCAGGGTTAACTGGGATTAACTCTAACCCTAAAGATACTCATGTGCATAAATTGTTTGTAAGACTTGGGCCCTAGTGTGTGGAATAGATTCTGAGAAAAGTTTCAGTAGCTGAGTTATTTAAAACTAGAGCAGACCTAGCACTAAATAAAGAGGTTGCAATTCTGCATTGGCATGGGTATGGAAGATGCAACCCAAGTCTTTCATAGTCACAATTCAGTGATCAGCATACTAGCAGTGTGCTGATGAACAACAGCCAGTGAATCAGATTGCAATCAGTGTACATGACAATGGAGCTAAGTGCAGCGAAACTCCAATCTGTGTAGGAAAGGCTGCACTTCAGCAAAAAATCTGAATCTTAAAAATATTTCACACAAAGCCTGCATATTATGGCAAAATTAAACTGCAATTTAAAAATAAAAATCAGATTCATTTCCACATCATTTGCAAGGCCAAAGAAAGTTCTCACCATGCTGTTGCCAGCACATGGTGGCAGCTGGGGAAGGGGAAATAATGGAGGGGAAAATAACACTGACCTTATTTATTTTATAAGAAACAAATGGAAATATTATTGCTGATAATCTATTTAAATAAGCTGTTTGAATAAAGCAATCACATAGCAATTAATATTTTTATATTGGTAACTGAGGGTTGCTTATGTCACCTTTAAGATATTATACGTCTCATTTATTCAGCCCATTTTAAATAAAAATATCTTCCAGATCACAAGATACATGACATTTCTAATACTTTAACCAATTAAATATCTCTCTGTAAGGAAAGGCTTGTATGCATCCTATGTTAAACCCCTGATAGAGAAGCATGACTTTTAAGTCCAATTTTATTAGTAGTTAGTAAACAAATTCAGAGGGCCTGATCCTGCATTGCTGACATCAGAAATAAAACACAGCACACTGGTAATTAGATTAAAGGCCAAGGCTGCAAGCAACCATTATTGAAATCCAATCATTCAAACTGCAGTGTTACCCAGCAGTTAATAGTCCCTGTGGTACTAAATAATATGAAGCTTGAGGGTACTTACCACATGCCTAGATACCAATCAGATGCAACCCCTCCACAAACTGCAAATCACAAACCATACGAACACGAGACAAGAACTTGTTTTTCTTGGGAGGGGCTATCCCTGTGCATAAGAATGGGATTCTCCTCCATACCCCTTACATACCCAGGCCCTGTTCTTAATATACCCATTCCCAAATCTATGAAAAATTATTGGAAAGGAAACCACAACAAATCAACTTCTACTGCAGAGGACTCCACCTGTCATGTTGTGATATTACTAACAAAAATCCCAGGCTTTGTAGCTAAAGTGCACCATTTGGAAAAGTTATTTTGAACCGGGCAATTAACCACACACTACTGCAACCAAGCTGAGTACTAACCCTTCAAACTTCTGTCCTCACTGGAAGATTTCTACTCAGTGGTCTAGTGGAAGGTGAAAAAATAATCCAACTAGTTGAAGCAATGTATGGGGGATGGGCATGAAAAATCCAGCAAATTTAAGCAATGGATGGGGAGGAAAGGATATTCCTTCTTGATCTCAAGTATCAGAATGCGTTTGAATGAGTTCTAGTCTGTGAAACCAATTGTCCCACAAAACCCAACATAAAACTTTACTTATATAAACAGAGGAAAATAGTACCTCCTCAAACAAGTATACAAGTGTACCAGTATACAGTATCTTGGAGGCACTTCAGGCTGCCAACTTGGCACCTCTTTTAATCTCTTCAGTGGAAAAACACCATTTGAGTCTATGTCTACAATACATTTTTACTACCCCCTTTTTCCAATACTCCAGGGTGGTTGAAAAAGCAGCTGGATCACAAGGTTAACTTTGCTCCTCATGGCAAGACAAACAAAAAAGGAGGATAAACAGGTGCAGCCAGTCCTTCCTGACTTTCTGGGATAATTCTCCCCAGTCACATCAAAGGTGATTCCCATGAAACTGAGTATTCATTTAAGTCATGGGGGGATCTGCCACTGACTTCAATGGAAGCTAGTTTTGCCCCACATTAGGGGCATTAAGACCCCTGCTCGATGTATGATCATACACCAGGAAGTCAATGGATCTACTTTAGTGAATAAAGTGACCAAGATTTGACTCTTATGGTGTGAAATTCATTACCTAATAAATATTCATAAGAAATTATGTGAGCAGCACACTGTTCACATTAGATTAACTTTCACCTCAGTAATGTCTCTTACAATCTCCTCTATTAACACATCTTGTCTCATTAACTGTGTGCATGAGTGTCACAGGATACAGCCCTCATCATTAGAATAGCATCTCCTCCTGGTCATGCTAGAGATTAGCTCTAGACCAATACCCATATCCATAGTCTGCACATTAGCACTCTGTCTCTGCTCCCTCCTATGGCTTCTCTCTCAGCTCCCAGACCCACAGTGGTCTCTTTTCGACTCAGTCCTCCGGCTAGGTCATTGTCTGTGTTTCCCCCTTCTGGGGGTAGGTATCTCTCTCTCACACTCCAGCCATTTCCCCAATGGCTAGTGGGGGGGAACCTGGGCCTACCCACTACTCCAGGCCCTCAACTCAGGGATCCTGAATATAGCAGCCTCCTGCTGCTCCTTTGTAAACTCAGTCAATGCTGCTCTATTTCCCTGGGACATTCCCTCTATTCCCAGGGCCCCAGCACTTTCTTCGCCGTTATCTCAAGGCCTCAACTGCTCTATCCAAGGTGCTTACAGTTCTCTCTGCTATCGAGGAACACAGTCCTTACTCCCTAGGCTTCTAACAGCAACTGAACCTACCCTGGCCTGCAGCTCTTTTTTTATGGGCATCCTAGGCCCTGATTGGCTGTTCTTCACAGCCCCTCTACTATTGTTTGCATCCCATGCAGCCTCCCCAGGACTCTAGTAACTCCTTCTCTGCCACTGTGGGGCAGATGCCCCATCACAATTAGTCAGTAGCCAACAAAAATAATAACGGAGACAGAGTTCTTCTCTTTGTATTGAAGAATTCAGATTCATACCCATTAATGATAAGAGTTGTCTTAGAGAAATTCTGAAAAGGGTCACCCCTTTAATTGTCTAATAAATGATTCCCTGAAACCAGCCATTGACCCTGAGCATTGAAGTCAGTGAGAGTTTCTCAACAAATTTCAGTGGGAACAAAATTGGCCCTCCTTTTAGTATAGTACTTCAAACAAATATATACAGCACTGCCAATCATTCTGATCAAACCCTCTCTCAGAATCTATTGCTATTGCCAGTTATTGAAGATGAAATATTTTGGACACAACTAATAATATTCAATACTTTGTTCATATTATCTGATAGAAGCTTATATGATGAAGTAAATCTGATCTCCATGAATGATTTGTTTCATCACCTCACTCATTCTGTTGGCTCACTTTTTAGGTATTATTGCAATAAATTAGAAAAATAAGGTGACAAATTGAACAATCAAGTAGATCTTTTATCATTGTCCAACATAAATGTTATAATAGCATCACATGTTGATTTATGCCTGTGGCTCCGTTTTAAAAAAAAAAAGGGTCTGTAGCATCAAAGGGCCCACTGCTTCAAAGACAGTACAAAAAATTCTGGTGGATAGCCATCTTCTCCTGATGTGTTATCAAGTGTTAACTATTTCATTCCTTCATTGAAATTTCATCCAGTATAAATGGTTCATCTTTCTATTCCTTTGGTTTAAAAATAACATACAATTTAAGATTTTAATTTTTACCCCCAAATTTGGATTTCATCTCCAGATGCTCTAGTCTCATAATATGCCTTAAAGATATCACTTATCTTATTCTTATTGGTTCATTATCACCCTTTGTTTTGTATAAATTGCTGCTATGTTGAGATTTCTCTTCCCCTTTTATTTAAACAGTTAACCATTTACCAGTTTTATTTGAATTATAGAAATAGTATTTGCTCTCTAAAAATAATTGGCTTCTTTAACAGCAATATTATTCAATAGTGCCTTCATCTGTATCAATTCTACATAAGCTTTTTACTATGGGGGTTTTTTATGTTCTAATTTTTTTATTGTTAGCTTTGTTAATAGCTCCAATTTTTCTTGCCTTTGGCATTTCCTAATTTAATGACATACACCTAAAAATCCAGCTTCTGAAAGTCACTTTGAAAGTCTTCAATCTATATGATATAATGCAGAGCTAAAATAAAATTTATATATTCCTTGATTTTCATTTGAATGACTATTAGAAATTCTTTATCCTTCAATAATAGAGTATTGATTCTCCAATACAAACCCTTTTTATTCTCATCTGTTCATCTTATCTCTATTATTCCAGTTGTGTGTGATTACATAAAAAGAAACCATGCACCTTCATTCTCAATATATTCCCAAATAGTTTTTTGTCTATGCAAAAATATCCACTCTCACTTAAGACTGATTTACCTCTGAATAAGAAGCCTGATCCAACACTCAGTGAAGTCCATGTGCATAAAGTTACTCATGTGCATGTGTATAGAATCAGAAATTCAACTTCCCTTATTTTCTTTCCATGTTATGTCCTGTCTCTGTTCCATAACTGAACTTAAATAAATACTTCTCTTACACAATTTCTATGAAAAATCTCACAAGAAAACCTAAAAACCAGGTTCTGCTACCTTTCCTCCTGTTGATTAGTACTTTCCTTCTGGAGTAGTCTCCTTGAAAACAATTGAAATCCTAGGTACTTCCTAATGAGTAATGGTGGCACAATCTGTCCCCATGAGGGCAGCAAGCTCATCAAAAATAATCAAAATTCCTTTCTGTATTTCCCAAAGAAGCAAAAGAACTTCCAAGTGTATATTTTAATTTATCTTCTGATTCTTTTTAATTTTTATTTGTCGAATGTATTTTAATGAGGTGATATAGGAATCTACCCCAGTATTGTGTAGAATTGACCAGTGCATTGGGAGACTATTGATTAAGCAACTCATTGAAGAACTTTGTGCTTTCACCTTTAACACAAGTCTTTTAGTGATTTACTTGAGAAATACTCAAATTTATTATTAATAATAATTATTTGTATTACCATAGCACTTAGGAACCCTCTTCAGAGATCAGGATTTGGGTTACATTTTCTAATTTAATTCCTTATTTTGGTCATATAATTGTGATGCTTCAATTATTAATGTAGTCACTTTGTTTTCTTATTCTTTTGCTGACATTATTAATCAGTAACAGCTTTATAATATCGGTCCAAATTGTTACAAACACCAAAGCAAAGTATGATGAAAACAGACAAATAAGCAATGTACCATAAAAAGTAACCTATGATTGAATAACACAAGGCTTGCTGGTCATCTTTTGTGAAGGCTGCATGGTAATACAAGAGCCATTCTATACTGGAAAGACGAGAATTGCATGAGTCAATCTGATGTGTTATCAGTTTCACTTTTAAAGACAAGCTAACAAGATGTTTATTTTAATGAGCCTGTCCCATATAATGTGGTGCAAAAATAAGTAGCAGTTACAAGGATATCTGCAGTCTCCTGCCAAAATGGCTTACCTTAAATGTTAATTTGTGCTACACGGTATTTCTTTCAGTGTTAGTTTTATTTAAACTGATGTTTCTCATGCTGGCTGAAAGGTAGACTGCTCCAATATGTTTTAAGCTCTTTTTGCCATGGTTTTTGCTTCCTTTGCCTGGGTAAGAAAACTGTTGCAACAAGAATGTGCTTGTATTTACAAGGTGTTTTCTCTCTGCCTTTATTTTGGCGGGTTGGAATAGAGTGTCTGGGTCAGATCTGTACAGCTTCTTTGGCTTCAGTAGAGCTATGCCTATTTACATTAGCAAAATGACTGTTTCCCCCCTCATCACATCAACCAAGCAAAAGAACTTCCAAGTGTATATTTTAATTTATCTTCTGATTCTTTACAGGCACAAAGTGTCTGCTGCTGCTGCTAGAACCTATTGACTGTAGTAGGAGCTTCTACTGAGTTCATCATATAAGAGTGATTTGGACTATTTGATCTGCATAGTTGCATTACATCACAGCACGGTGTGGTTCTGCTGCTTTCTGTGCATTGTACATAGTCTTGGAAGAATTCATTTTTAAAAATATATATCTATATAATTTCAATGGATGATATCAATGTGTATTTTAAGAATTTGTTGAATTATTACTAATTTAAATTTTTGAAGTTGCAGGAAATTATAGGGAGAAGTCAGACAATAATTATTTAATGAAAGTAGATGTTGAAATTCAAAAAGTTAAAGCTTTATATAACCATTAAAACATGAATTGTCACCACCACATATAAAAGTATACAAAGTAAATATTCTTAAATCAAACTAAGAAGTTCTCAAGCAGCATTTTTCTTACTTTGCCTATCTGTAAATTTCTATCATCATTGAGGGAAATGTCTTTTGTTGATTTGTGTGTGCACAGTGAAATCGATGCTTATTGCCATTTACCAATAAAAATCTAATCCTCTCAAGCCTATATGTACACCATGAAAGGAGGACAGGATTTACTCCTCTGTGAATGCCATCCAGGCTATAAATATCAACAGTAGGGATGTCAAGCGATTAAAAAATTGAATTGCGATAAATCGTGCGGTGAAACAATAATAGAATACCATTTATTTTAAACATTTTTGGATGTTTACTACATTTTCAAATATATTAGTTTAATTACAACACAGAAAACAAAGTGTACAGTGCTCACTTTATTTTGATCACAAATATTTGCACTGTAAAAAACAAAAAATATATATTTTTCAATTCACCTCATACAAGTACTGTAGCACAATCTGTTTATCATACAAATGTAAAATTATGTACAAAAAATAACTGCACTTAAAAATAAAACAATATAAAACTTTAGAATCTACAAGTCCACTCAGTCCTACTTCTTGGTCAGCCAATCATTCAGACAAACAAGGTTGGTTACAATTTGCAGGAGATAATGCTGTCTGCTTCTTGTTTACAATGTCACCTGAAAGTGAGAACAGGCATTCGCATGGCACTGTTGTAGCTGGTGTTGAAAGATATTTACGTGCCAGATGCACTAAAGATTCATATGTCCCTTCATGCTTCAGCCACCATTCCAGAGGACATGCTTCCACATTGATGATGGGTTCTGCTTGATAATGATCCAAAGCAGTGCAGACTGACACATGTTCATTTTCATCATCTGAGTCAGATGCAACCAGCAGAAGCTTGATTTTCTGTTTTGGTGGTTTGGGTTCTGTAGTTTCCACATCAGAGTGTTGCTCTTTTGACTTCTTTAAAAGCATGCTCCACACTTCCTCCCTCTCACATTTTGGAAGGTGCTTCAGAGTCTTAAATTGGAAGGCGCTTCAGATTCTTGGGTCCATTGCTGTGGCTATTTTTAGAAATCTCACATTGGTGCCTTCTTTGCATTTTGTCAAATCTGCTGTGAAAGTATTTGTAAAATGAACATGTTCTGGGTCATCATGTGAGAATGCTATAACATGAAATTATGTATAATGTGGGTAAAACAGAGAAGGAGACACACAATTCTCCCCCGTCCCCTCCCAGGAGTACAGTCACAAATTAAATCTATGCATTATTTTTTTTAACAAGCATCATCAGCATGGAAGCATGTCCTCTGGAATGGTGGCCGAGGCATGAAGGGGCATACGAATGTTTAGCATATCTGGTACGTAAATATCTGGCGACAACAATGCCATGTGAACATCTGTTCTCAGTTTCAGGTGACATTGTAAATGAGAAGCAGGCAGCAGTATCTCCTGCCAATGTAAACAAACTTGTTTGCCTTAGCAATTGGTAGAATAAGAAGTAGGACTGAGTAGACTTGTAGGCTCTAAAGTTTTACACTGTTTTGTTTTTGAGTGCAGATATGTAACAAAAAAACTGCATTTGTAAGTTACACTTTCAAAATAAAGAGATTGTACTTCAGTACTTGTATGAGGTGAATTGAAAAATACGATTTCTTTTGTTTATCATATAATTTTTACAATACATATATTTGTAATAAAAAAATGTAAAGTGAGCCCTGTGCACTTTGTATTATGTGTTGTAATTGAAATCAACATTGAAAATGTAGAAAAACATCCAAAAATGTTTAATAAATTTCAGTTGGTATTCTATTGTTATAAGTGTGATCAATCATGATTAATTTTTTTAATCGCGATTAATTAACAGCCTGAATCAAGAGCATTTGGGAATATTTAAAAAATCACCTACTTCTGATCAAATGAAAAATCAAAGCTAGCAAATCAGCCACCATTTTAGGATGAACTTGCAAGATTCTATGACACATATTGCTCCAAAATATGCTAGAAACATATTGAAAAGCATGAGAGTGTTTCACCCTAGCAGACAAAATACAGAAGAAAAAAGTAGCACAATGCTGCCGTCATGAGTAGGGGCCATGCGGGTGGAATGTATTATGCATTCTGGGCCTGATCTTAAAGCCCCTTGAAATCAGTGGAAAGACTCCTATGATGAGGCCCCTATGTGACAAAAAGTAGGCAAAGCCTTTTAGAAAGATGGTTTCAGGGCCATGTCCATTCAGGTTTGTGTTGCCCTCTAGAAGCAGCTAATATATGCAAGTAAAGAGGGAGCAACTTCTGGCCAAGGCAGCAATCAAATGCTCATTTTCACCTTTGCACCTGCAAACACAGCCATTAATGATGCTCCTGTAGGATCACTGCTCTTCTGTGAACACTGTATATATGGGATGGATGGTTTCTTGTTGAAAAATGCATCAATTTGAACTTGTCTCCTTGTGAATATATGCCGTTCTGTGTTCTGTTTTCAGTTAGTACGTGCTGGGGCTCTACATCCATGATTTATTATTCTCATAATTGGTAAGATGTCTCTTATGGATATTTTTTCTGCTTCTTGGCTATTGTCTGTGATGGTCAATATTAAACAATATTTTCCTGACTGTGTGTCACACAGGATAAGTCTATCTTTCACCATTTATACTCAGAATGCTTTTATCGCTTGGCTTGTTTAATTCTTGAGGTAGTTATATGCTGCATGAGACATTGGAGACCACTAGGAATCAGCCTGTTCTTTGAAGTGACATGAGTTCAGTGAAAGCCAGCAAGAACTAATGTATCAGTTCAGACATCCCACATATGGTGAATGCTTCTACCGTCTGTACTTATGCCAGCTATGATCCCCACTTCCATAAAATGGTGCTTCCTTGCCCATGTAACCTGGTTTAGATGATTTCTTTTCCACGGTTATCCTTCTTCAATTGTACCCTCATTATATCAGCCTGAACTGATAGTATCTGCTGCCTTGCATTACCTCTTTCTTAATATAACAGAGAGCTCTAATACCACATCTGATTGCTACAGCTACATATGATTGGCAAGATATTAGGTCTCCAAGAGATGTAAGTGCAGATGCTTTTACTGCATTGAGGTAAACATTGCCTTTTCATTATTGGAAACATCCCCACGCATTGAAACAACACCACTTGATTTCTGCTCACATTACAAACTCACCTAGAGTTAATGGAGACTTAGGGTGCTTTTTACACTGCTCTGTTTGAAAGTAGATTTTTGGTTCATCTTTTTACTCTACATTCCTTTTTACACTACAGGGGATGATACAGCTCAATGTGTTCATTGCCTGCCTGACTTCCCTCTGTTCTATGTACTGTGGTGTGTAATTAACAAGCAATGTGCCTTTTATACAAAAGAAAAGCAATTGGTGGACTACATGGCAATTTTCTAGTATACTACTGTGTTTCCAGAGCTTTGCACATTGCTACTGACACCTTTATTAATACAATAGTATGATTTTAACACACCAACAGAAATGCATGATAAAGGTAAAGCCATACTGGCTGCTTCAGTGCTAGAAAAACAACAAATTAAAATGTTGGGCAAACAGAGGACAAAATTCTAAGGGAAAATAGTTGTACTTCCAAGATTCTCAGGGAACATCAAACAATAAAGATTAACAATTTATTATTATTTTATATCCTCATGATCATTTTATTTTTTTCCCTGTTCATCTGCTCAGGAATTGAATACTATAAAGAAGGTTCTACATTTTGTAAGTTCATCAGTAAAAAGTACTCTGTGTGGGCACACATGCAAGAAACAGTAACTGTATTCCTTTAACAGCTAAAATATGTTACATAATTGCATAAAAATCAACTGAGTTATTATGAACTTTACTGAGGTCATTAAGTAGCCCATTAAAATAGTTACTGTGAGAACAGCCAAGTTATTATGAACTGTAGAATTTAAAAGAGCAAGGCTAAGATATTTTGAATGGCTACCTGAATTAGAATTTTTTGTATAATAATTTATTGCTCATGAAAGTGAGGGATGGGTTGCGCTAAGCATTACGTAGCCAGTTTTGCAAGTTTCCATATACAGTTTTGCAAGTGTCTAAATATGGAAAGCTCCTTCTCTTTCCAGTTGAGCCTTTTTGTAGTAGAGATGGTAAAATGCGTGCTGGTTTTGGAATAAATATAGATAAACATCCACTAGGAACTAGATGAAGGCCAACACACTTATCTATATCTTGGGAGTGATGAGGTAGCAAACAATCCACAATGTCAACTACCTGAAATGAATACAAATGCATGTTGGTACCAAGGACATAGTCTCAAAAAGATAAAGCTTATTTTCAGCAAACAAATAGTTACCCATAATAGATTAAAGCTATTCTCCTTACTCACATGAGTATTCCCATTAACGACTTGCATGGATGAGATGTATAGGGTTTGGCCCCACTTGGAGAACTGGTTCCTTAAAATTCTAGCAATTTCATTCCTTCGTTTTTCTACAGAGCTGTTGCCTGAGGGCCCAATCTTGTCATCGTTCCACACACAGCATTTCCATTGAAGTGAGGATCAAGAAAATTATAAATCATACAGCAAAGAAAGATCTGTTCAATTTCAGTTGGCACTGGTGAGCACTGTATGCAGACCTACATCTACATGTTGGGTGCAGCACTATGGTTCTGCCTGAGGCAAAATGAGGATTTTTGTCTCAGTAAGAACTGCAGGACCAGGAATGCACTATGAAGAGGGCTACATTTGAAAGGTGTTCAGTGACTGCATGAAATGGAGTTTGTAGTTCTGTGCTCCTTAAATGAGATTTCCCTTACACTTGTTTCTGTGATCTGCCCTAACAACCAATTGATTTCTAGGTGAAGTAGCAGAAGTTAGTTTTGACCTACAAAGCCTTAAATGTGTTGCCTTTTCATTAGCTGAGACACTGCCCCTTTCTCCATGTGATCCCTTAGTCCTGAGATCAGCTAATATGCTTAAACACCTGTTTTGAGCAGTAGATGCCTTTTGGGAGGGCGCACTCAGCAGAGGGCTGTTGACTAGGCCATGTCCCCTCTGGCTCCCCTGGCTCCTTGGACTGCCAGAGTTCAGATTTGGTGATTGTCACAGCCTGCTGCGAGGCTGATTGGTTCTTTCAAACTTTTCCTGAAGCAACAGCACGTTGTTTGAGATAATGGGGTAGATGAAAAGGGAGCAGTTTGAGAAGCTGGTGTTTCATTTTATGATGCTTTTGTCCTATTATTTAGTTCTATATTATTTACATGGTACCCTGCACATTTCATACATATAAATATGTTAAATCAAAATATAACATCTTCTCTAAATGTTCTGTCTGAATACTATCACTCTTTTAAAAAACTCTCAAGATTTGGGAAATTTTTTCTACCAGTCTTTTTTTTTGTTTGATTTTTCTGTTCTCATTTTTTAATTTGATATGTAAAGAAAATCTTATCGGAAACAATGTCCAAAGCATTGAAGTGGGGTTAGGAATCAGGGTTCTAAAATCCCAAACAAATTAATAGACTATATAATGTTGCATTCTGCAGTGACTCTTCTCTTTGCAATAATTTGACTGGAATTAAACTATTGCTACTAAAATTTACGTAAATCTAATGAAAAATTAATTGGTTTATAAAATCCTTCCTTTTATCCAAGACTAACAATTCCTATGCAGCTCTGGTGATCCTCCCACCAATAGACTAGAGGAAATAAAATATAAGGGAGTACATCAGTTCAAATTCCCTGAGATCCTTACAGTTACTCTTCTTTGTGATCCAGTCTTTTAACTTTTTCATGACTTTAATCTTAAAAAATAGATTTTTAATTAAATTCAGAGCTATTATTCCCCTTTAGGGGAGGTGGGAAAAACAAATGCAACTCAGACGTGGGACCTCTGAGTATAACACTTCCTCTCTCTTTACAGTTCATTTTGGCATTTTTATGTATCTTCTGCTAATAAAATGTAATGATTTTCATCTTTTACTTTGACATCTGAGTCTGTATCTTTTATCTGTTGTTTACAGTGTTTCAGACCATAAATAAATCATACAACAAAATAAATTACTTAATCTTGTGTTTTATTTGGAAACACATTAAAGCCTAGCCCTGGTGGAAAAAAAAATCACTTTACACCTTAGAATTGCTTATATACTTTTATGACTTTTGTGTCACGTTCAAACTCTATCAAGGTGTCATATCAATAACAAGTGTTCACAAGAGCCACATTTTAAACCTTTCAAGTTTTCTGATAGAGTTTGATAGGAATACTTTAAAATGAAAGTACATCTGTCTTTGACAAGTGGCATTTTCAATTATTCTACTTTTTTAATAGTGTTATATTATATTATAGAAACAATGTTAGTCCCTAGAGCCTTCTTGAAATGAGTATACATAAGATCATGTTGAAATCCATTTATCTGAACCCCTTAAATCTGAAACTCTCTGTTATGAGAATCTAGGTTCTGTCATCCTCTGTAAATTCACTTACCCCATAAATTCCCAGATTATATATAAACTTGTTTTTCTGTATGCTTTTAGTATCGAGGAAACTCTTAGGATAAGTGGGGATGCTGTGAATTTCAGTCAGTATTTTCATTTTGTGATTTCTTTTGGATATCATTTGCTAAATGATGAATTTAGGTCTAAGTGATGAACAACGGTTTTGTCTGGGTTGTAGCGAAAGGAACAAAAGTTTCTGACCTTAGTGAATTTATTAGGCTTTTCCCAGATGAAAGAGAATGAAACCAAATTTTAAATAATAATATGTACGTTTTCCTGAAGCTTCTTTCCCTCTCAAATGCCTTCCACAAAACTGTCTTTCACATAGGTAATGTACCCTTTTTTCTTAGGTTAATTGCTGAAATATGATGTGATTTGGTTGCATTCTTAGTAATTTCCAGATTCTATTCCAGGACATTTGGGATAGAGCCCAAGAGCTTAGCATGTTTTCCTTTTTTCATGGTAAAATTGTGCAAATATGCATTAGAGTGTGAAAACAAACAGTCTAATACATTTTTGCAAAGCTCTTTATGTTTACTGTTTATTGCAGATACCAGATCCTAATTAAAATGCGCTAACAAAAGCCAAGATACAAAGAACAAAGATATAACGAAGCCTCATCTTTTGAAAATATTTGTGATTAGTCCCAGGGGAATTTTTGTTGTATGTCATCACTATAAAATTCAAGAAAGTTAACTACAACATTGGAAAGAATACAACACCAAATATTACAGGCCTATCCATGTAAAAATAATCATGTCATGGTCATGTTTTCTGTGGAATAAGCTTCTTTACACATATCATTATGGCATCCAGTTGCACTCTCTTTTCTCTTTGAAAACTTCCCAGTTTGTTTTGTTTTCTAAATGGTTTAGGGTCTACTCCTACTCCCACTGGCTTCAGTGGAAAAGGATAAGGCCCATAAGCTATGTTGATCATTTTCATCATTAAAATATGGCACCACGAGCCATTTTAAAATCAAAATGAAAGTTTACCATTTTTAATAACTGTGTAGCTAAAATATTTACTTGATTTTTTTCAACCAAATTTGTTTAAGTGAAAAAAACCCCAGGCTTTTAAAAAGTCAAGTAGATTTCATCTTGAAGAGATACAAAACTTAAATGTCATTTGAATGGGCCAGAACACAGTAGAACTGCCATGGTTCTGCTGCAGGAGAAGTTAGGAAGCAAAACATCCATACATTTCTCTGTGCACTGTGGTGACCTGCTCCATTGGCGCACAGGCAGTGGGAATATGAGTGGACTGTGTAGGTTAGTTATAGGAGCATGACTACTGTGCCCACAAAACGTGTAGATTCACTGCCCACTAATATGTGTGGATTTAGGCCATTACAATAGTCCGTGAGCTATAGTAGAATATGAGCAGTGATTGCATGGGTGACCTGCATTCTACCTGAATGCTGTTGGGAAGGTTTTCGTCTCCCAGGTTACTTGTTTGTGCATAGCTCATATACACAGGTCTGGATGGGGGATTTGTACCTCACCTTTGTGACTGAGGATGTATATTGTAACCATTGTGCTGTAGTCTTGTTGGGCATAAGTTAGAGACCTCAAAAAGGGGTATTTATTTCTGTAACTCTACCCAATCAAGCCCAATACCCATGTATACTCAAAAAAGGGATGATACCACAACTATTTTTGTATATTCTGCTGGAAGAGAGGCAGAAAAGAAGAACTCAACAATGAAAAATAAGCTCCTTTTCCTAAAATACTCAGTCATGGGAATATTTTATGCAGACTTGTTGGATCCAAATTCATCCAATTGTCTAAAAGGTTTCCATTCCAAATGGCTGTTTGTTTATAACTGGATTCATGAGAAACATAATTGGGCAATAAAACACCATAATTCTACTCTTTGAGTGTACAAAATCTATATTTGCAAGTCTCTCTTGATTTGTAGAATGCGTTCCTTGACTACAACTTTGGATCTGGGCTCTTCAGTATTCTTGGGCCTTCCCTGTTTACACTGTACTGACTGTCATTTTCCAGAACTGCAAGAGTCATAAGTGCTGTTTGCAAAAAATAAAACAAAAAATAAACAATCCACCTTCAGACTTTGCTCAGTTTCCACTGCTGCCTCAGTTTTCTTAGGTTTTCTCCATAGAGTGTATTTTGGTGGCACTGTATAAAGTTCAGAAAAATTCCTGAGGAATCCCTACACTCAGACATGTGACCTTTGTCTTTGGATTCTTTTTCCATAAATCCATACAAAGGAAAAAGTCTTCTGGAACTTGGAATCTGACAAAAGTATGTTTCAAATGAACGTTCTTCCTCCCTGATTTCTGTGGTATAAATAGCTATGTAACTGTTAACTCTTTTCTGGGTATAGCACTGCTATTTTGTTACACAGAACTATGCTTTTCAGGGATATTTTAATTTTAATCTTGTTTTTTATATTAAAAAAACTAAACAACAAATCAAAACAAACAAACAAAAAATCCTTCATAGTGTATATAGTTACTCTTTATACATGGAAAATCCTGCTTTTCCTTCAGCTAAGGTCTGTATAAACTCCTTTTTAATTAAACCTTCCTATTTTCTTCTAGATTATAATTTGCCCTACCCCTAATCTCCTCCCCTCCTGAGGAGGGCGCATCTGTATGAGAAGGCCCTACAAGTATGTGTGTGCAAAAGCTGACTCTGGCAGAGTATGGATGAGGCTTTTGAATTGGAACTAGAGCCAGTATTAAAAAGGAATTTGTGACACCCTCCCCCATGTGCAGCTTTACTTAGGCCTGGTCTACACTACGTGTTTAAACCAAATTTAGCAGCATTAAACTGAATTAACCCTGCACCCATCCACACAACGAAGCCCTTTATATCGATATAAAAGGCTCTTTAAACCGATTTCTGTACTCCTCCCTGACAAGGGGAGTAGCGCTGAAATCGGTATTGCCACGTCGGATTAGGGTTAGTGTGGCCGCAATTCGACGGTATTGGCCTCCGGGTGATATCTCACAGTGCACCATTGTGACCGCTCTAGAAAGCATCTGAACTTGGATGCACAGGCCAGGTAGCCAGGAAAAGCCCCGTGAACTTTTGAATTTCATTTCCTGTTTGCCCAGCGTGGAGCTCTGATCAGCACGGGTGGCGATGCAGTCCCAAATCCAAAAAGAGCTCTAGCATGGACCGTCTGGGAGATACTGGATCTAATCGCTGTATAGGGAGACAAATCTGTTCTATCAGAGCTCCGTTACAGAAGACGAAATGCCAAAGCATTTGAAAAAATCTCCAGGCTATGATACAGAGTCCATAGCACAGTGCTGTGTGACAAGTGTAACGGAAAGCCAAAGAATCAAATGGACGCTCATGGAGAGAGGGAGGGGGTACTGAAGACTCCAGCTATTCCACAGTCCCCACAGTCTCCGAAAATCATTTGCATTCTTGGCTGAGCTCCCAATGCCTGAAGGGTCAAAAACATTTTCCCGGGTGTTTCAGGGTATATGTCGTCAATTTACACCCTTCCCCCCACCCAAAAGAAAAGGGAAAAAAATCTTTTCTTGCCTTTTTTCAATGTCACCGTATGTCTACTGGATGCTGCTGGTAGACGGGGTGCTGCAGCGCTGAACACCAGCATCCCCTTCCTGGTGGCAGATGGTGCAATATGACTGATATCCGTCTTCATCATCAGCCCATGAGTGCTCCTGGCTGGCCTCGGTGAGGTTGGCTGGGGGCGCCTGGGTAAAAATGGGAATGACTCCCGGTCATTCCCAGCAGATGGTACAAAACGATTGGTAACCATCCTCATCATAGCAACTGGAGGCTAAGCTCCATCAGCCCCCTCCTTTCATGTCTAAAGAAAAGATTCTGTACTGCCTGGACTATCACAGCAGGGGAGGCTGCGCTCCTTCCCCTCCCCGACCAATTAATGTCCTGCCTGGTCTATCATAGCACTGGAGGCTTCCTCCCCCTCATTTTATCTCACTAAAAAGTCAGTGTTTCTTATTCCTGCATTCTTTATTACTTCATCACACAAATGGGGGGACACTGCCATGGTAGCCCAGGAGGGTTGGGGGAGGAGGGAAGCAATGGGTGGGGTTGTTGCAGGGCACCCCCTAGAATGGCATGCAGCTCATCATTTCTGCGGGATCTCAGGGGCTCTGACCCGGAGCAGCTGTGCTCTCTGGTTCTCTAATACACTTGCTCCATATTCTAGGCAGGACTGACTCTATTTTTAGACAAAACATAAAGAAGGGAATGACCCGGGGAGTCATTCCCATTTTTGTCCATGCGCCCCCCAGCTGACCTTAGCGAGGCCAGCCAGGAACACCCATGACAGCAGCAGACGGTACAAAATGATCGATAACCATCATTGCCAATTTCCAATTGCAAACGGTGCAAAATGACTGATAACCATCATCTCATCGCCAATTTACAATGGCAGATGGTGCAATAGGGATGGTAACTGTCTCTGCTACCTTGCAAAGGCAAATGAATGCTGCTATGTAGCACTGCAGTACCGCGTCTGTCTGCAGCATCCAGTACACATACGGTGCCAGTAACAAGGCAAAACGGGCTCCATGGTTATGCTATGGCGTCTGCCAGGGCAATCCAAGGAAAAAGGGCTCAAAATGATTGTCTGCTGTTGCTTTCACGGAGGAAGGATTGAGTGACGACTTTTACCCAGAATCACCCAGGACACTGTTTTTGCATTGGGATCTCAACCCAGAATTCCAGTGGGCGGGGGAGACTGCAGGAACTATGGGATAGCTACAGGATAGCTACCCACAGTGCAATGCTCCGGAAATCGACGCTAGCCTCAGTACATGGACGCACACTGCTGAATTAATGTGCTTAGTGTAACCGCGTGCACTCAACTTTATACAATCTGTTTTACAAAACCGGTTTATGTAAAATCGGAATAATCCCATAGTGTAGACATACCCTTAGACTATTTTTGAACATCTCTGTGGTCCAGTCAGTCACTGATCATCCAGGCTGACTCAAGGCAGCTACTAACAAAGATTCTGATGGTGCTCCTTTATTCGAACTATTATCCCTCTAATAGAGGATCCTGCAAACTGAGTTACTTCCATAGTCATTAGTCTATCTCACAGGCATCAGCAATCTGAGCCTATTCCTGGCCTCACAGAAGGTATTTCCCCTTCTAATACAGAGTAATTCATCAAATCAACTACACATAGTGTCTAGCTGTAATGGAAGTGTATACTCTTCCTATCACTAACACATCCTTTTCTCTGTTGCTTAGTGTAGAAAGGAGCACAGGTGCAAGTGGCCATGTGAAACAAAGGAAAGGTTTTCATTCTTTATTGTTAACTGTTGTGGAAACTGAATTTGTAACATGAGTTAAAAAAGACTAAATTTTCTAACCATAAGAAAGCCTCAGATTATGCATTTCCCTCCCCTTTTCTTGTCTTTCAAAACTTTTGGCAAAAAAAACAAAACAAAAAGAAAAACAAACACAAATGGGTACCACTTGGACCTGAAAAGTTTGCACTTGAATTTTTTGCTACTGCTAACTGTGTTTGTGTGTGTGTGCATGTGTGTGTTTCAATTGGACCTCACTTACCTGCCAGGTACTTGAAGTCAGGTAGTTAAACTGTGGGCACAAAAATATGAGAGCAAAAGGGAGGCTCCCATTTTGAAAATTTGCCCCAGTGTCTTTATTGTGAAACTAAAAGCATTACAACAGAATTATACTGTTATGCAGACTAACATTCTATCTAGGGTATTTGTAATGTGTCCAGCACCATGGTATATAGGTACTCAGTCAAATTAATGGTTCTGGAGAACTGCTAGTTGGTATGATGAATAAGAACAGTGGGTGCTATTCTTACAGTATGAAACACTGTAAAGTAAATCCTGTCAGTAGAAGTCAGTACATTGTAACAGTGTAAAATCCTGGCAAGAGGCCTGCATTCGAACGCCTGTGAATTAAATGTCAATGGGGACAGTGTAACCATTTTATTAGGACCTGATAGAATGTGAAGAACTTTGTGTTTTAGTTTTTCCCTTTGTACACTGATCTTGCTAATAACAATGCATAAATAAAATATAATAAAAATTACATACAAAAATCTCTCTCAGTAGAACATGTCTGGGCTGACCAAGAATTAAGATAGGACACTCCACTCAGCTTGCTAAGTTACGCCTCCTTGTTACAGCATATACAAAATTTAACACTCATTTTTGCCCTGATATCACTGAACTACCCGGCAGAGTGATGAGCTGATAACTAATTTGTCAAACTTTTAGCTTAATTTCCTGTTTTTGTTGGTCTAAGTCAGACTCTTCAAACTCTTCCTCTTTCCCCAGAGATTTCCTGTATCCTCCTTGGAGCCCTGCCAAATTTTTCTTAGCCACTGTCATTTTCCATCTCTTTATAGTCTTTCGCTTTTCAGGTCTTGTGTCTCAGTTGCCATACTTCTTGCCAAGGTTCCAAGTCCTTGCTTGGGTACAGGATCACTGTATAACACAGCCCTCTCTCCCTTCTTTGCATCTGTAACTCTTTTAGCTTATGCTAGTCTGGGAAATAAACTCCAGATTGGGCCCACCCCCACTATACTTTACATAGTGAATTTAGAAGTTACTTACAGAATTCTAATTAAGCTATACATGCCTTCAACAATATTTAAAAGTTGCTAACGTTTCAAGGGGGATTATATAAATCATATGCCAGCTTTTTTAGGCCAAAAAAAGATCTCATTTCTTTGAGTTTTTTACATGGGTTTGTTCTCATCTTCAAAATTTGTTAGCACATCACACTAACAATTATCTTTATAAAGAAGCACAAAGACGAATGCCCAAATGCTGTCATTGTGTATATCCAAGGACAGAATTAGCAACGTTGGAAAACTAAACCAACATCCTTGCTAAGACCATCCTGTCCATTTCCACATGTGGAGTTGGCTTCTTTCTTGAGGGCAGATAAGAGGGAATTGTTCCCTCTCTATGGCATTATTCCTCCTTTTCTGCTTTCTGATTAAATAAAATACTTGGGAGATACTCTTAACTATTTCAGCACACTGCACAGACTGAGTCATCTCAACACCCTGGAAAAAAAATTAGTTCATAGTTGGCTTGCTCATAGGCTTAGTACAATCACTCCTACAGTAGTATTACATCCTCTCATTTGCTGAACTAATTCAATGGTAGCACCAAGATACACTTTTTCCAGTTGTATTTATGTCTGGTTTTGTTTAGGTTTGAGTAATTGAGGTCTTGTGGGAGCTAGTCATTTTTCATCTGCTCATTTCCATCTGTGCTGGGGAAGCCAGTTTCTATTGTTCTATTATATTTCAAAGATCCAACGGTTAGCTATGGATCTTTGTTGTCATAACTAGCTTTCTTCAAAATATCTTTCAGATTAGCTCTCTCAACTGTCTTACTATGTAGATATTTTGCCAACAAGGTGAAGTGCCCAAACAGGTCTTCACAAATTTCTGACCTTTCAGACCAGTGAATTGGAGTCAGCTATCAGAAATCAGAAACTCTGGTATTCCATTACTTGCAGAGCGTGATTTGACGTGGACAATCACCATGCTACCACTTGTTTTTTAGTTTAGAAATCTCCATGAATTTAGAGTAACATTCAGTTAATAGTAAATGTTTCTTCTAGTCACAGTCAAATAAGCCCTCATTTAGCCTATTCTATAGCCTCTCTGGGATTTTATGACCCTGCATCAGCTCTTTCTTTAGTGCTTCTCAGAAGCAATTACATATATCACAATGAATTAGTAGATATCCGTTATCCAAGTACTTACCCCAGGCAAGGACAGAACTCACTATGTGGATATTCCACAATGACCTCTGGGACAGATTTTTTTTCCCCAATGAACTTTCAGCTTGAAGCTGTGTTACCTGCTGCTATGTCTCTTCCTCATCTGCTACTGCACTTTCAAAAGCTGTGCTCCCAGGGAGCTTTATGGATGCTAAAGCAGGGTGAAAGGGCCAGTCTGCTATTCAGATGCCTCTGCATTCCTAGCAATAGCCTCATTACTCAGGATTCCTAGGTTTCCATCTTTGTTCCCTACCAGTGTAGGCCCCAAAATGTGTCCTACCCAAGGAGATCATTACTTGGAAACTAAGGTCACCCTCACAGTATCCCCACCCATGAGATTCCTCTATGGGAAGGGACAACCTAGCACTGAAGTGTTATTTATAGCTAATGTACCTTCCAAATACATATATGTTATTAGGCCATAAATCAGAACACTCAGGGTCAGGTTATTATAAATTCTAGGCACTCAGCTGCTGTCATTGAGAATAATGGGAGTCAACCACTTAAAAATCTGGTCACTTTATTGAGGTGCCTAAATTGGAGCTGGACTTTTTTGAAAACCTGGCCCCCAGAGATCACTCCTACTCCCATTGTGCTCAATAGGAGGTTTGTCACTTCTGTGGGAGCATGATTGGGCCCACACTGCATATACAGTATTTAAACATCTCAATTGCAAAAAACAAACAGTTTTATAAGTTGGCTATTCCAACCATAATTTTTCAGCCACATAAATTCAGGACAAAGTGATTCTGCTCTTTTGTGCTATAAGTAGATAAGTCATTCTTCTTTACTAAATTAAAGAGAAACATATGGTTCCACTCTAACAGAAGAGAAAAGATGATTTAGGGCCTGCTCCAAATGCCACTGAATTCAGTGGATGTCTTCCCGTTCATTTCAATAGACTTTGGATCTAATCCCTAATGCACAAAATAGATGTCATTTCTGCCATTCCTCCAGTGAAAATTTTTTGTATGTTTTGGTAAGAATGGAGTGATAAGTTTTATGGTGAGCTTCGATCTGCTCTTAAGTATTGTTTACCATTATTCCAGAACTTGATTATCTCTGTGTGGAAAATTACCTACTGTGCAATGAAACTGTGCATGAGTGATAGGAGATGGGGTGGGAAGATGAGTGTTATGTTTTTGTTTTCAGATTAGCATTATAGGCATTTCAGATGCTTTAGACACTCTTCTAAGGCATTTAAGAAAATATCATTTGAATACCCTTATTTTCTCAGGGTACTGAAGGAGAAAATATTGATCAGTGAATATGCTGGAAGTTACATACTATTTGTACAGAGCTAATAAAAAATAAAAACATTGTGGTCATGGTAGAATTTCAGAAGAGGTAATGGTAGCAATAATGACTTCGTTACAAATTAGTTCATGTTTGGAGAATTTTCTGTTATCTAAAATATCTATTGGTTTGTTGTACCATTATGAGTAGGTTTAGAGGAAATTAAACTAACAGTGTATATAATCTTGTATCAATTCCTAACTCTCTTGACCTAGATTAATATAAAAAGAACTTAATATTTAGTCCTCAGCCAGTTGCGGCATTGGTCAGCTACAGACATCATCACATCAAACAAAAGCCACCCTACCTATCCTCTCATTTCCTATTGTGCTACCAACTCCTATCTCCAGTTGGCCCATGATAGCAGCCTCTATCACCCACTTGTTAAATTTGCAAACAAGCACTTTTGTGCTTTCTCCTAAGCTGCCCCTCCCACTTGGGAGGTGCTCCCCTTAAATATCCACAAAATCACTTCACTATCCCCCTTCAGATACCGCCTCAAAACTCTCCTTTGCTGTGATGCCAACAAGTAACTTGACAATAGTCATGCTGACTCCTGCATCCCCCTGTTGTCTCTTATCTTATACTTACAGTGTATTCTCCTTGGGGCAGAGACTGTCCTGTGTTTGTACAGGACTGGCACAATATGGTTAACCTTCAGCTTCCCAACCTAACAAAAATGATGACCAGCTGATGGTCCAATGCATGACACTCTCTAAAGCAGTGACACAAGCCTTTTTTATTTGCATCTGGGTGAAATTCATCCCTACACAGAGGACCCTCCAAAAAACTGTCCTATTTAAATCCTCCAAATAGGGCTTAAGTAGGATGTTAATGGTGCCTAGATCCTCTGCTGTATAGGGGCAAATTTCACCCATCCAACCCTCCCTTGCCCCTCTAAACAAGTCCTCATTAATTTGAAACTGGACATCGTGGGTCATGATTTTCTGTCCATTTCATCACTGCAACCCCATTGACTTCAATAGGGTTAATTTGGTGTAGCAGCGTCAGGGCCCAGCATGGTAGCCTGACCTAGGGGCTAGCATCAGGCATAGGCCAAGGATGCAGGGGCAAGGAGCTAATTAGCAGAACCAGGCCTGTCTGGAATGCTAGGAGATAGGAGTCAAGTGACAACCCAAGTACCAAAACCAAGAGATAGGTGTCAACAGGCAGACACAATCTTGATCAGGCAAGAATACCAGAAGGCAGGAACCAGAAGGCAGTTTCAAGAGTCTGGGCAGGTCAGGATGCCAGAAACAGGTAAACACAAGGGAAGTGGTCCAGGGCAGGGTAAGGCCCAGCTGTTTAGATAACTTCCTGCTTTTTCTCCTGGCTTAAATAGGGGCTGCAGCCCAATCAGGAGCCATAGAGCTCTCCCAGTCAGAGTTTAGGGGAGGGGCTTGTGCCTCAGTTGCTCTTCATGGTCCCTGGTCCAGGCTGCTGTCTGGGAGTTGCTGGGTGAGGATAGGAGTGTGATGATTCACCCCATTGACCCGGGTTTAAGATCCACAGGGCCTGACAAACTGAGGGCAGAATTTGGCTCTGTGATTGGATTTTTTTTTCACATGCTGGTGCAGAAAAACCCCAAACCCATTTACCATACATTTACCCAACAGCTTCACTGTCATGCTGTTTTTTGGAATTATTGATTCTGAAGGGCAGTTCTTTCAAGACAGAGACAAGCTTCAGTACCTTTATTTACAAGTACTCCTGTCACAGATTACATCAAAAAGCTAGTGCTCCTCTAGTGAATTTGGTATAGCATGTGGGTTTTTTTAATGTATCAATTAATAATTCAGATTAATTCATAACAAGAGACTAAATATTATGGAAAAAGATTCTAAAAATCAATATAAATAATTCATAACTGTTTATCTAGAAAGACAAGTTCTCAGCGAATTGTTTTTAAAGGAAAGAATTTACACAAACCTCTATTTTATAATATTAATCTGACAATTATTGTTGCTCAGATTGGCCTGAGAATAATCATTACATAGATGTTTAGTTACAGGCAGCTGTCTCAAAAATCTAAATTGGTTTGCTCAATATCAGAACCATATCTAGCTCAGAACCACCATCCTGAGTTTTAATTTGAGAAGTAAGGAACGTTTTTACATGGTCATAATAAACACAATATAATACTTTTGGTCTTTAATTAATCTAAGCTTGGCAAGAAACAAGACAAGCAAAAAATACCATGATCAGAAAATTCTGCTCTAAACAGGACTAGTTTTTTTACATCTAGAATGAATAATTTTAGAACTAGCTGGATATTTTAAATATATCTAATAGTGTCACCTTTTTCCTGACAAAATAACATCCTCTTTCTATAATGAAGGAAAATAAATGTTACAGTTATGGTGTCAGAAGGAGGAAGATTTATCTGTAGATTTAAGTACTGAAACATAAGTGACCCAACAATTTTTTGATATCTGCAGGGAAGGATCAGACTCTAGCAAATAATGTAAAAACCAAGCAGAGTTGTGTTTTCACTCTTAATAAATTGCCAATGAACTTCTAGTTGTTTTAATTGGTTTTTTTCTTTAAGTTTTGGGGTTAGCACATAGAAAGGGTTACAACCTGCTGCCTCTTGCTGGACATCTTGTTCACTGACACTGTGAACTGTCTTCACCAAAAAAGAACTAAGCAGCTTGCGTAATATTTCTACTAAAGTGTGTGTGCCTGGTGGGTCAATGATAAATGGTTGCCTTCCTGACATATATAAATCATGCTTCTTGCTCAATGGTCTGCTGTCTAGAAGCACTTTGAATTTTGAAAAATGGGCCAATCCAGCAATGAGAGCTGATCAGAAATTTTCCGATGCAATAGTTTTGTTGGGAAATGATGGTTTGTCAAACCTGAATGTTTTGTGGAAAGAGTTTGGATTCAGTGACCTTTCCTTGAATCACAGGCAAGGTTCTGTGTAATTTTTGCACTGAGCCTTATTTGGGATGCCAGAGTTTAGAAACGTACATAAAAATGTATGTTGTTGGTCCATTAGGATGCCTGACAGCGCTATAGTATATACACTTCTAAAACTTTTTCAAAACAGGCAGAGGGTTTCCTTTTCTCTTATATCCCCCTACAGAGATCATAGTAACATTGGTGCTTGACATTTACCCACACCTTTTATTAAACTCCTGCAGGCAGGCTTTAAGTGAGCATGTAAACACTGACAGTTTGCTCTGCTCTGCCATGTGTCCTGTGGAAATAACTTGCAGTACTGTAGGTTTAGGGCAATTGTAAATTGTCTGTGGTCACGTTATCAGAGTATAGTTTAAACCCTGAAAAGGTTGCCAGATTCTATGTTTCTTTTTTTAAACATGTGTCCCATATATCAACTCCTTCCTCATTTTTGCTGGCAGTTGCCTATGCTGCACAGCAATTTTCAGTTATTTATTCAGCTTTAACCCTATTGTAAACATACTTACCATTAATGCACAATAATTCCAGTGGGGTGAGCAGTTTTGCTGAAATAACCTGCAAGTGGAGAAATGTTGGCAGTGATTAATAGAGAAAATACTCCATGCTGTATTCAGCTACCGCTACTTCTTGTTGAAGCTTCAACTTTTCATATTTTCATGTCCTGTGTGCTTATTTTTAGGATAGTTAAAATCATAACTATGGGTTTATTTTCTACCCTTGGATGCTGTCGTGCTCTCAGATACACTGCACATATCACCATGTATGTGGGATTTTCTTGGTATAGTAATTTAAGGAAAGTAGATGTCAGAATAACCATTTTTGATTACATTTATACAGGTGAATCCTCCTTTTAGAAATTGTGCATGTAAGAATTTTATGGTCTGACATATACTACATCTTGATATGGGATGTGTTCTTGTGACAAATTGTAGCCCTAAATTAGGCAAAAATAGATCTGGAGTTGTGCCCATTGCACCACTAATCATAAATCGATCATATAAACCAACAGTTCTATTTTATTTGCTTTATCTATAGATACGTACACACACACACCACAGACACCATTAAAAAAAACACTAAGGTGGCCAAGTCAAGCACTCAAAAGTTAGAAATGCCAGACTTAAGGTTGCCTGTGCAATTATATATGCATCTTATATGTTCAAGCTCAGCACCCAGTGATTCATCTGCACTTCTGGTCTCAAGTCAGGCACCCCGAAAACAGGAACGTAGAAGTAGTGACAACTTGTGAAAAGTTTGAGTCGAGTGACTTGCTCATCATCACATAGGAACTCTGTGGCAGAGGCTGGAATAGAATCTAGTTCTCCAGAGCACCACTCAACTGCCTTAACCACGGGACCCTCCTTTCTTTCCCTGCCTCATTCACTACACACCTTCCAACTACTGCAACAAATGAGACCAAGAGCTCTGTAGACAATAGTTTTCATTAATGCATAGCCCCAGAGCTGATTTGTCCTGTGCAATGAATGAGGGAGAGGTTCTGGGGAAAAATGGCATGTGATCAAGACTGTATCAGACTTTTGAGTACTTGACTTTACAATTTTAATAATGTTCTTTTAGAATAGTGATTTTTTTTGTTTTCTAATTTTTTAAAAGAGTAAACTGAAACACCTCCCCCCCCCGAAATTCTACCATCATATTGAAAGTCACATGGTTCATTAGTAAGATTGGAACCTTTAGATCCACCACACAGACCTCTTCCACTTGAACTAACAGAGTAACTGACAGCAATAGTAAGCTGTCATCCTATATGTGGACCAGCACTAAAGGTGGATGGGAAATGTTGCCATTGGGTTCCACAGATATTTGCTGACATCAGAGGAATGGAATCTTGGGTTACATTTGAGATTATGGAGGGGAGTGTGCCTCTTATGGATACAGACTCTTCTGCCCATTCCCCATAAACTTGGCACTTTTTGTCCCATTCCCTCCAATCTGGCTCTGTCTCAGTTCTGTCTCTTCCCTAACCCTTGACTCTTCATCCCAGTCCCAGTCTCCTTACGAGTTCTAGTCTCAGCCTTCCGGACTCCCCCTCCGCACCTCCCCACCCAGTTGCAGTCTCTCCCAATCCAAGTCTCCTTGTCCACACAGTCCTAATTCCTCCCCTCTTGGCTCCTTGTCTGATCTCTCCCTCTCTCTGCCTGGCCTCACACTGCTCCCTCCCCTGTCCCCCAGTCCCAGACTCTCTTCCCCGGGCTCCTCGTCCAATCAGTATCCACTCCTCCCTCAACTCCTTGTGTGCCTTATCCCAGTCTCTTTGCCCAACCTCTTCCCATTATCCCTCTGCACTCAGCTTCTCAGAAGATCTGCCTCCTCTGCCTCCTGGCTCCTTCCCCCCACTCTCCACTGGTTCCCTGTCTCAGTCTCCCCTGAGCTCCTCATTCAGCTTCAGTCTTGCACAGCTCACTGGCTCCCAGCCTCTCTCCCCATCTTCCAGTCCCAGTGTCCTTGCCCAGCCAATCTCAGTCTCTACCCCAGCGTCTAGTTTCCACTGTCCCTTCCCAGGCTCCTTGTCCCAATCTACTCCCTCCCCAGGTCCAGCTCCTATCCTCTTTGCTTTTATATCAGTCAGCTTCCTCCTCATGCTTGGTGTATATGGAATCTTCAGTGATTTTAGCTGTGAAGCTATAGCAAATCTTTACGGAGCATGTGCAAACTGCAATTTTTCAAAGGCTTATAACTTGGTTGAAATTGGGCAGATTTTCATTGGGACTAAAAAGGACATCCCTTACACTCTCCTGCCAAATGCCAAGCTCCCGCACGAAGGGGCAGTAGAGTTTCTCAAAGAAAGGTCACCAGAATTTTTTGACATTCAAACAATGTATTTTTTCCCCTAGCCTTGTTCTTGGAAATGGCTAAACCATACTGGCAGAAATTTTCTATAAAATTAGTCTGAGGAGGAGACCAACATGCAACATGGAAAATGCAGACCAAATGGTTCAAATCTGGCAAAGTTACAAGCACTGAAAACAAGGTCTTATATTGGGAAGTCCCAGGTGACCTTAATCATAGGTGGTGTTGCCACCCCTGCCTATAACATATAAGATATATCCATTTAAAGATAAATCCCTCCATTTTAAGGACTAATCTTTCAAATGTTTTTGCACAAACATGCCTGGTACACTTCTAGGCCTTACAGACTACAGACTCATGTGTATGCAAACATCAGTGAATGTTCACACTCCCTGATTTGCATATTCAAATACTTTTACGTGTGTGCAAATCAAAGGCTGCCCCAGGGCATCACAGTCCATGTGCATGCAAGTCAGGTGTGTGTCAAAGACTGCATCCATTTTTGGTGCTTGTATTTGAAAATATGTCCCAAGGTGTAACATGAAATGAAAAATATTTTAAATTTCCAGCATTATAAGATGATCATGTATAGAAACTGGCCCAAACCTAAATCTCAAATCCTAAATTTGAGGAGGTCTGATATGCTTATGAAGCTTACTTTGGGGTTTAGATCCATCTTGAGGAGTTAAATTATCTCACCTGCACACAGTTTGAGTAAATGGTTTTGCTCATGAGAGTATCTTTTACATCCCCAGGGTCATGCTGAAGCAGCTAAGCTGCTCTGTGTCCACTATACTCCCAAACCCAAGTCAGAACATCCAATAGACTCAGTCTCCTCTTCCCTGAAAACTCTGCAAGGGAGCTGTCTTTTAGGGAAATCTCAGTTTGGGGCCAAGTGGCCTCCCATGTTTTCTTCTCTATCTGACAATCACCATTTGCCAAGGGAAAATCCTTCCCTCCTCCACTCGTGCCTTAATGTTAGGATTAGAGCTGGTTGGAAAGTTTCTGACTGAATGTTTTTCCTTTGGAGAACACGGATTCCTTGAAATCAAAATGTTTTGCAGAGATTGTTTGTTTTTGTGGTTTCCTGACAGCTATCTCACCTCCCCAGAGCCCTGGTTCCCAAACTCCTAAACTCCCAGCTGGTTCCTGGTTCCTCAGCTCCTTTGCAGCTTGCCAGGCAGGATGCTGCAGAGTGAGGCTCCATGAAACAGAATGACCTGTCTCTCCATAGCTCTAGTTAGAGTATCATTGACCAGCCAAAGGCAGAGTCTATTATGCCTCCACATCCCAGAGGGAAGTATCCCTTCAGGATAGGGAGTGAAATCTACATTCTGGTTCTAGAGATGCCAAAATGTTGTTTCACCATGAGAAAATCCCTATGATTTTCTGGAGTTGTACTGTATTGGGGACTTGTGATGCGGGCAAATAGGCCCCACACTGGCACTGAGGGAGTTAAGGAGAGCCTGTAGACTCAGTTAATCCCTGCTACACCTGCAGCTCAAGTCAGGAGTGGAGAAGGGAATTAAAAGGAGGAGGCCTGACCACTGTGACCAGGAAGGGGATCAGAGCTTTCCTACTTCTTAAATTAAGGAAGCCTGATTCCTGCCGAGGTAAAACAGCTTGTTACCTTGACAAGCCATTTGATGGATGGAATGACTAGGTCTAGGAAGGTGAACAAGAAGGGTCTGCCCACACAAAGACAAGCCTGGAGCAGAAGGGCAGGGTCCAGCCAATGAATCTTCAGACAAACCTAACTTTTGATTCATTTTTTTCCTTTTTCTTTTTTTTTGAACTCAGACATGCTGGAAAAAGTAGGACTCCAGTGTGACTTAGATGGAGGGCTAAGGCATCACTGTACCAGATCTAAAGGGTAACAGCTAACCATGAGGGGCCTGCAGCAGGGAAGTCTGCCCTGACAGGTCACAAAGGGTTGCTGACTAGACAACCTGGTTACATAGCTTGTATTTCGTATTTCAGAACCTAGAGCATATTGGGGATAAGGGGGCAATAACCTCAGCTGGTATAATTCAGCATTGCTCCATTGATTTCAATAGGATCCTGACCTAGATCTCCACTTTCTATTAAAGGTAGCACACATTTACCAGAGAAATACATCACTTTGCTTACATCATTAGTGTAATATTAATCAAATGATATGCACTTCTTAGGAATGACTTAATGCACAATAAGTGGTTTAATGGGCAGAACCAATTCTTTGTAAGTCAAAAAGAAAATGTTTCTACTTGAACTATATCAGTGGGTTAAATGTTTCCTATTACAGCATAAAGGTGTGACAGTTCAAATATCACAGCTAATCCTTACGGCTTTGAGTGCCCCATCCTTGCACTGATCTCTACTGTAGCATTTTTGACATATCATCTACACTGATATTTCTCTCCCCCAGTCTTCTCTTATTACAACTCCTCCCACCTGTAGTATTCTTAGTTTTGAGACCCAGAGAAAGTAACTTTACAGTAGATAATATTACTAGCAGTATTGCCAATCCCAAGCATTCAAAGAATAATGAGATTGGTTTAAAATTCTGAGATTTTAAAACATTACTAAATTTTGGGTTATCTTTAGTTATGGGCCTCTCAGGTGCACTCACTTCACAGTTTCAAGATTTTCTCTGCAAACATGAGGGCTAGAAACTTACTTTTAAGTTTTAATCTCACCTCATCTCTTGATTCCAGCTGCTGGAGTTTTAGGGATAGCATCAAATATTGTCAGCCTCACAGTGACATTATGAGAGTTGACAGTGCTGTGCTGGTAAGTGCACTCTCTCCACCGAGCCCATTCAGGGTTGCAGATTTAACGGTTTCTTGCTCTTCAAAAAGTAGTTTAAAATCCTGAAGTGTGGGTTTCTTTCCATCTCACATTTAGAGCTGAAAACAATGGCATGGTTGTAGGGCATTAAGCAATGAAGCACAGCATCCTCAAGAGCAATAAGGTCCCCCACTGCATTGAACCACTATGCAAGAGGTAAGTCCTGATGACATATTTTTATTTTTAGAAATCATTTAATGAAAGTCAAACTAAACCTGACTATGCCACATTTTAGACTGCTTAAGATGTTGTGGTGCCACTTTTCATTATTATGGATGCTAAGCACTTTAAGAATATTTCTGGTTTATACATAAGGTTTTGAAGTGGTACAATGATTTATGAAGCAAATAGTCTTCCTCGATGTCTGTGAAACACCACTGATGGGTTCGGTGAATGCAGGAATAAGCACCCATTGCAATACCTAGAACATAGTATCTAACTGGGTTTTGTTCCATTAACAAGTTGTGAAAAAGTCATGATGGTGCTTTTAGCTGTAAACATTTTAGAGTGTAATGTGCTTTTGGAAGATTAAGTCTATCTGTAATAGTGCGGCAAATGACAAACAATTTAAAGGAGACAAGGAATGTAGCCTGTCAGCACTCAGAGGAGACTGACAGCGTATACCATTTTACACCTCAGAGGACAATACTACCCACGCTCATGCCCACATAACTGGCACTGCCAGAAAATTCCCTCACAACAGTCTCCAAAATAAAGTTGTTCCCTTTCAGCATACAAACAGTAACCTGAAATAAATACTGGCCTTTTCACTCTGAGCGTCTGACAATCTCCTGCTGCTTTGACCAGAATGGCTTCCTCCTCACACAAACCCTCAGCCTCCTCTTCCTGTTTGGCATAGAAGACAGCTGGACCTTTCTGCCCTAAATCTTTAACCCTCTCTTGCCTATTCCGTGAATCCCACCAGTATGCCTATGAAAGGGAAAGGCTTAAGAGGGTGTCTCTTATCAAGTGGGCAGATCATCTCTGTGACATTTTGACCCGAGAAATCCCATAGATCTTGGTAATGTTGTAGCTCGAGTAGTTGTATCTCAGAAGGGAGCATAATCTTTTGATCTGTGCTCCAGTTTCCCATATTACAAGCAGAGAACTTGGCCTTTCTGTATCATTCCAAGTATCCCTTCTGTCTAGAGTGTGTGAAGAGATCTGGAGAGTTATTTGGGACCCAAGGGCTTTGGGGATAGTTTCAAGAGTGTCCTTTTTTATTTCACTTCCTGATGAGGTCCCTCTCCTTCCTGATGTGTCCCAATACCAAGAGACCATACTTTCTGGCTGGATTATCTTGCTTTCTCTCCTCCTCCACCTTTGACCTTCCCACTTTATGGCTATGTCTACACTACTGTAGTAAGTCAACCTAAGTTACACAACTCCAGCTACATGAATAATGTAGCTGGAGTTGACATAACTTAGGTTGACTTACTGCAGTGTCTACACCATGCAGGGTTGACAGGAGAGTGTCTCCCGTTGACTTACGTTACTCCTCTAGTTTGGGGTGGAGTACCAGGGTCAACCGGAGAGTGACCTGTGGTTGATTTGATGAGTCTTCATCAGACTTGCTAAATCGACTCCCAGTGCTTCGAATGCTGGACGGTTGATCCAGCAGTAGTGTAGACATAGCGTAAGACAGAAGGTCAAATCCTCAGCTTGAATAAATTGGCATTGCTCCATGAAAGTGAAAGAAGCAAAGAGAATTTATATCAGAGACTCTAGCTCAGAAAGTAAGTTTTTTTTAATAGTTACTAGAAAGGGAAGGAAACTGGAGAATCCCTAGACAGATTGAACCTGGCCCTTCTTCCTGTCATTGGCATCTGGCTGACAGGCTACGGGAGAGCTGGTTGGGAATTTTTCAACTAAGTAGTTTTTGCTGGACCTGAAAGTTTCACAGGACAGGTTTCTCAGGTCTAGGCTGGAATTTCTGGTCAAAACCAGGGAGACACTGACCATGTCACAGGTCCAGTCAAGCACCCCCTCTTGGCCACTCACAAGACTGGAGGAAGGGGAGCCAGCTGCTGAATCCCCAGGTGTTTTAAGCCTCTGGAATTTGAGTGAGGACCATGCACTATTCTTATATTTGTGCAAATTCTTTATATAGCACCACCTTCTGAGAGCTGAGACCACATGGCCTTCAGCCCTGCCCCAAAAACCAATGGTGACCCCTCAGTTTCCCCCCATAACTTAAACACACTCTCTTTGTACTAGTGTGACTGCTGTTGGAATATAGTGTTCAGTTCTGGTGTCTGCAATTCAAGAAGGATGTTGATAAATTGGAGAAGGGTCAGAGAAGTGCAACAAGAGTGATTAAAGGATTAGAAAACATGCCTTATAGCGACAGACTCAAGGACTTTGATGTATTTAGCTTAACAAAGAGAAGATTAAGGAGTGACTTGATTACATCCCATAACCTACCTGGGAAACAATTATTTGATAATTGGCTCTTTCCTTTCTGTCCCTCAGTCAGATGACTCCCATATCAGCCTCTTCATGTAATTCCAAACCTTTATGCAGTGACTTCATATTTAGGCAGCCTCTTCCCCAATAAACAAGTTATCTTGGATAGGAGACCACTTACCAGGGCTGGCTCCAGATTTTCTGCTGCCCCAAGTGGCAGAAAAAAAAGTCAATTGGTGGCACTTCAGCGGCAGCTCAATTGCACCACTCCATTCTTCGGAGGCAGTTCAGTGGCGAGTCCTTCACTTCCTCCCTTCCTCTTCAGTGGCAGCTCAAAGAGAAAGAGAGGGACTGAGGGACCCATTGCCGAATTGCCGCCGAAGACCTGGATGGGCCACCCCAATAGCGGACGGAGAACTGCCCCTTTGTATTGGCCACTCCAAGCACCTGCTTCTTTAGCTAGTGCCTGGAGCCGGCCCTGCCACTTATTGTGTAGAATAATTCTGTTTCAACAGGAGAGCATTTAAGTTAATAACCTTCTATTATTAGCTTTCCCATTAGCCTTTGGAATTCCTGTCCAGCACGGAGGTAACAGAGCAACAGAGAAAGTTAAGAATGCCCCATTCAAAATGGAGTCTGCAGTCTGACACAGATATACATATAAAGGGCCCTCAATATCAACCAGGATTGATAAATATAGATTCCTCAGATAGCACCGTTGGTGGTTACAGCACTCACCTTGGATGTGAATAGACTCAGGTTCAAGTCCCTGCTCCAAATCAGACAGAACAGAAACTTCAACCTAGGTTTCTCGTGGCCTACATGAGACTAACTTCTGGGCTATAGGGTATTCCACAGTGGGGTTCTTATGTTGGAGCAGATTCACTTTGTTTAAATAATTAAATATTCATGGGGCCAGCAGGCAAGATTGATTATAGCTCTGTAGTTAGGCACTCTCCTTAGGTGTGGAAGATAGTGGAACCTATATTTATATAAAGTGGAACAGCTTGAACAGAGGAGACTGAAATAGAGAGAATTGACTTTATAGCTCTGCTTGGCATGATTCAGTGCAGGGACTTGAACCAGATGAGTTCCTTATCCACCAAGCTATTGGTTATTCTGAAGCCTCTCCCTCGGTTTTTGTGAAATTTCTTGAAAAGTCTCTGTTTCGTCCCAATGCAGAATGGTAAAAATGTTTGAAATCTCAAAATAAAAAAAAATTGCATAATGGGAAAACAGCTATAGTTACAAATGTTTCCAAAATTGTCTTTCATGCAAATACTAATGAAACATTAAAAGCATTGAGGTGTATATTTAGTATGTATTACTTTTGTCAGTGGTAGCTTTGCTGTTATAAAACCTTCAGCTTCCTTAGATTGCTTCCTGAACGATGAGGTACCTGATGAAGCAGGACAAAAAATAAGTAGCATTTATAAACAAAAGACAAAATATTTTGCCTTTTTATATATATCAGAAAAGCCTGTCTTGGCAGGCTTGCCTAGCTGGATCTGAGCTAAATTTTATATACACAACACTTAAATATCATAGCAAAACACTAATTATAAAGAAGTGTCTTCACTTTTTCCAATATACAGAGGAGGGACTAGAAAAATCTTAAATCTTGCTTAGAGAAACCTCTGCTTAAACATCTGTGAGCAAACTAAGTGTTTTTGCTTGTCCAGTTTTGCACACTTGAAAACAGGGGGATCTATAAAATCATGGCTTCCCAATATTGCAAGTGCAAATAACTTGGATGCTGAAATTTAGAGGCCACTTTTGTAAATAGGACAACGAGCACATAGTTAAGGAAACTAGTTAAATACTAGGAAACATTTCTTCAGGCAGTAACTTCAATGTGAGATTGAATTCAAGGACAGTGGCTCTTGTTATGTACACAAACCATACTCATAGACTCATATAGACTTTAGGGTCAGAAGGGACCAATGTGATCATCTAGTCTGACCTCCTGCACAAAGCAGGCCACAGAACCCTACCCATCCACTTCTATAACAAACCCCTAACCTATGTCCGAGTTATTGAAATCTTCAAATTGTGGTTTGAAGACCTCAAGCTGCAGAGAATCCGCCAGCAAGTGACCCATGCCCCATGCTGCAGCGGAAGGCGAAAAACCTCCAGGGCCTCTGCCAATCTGCCCTGGAGGAAAATTCCTTCCCGACCCCAAATATGGCGATCAGCTAAACCCTGAGCATGTGGGCAAGACTCACCAGCCAGCACTCAGGAAAGAATTCTCTGCAGTAACTCAGATCCCATCCCATCCCACATCCCGTCACCAACCAGTGGGCATACTTATCTGCTGGTAATCAAAGATCAATTGCCAAAATTAAGCTGACATCATACCATCCCTTCCATAAACTTATCAAGCTTAGTCTTAAAGCCAGATACGTCTTTTGCCCCCACTACTCCCCTTGGAAGGCTGTTCTAGAACTTCACTCCTCTAATGGTTAGAAACTTTCGTCTAATTTCAAGTCTAAACTTCCTAGTGTCCAGTTTATACCCATTCGTTCTTGTGTCTACATTGGTACTAAGCTTAAATAATTCCTCTCCCTCCCTAATATTAATCCCTCTGATATATTTATAAAGAACAAGCATATCCCCCGTCAGCCTTCTTTTGGCTAGACTAAACAAACCAAGCTCTTTGAGTCTCCTTTCATATGACAAGTTTTCCATTCCTCGGATCATCGTAGTAGCCCGTCTCTGAACCTGTTCCAGTTTGAATTCATCCTTCTTAAACATGGGAGACCAGAACTGCACACAGTATTCCAGGTGAGGTCTCACCAGTGCCTTATATAATGGTACTAACACCTCCTTATCTTTGCTGGAAATACTTCGCCTGATGCATCCTAAAACCGCATTAGTTTTTTTAACGGCCATATCACATTGGCAGCTCATAGTCATAGTCATCCTGTGATCAACCAATACTCCAAGGTCTTTCTCCTCCTCTGTTGCTTCCAACTGATGTGTCCCCAGTGTATATCTAAAATTCTTATTATTAATCCCTAAGTGCATGACCTTGCACTTTTCACTATTAAATTTCATCCTATTACTATTACTCCAGTTTACAAGGTCATCCAGATCTTCCTGTATGATATACTTTATAGACTGTGTAAACTTACTTAGCCATGAAGTACTGTAGTTCATGTTAGAATATTGAAAAATATTAAGAGGTACTTAGAATACTGAAAGGGTGTACAACAAAATACAAAAGCTTCAGACCTTGTGGTCATCCTTTTTCTCAACACAGAAAAGACAAAACACTATCAGTACATCTATACATCTGCATTTTCTTTCTCCTTCACTTTATAGGGGGTGGAGATGAATACTGGGGAGATAAAACTTAGGGCAGACCTAGACAGACATGAGTCTATTTTTTCTGAGACTCTTTCAAGTACTGTACTCAAATTTCTTGAGCATTCTATTCTTGGCCTGACTGCTGCCTATATAACTAGTTGTGCCCATAGTTACAATGAAACAAGCTAGGAAAAGGTGAATGGTAGCCAGCCAGATGACAGGACAAAGAAATAGACTAAAATAAATACACCAGTAAAAACAAAAATAATTTAAGAAACTCTTCATTTTTAATCTCTTCATTGAATAACTAAATTGTTTCCAGGTTTTATTTTTTAACCACTTACTCTGAACTGGTAGAAAAGTAGTAATGGTGAGATTGGGGAGACAGGATTGTGACTAAAGCTAGTCAGAAAATTGTTTTTTTTTCCCACGGTGGAAAATTGATGAAAATGAAAAAAAAGTTATTTTTCCATGGAAAATGTTGATTTTTTTGGTGACAAATTGAGAACTGAAATATTTCAGTTGAAAATCTGTTTTAGCAATATATATATATTGGACTCCCTGGTCAGATGATGCACCACAGTCTCCCCTCTTGTTAGGGGAGGCAGCACACAAATTACAACTCCCATGATGCATTTCAGAATTGTAATATTTTGGTTTTCATCAAAAATATTTCAGTTTGGGATCAAAAACTGAACTTTTTTGAGTGTTCAATTTTTGGATGAGAAAAATTAGGGGAGAAAGAGGGTCAGGGATAGAAATACAGGGATAAGAATTTATGAGTTTGTTTGCCTTTAGCATCTCCACAGTGCCATCCTACACAGCTCCATTTATCTTATATACTGGGCTGATTTACTGAAGGATCCAGGTCAGTCTGGTTTATAGCCAGTTTATATGACCTTTTGTGGCTTACTCACTAAGATGGTTACAGGTTATTCAGCTAGAACTGGGTCCAGTAATTTTTTTAAAAAAATCATGTTATAGCATTGGGATGTGAGTGCACAACATTCAAAGTGCTAACTGCCAAGCAGGTGAGCTCCCTTTTGTTTAAGTAGTTTTTATTTTTTTTTGGTGGGTTAGGAATGGCAGAATGAAGATCTTGTTCACATTCTTTACCTCAGAAGTACTTGCTACGTCTTTTATTCCCATTTATAGCTCTTTGCTCCTTTCCTTTTCATAAATAAAAATGTGTAATACATTGGAGTGAGCATCTCTCTCTCTCTCTCTCACACATATAATTGCTTAGCCAAGAGTGAGACCCAACAACCACCTATACTATCACTCCCCACCTCCCTAATTTTAAAATCCTTATCATTTGTATCTTTTATTACGCTTTTTGAGAAATTAGTGACATTTGCAAAATGATACTTTTTTAAAAATACGTTATTCTCCTAATTAGCTACATAGTACAAACATAAGTAACACATACAAAAATATAAATGTCAAATACTCATCCAACTCAATTTCTTAAAAGAAAGATTATGATCCCTGTTCCAATAAATGCAGTGGGAATTTTACCATGGATTTCAGTGGTGCAAGGTTGGACCAAAGATATTGGTGCCTGAAGCTCTAATTCAGCAAGCCATCCCTGTTCAGGAAAGCGCTTAAGCATGTGCAGGGCTGACCCTACACCAAATGACACCCCAGGTGAGGAGCATCTTCAGTAGGGTTGCCAGTTTTGGTTGGACATATTCCTGGAGGTTTCTTCACATGACATAATCTTTAATTAAAGATTAATCTTTAATTCCTGGAGACTCCAGGCCAATCCTGGAGGGTTGACAATCTTAGTTTTCAGCAGCCCCCTCTATCTGTTAAACTTTTGAATACTTTATTTTTATTGCAGTTGTAGCCCATTTCACAACTTTGATGCATGATTTGTCCCTGTCATATAAGATGATAAATGTACATGCTAGGATCTGTAAATCTGTATTTACATTTTTCTTCAAACATTTTATTTTCCCTTTTGTCGCTAACAACAAAAAGAAGCACCCTGAGTCTGGCACCCCTCTAGACTGAGGTCGCCTGCTTCTAAATCCAGCCCTGAACATGTGTTTAACTTAAGCAGGTACGAGTTCCATTGGCTTTAATGCACTTGCTTAAAGTTTAGTACCTCTTTAAATGTTTTCCCAAATAGGGATGGATTTAAGCATGTGCTTTAGGACCTTGCTAAACTGAGGCCTAAAAACTGTAGTGATGGGATCATTAAACATTCATAGGCAGAAAAGGTAAACAAGTGGGAACAATCACTGGGCCTTATAGTCTACTATACTTGATTATCATCTTTAATCTGTATCTGTCATTTCTTCATCATTCCTCTGCACAGAAAATACATCAATGACCATGAGTCATTTAAAGTTTTGAAGCTAGAGAGTTAAGTTGTAATTCGTGGTAAGAGTACATCTTAAAATAATGATTAAACTTGTTTGGAATTTTTCACTGAATATTTCTTACAAAAACCGCCAAAGAGTTTTCAAACTTTGGTTCCAGTCCTGTATTTGCACATCCTAAACTCTCAATGACTTCAAAGGGAGCTTGAGGTGCCCTCTTTTTAGGCCTGCTCTACACAACGCGTTTATACCGATTTTAGCAGAGTTAAACCGATTTAATGCTGCACCTGTCCACACAACGAGGCCCTTTATATCGATATAAAGGGCTCTTTAAACCGGTTTCTGTACTCCTCCCCAACGAGAGGAGTAGCACTGAAATCAGTATTACCATATTGAATTAGGGTTAGCGTGGCCGCAAATTGACGGTATTGGCCTCCGGGCGGTATCCCACAGAGCACCACTGTGACCGCTCTGGACAGCAATCTGAACTCGGATGCACTGGCCAGGTAGACAGGAAAAGCCCCTCGAACTTTTGAATTTCATTTCCTGTTTGGCCAGCGTGGAGAGCTCACCAGCACAGGTGACCATGCAGAACTCATCAGCACAGGTAACAATGCAGTCTCCTGAGAATCAAAAAAGATCTCCAGAATGGACCGCATGGGAGGTACTGGATCTGATCGCTATATGGGGAGAGGATTCTGTGCTAACAGAACTCCATTCCAAAAGACGAAATGAAAAAAATTTGAAAAAATTTCCAAGGCTATGATGGAGAAAGGCCACACCAGGGACTCAGTGCAGTGCAGAGTGAAAGTTAAGGAGCTCAGACAAGCCTACCAGAAAACAAAGAAGCAAATGGAAGGTCCGGCGCAGAGCTGAAAACATGCCGCTTCTACGCTGAGCTGCATGCAATTCTAGGGGGGTCTGCCACCACTACCCCACCCCGTCCGTGGATTCCGAGGTGGTGGTAGTTATCTCAGCCATGGCTGAGGATTCTGCAGACGGGGAAGATGAGGAGGAGGAAGAGGAGGACAAGCTTGCAGAGAGCACACAGCACTCCATTCTCCCCAACAGCCAGGAGCTTTTTCTCACCCAGACGGAATTACCCTCCCAGCCCTCCCAAGCCTCTAGCCCAGACAATGAAGCCATGGAAGCGACCTCTGGTGAGTGTACCTTTGTAAATATAAAACATGGTTTAAAAGCAAGCGTTTTTTAATGATTGATTTGCCCTGAGGACTTGGGATGCGTTCACGGCCAGTACAGTTATTGGAAAAGTTTGTTAACATATCGGGGGATGGAGTGGAAATCCTCCAGGGACATCTCCATGAAGCTCTCCTGGAGGTACTCCAAAAGCCTTTGCAGAAGGTTTCTGGGCAAGGCAGCCTTATTCCGTCCACCATGGTAGGACACTTGACCACGCCATGCATGTAGCAAGTAATCTGGTATCATTGCATGACAAAGCCTAGCTGCGTATGGTCCCGGTGATTGCTGGCATTCAAGCAACATCCGTTCTTTATCTCACTGTGTTATCCTCAGGAGAGTGATATCGTTCATGGTAACTTGGCTGAAATTCAGGAATTGAATTAAGGGGACAGAGATGGCCATTCCTACTGAGCTGTTTGCCTATTGCTTAAAAGAAATCCTTCCTTGCAGGTAGCCAAGCCGGGGGAGGCGAGGGGAGGGGGGGTAATGGTGCTGAGCTTTTTTGTGTTTGGCTAGCAGGGATCTTCCCTGCTACCAGCCACGCGGTGGGGGGCGGGTGGAGGGAGGTGATTAGCAGTGATCTTCCATGAGACCAGCCAGGCGGTGGGGGGAAGGGTTAAGCGATCATCCCAGAGAGTTGGATGGGGGTGTGGTTTCTGCTGCTGCATGTTAACAGGAAAGAAGCAGCACTGAACAGGATTTGCTTGGTATTTGGGAAAGGAGGACACTGTGTATATGAAGGCTACAGAAGCCGAAAGACAATGGCTTACCATGGCCGCATGCAAGCTGAATTCTGCTGCGTGGACCTGCGTCTGTGAGATCTCTAACACCAGAGCCACAGGCACTCAATATTAAGATGCAAAATGTGACCTTGTAGTGAAATCACATGTGCTATGAAAGGTGAATAGTGTTGTTCACTGTGAAAGAGTATAACCATTGTTCTGTAAAATGTATCTTTTTAAATACTTCTCTCCCTTTTTCACCTCCCTCATGCAGCTGCAAATTTTTCAAGCCTCCCTACTCCATCCCGACGGCTATCTCAGATAAGGCAGAGGAAAAAAAAGACGTGAGATGACATGTTCTCGGAAATCATGGAAGTAATCCGCAATGAAAGAGCTCATCTGAATGAGTGGAAGGACGTGGTATCAAATTACAGGAAAGATGCCAGTGAACGTGAGGATAGGAGGGACCAACGTGAGGATAGGAGGGACGAACGTGAGGAGACAAGAGACGCGATGAGAGGTGGCGGCAGGAGGATCAGTGGTGGTGGGATGCAACGCTGGGGCTGCTGTGTGATCAAACTGACATCCTCCGACGTCTGGTGGAGCTTCAGGAACAGCAGCAGGGTCACAGAGTGCCGCTGCAGCCCCTGTGTAACCACCCTCACCACTCACCATGTTCCATGTCTTCCTCACCCAGATGTGTAAGAACGCATGGGAGAAGGCTTTGTGCACCTGCCCACTCCACCCCTGTGGACAGCCCAACCAAAAGGCTGTCATTACTTTGAAATATTTTTAGTGGCCTTTTCCTTCCCTCTTATCCTCCTCCCAAACCACACCTGGGATACCTTGTCAGTTCTCTCCCTCTTTTTATAATGACTTTTAATAAAGAATACGTGATTTTTAAACAATAGTGACTTTATTTCTTTAAGCAAGCTGTAATTGAAGGGGGAGGGTGGGTTGCTTACAGGGATTGAGACAATCAAGACAGGGTTCATCAGGGGGAAACACACACAACAGTCACACCGTACCCTGGCCCGCGATGAAACTCGTTTTCAAAGCTTCTCTGATGCGCACCGCTTTGTGGTGTGCTCTTCTAATCGCCCTGGTGTCTGGCTGCGCGTAATCAGTGGCCAGGTGATTTGTCTCAGCCTCCCACCCCGCCATAAAGGTCTCCTCCTTACTCTCACAGAGATTGTGGAGCACACAGCAAGCAGCAATAACAATGGGGACATTGGTTTGGCTGAGGTCTGAGCGAGTCAGTAATGTGCGCCAGCGCGCCTTTAAACGGCCAAGTGCACATTCTACCACCATTCTGCACTTGCTCAGCCTGTAGTTGAAGAGCTCCTGACTACTGTCCAGGCTGCCTGTGTATGGCTACATGAGCCATGGCATCAACAGGTAGGCTGGGTCCCCCAGGATAACTACAGGCATTTCAACATCCCCAATTGTTATTTTCTGGTCTGGGAAGTAATTCCCTTGCTGCAGCCGTTTAAACAGAGTAGTGTTCCTGAAGATGTGAGGGTAATGAACCATTCCTGGCTATCCCACATGGATGTTGGTGAAACGTCCCTTGTGATCCACCAGTGCTTGCAGCACCATTGAAAAGTACCCCTTGTGGTTTACGTACTGGGTGCCCTGGTGCTCCGGTGCCAAGATAGGGATATGGCTTCCATCTATCGCCCCCCCCACAGTTAGGGAATCCCATTGCAGCAAAGCCATCCACTATGACCTGCATGTTTCCCAGAGTCACAATCTTTCGTAGCAGCAGCTTAATGATTGCTTTGGCTACTTGCATCACAGCAGCCCCCACAGTAGATTTTCCTGCTCCAAATTGATTCCAGACTGAGCGGTAGCTGTCTGATGTTGCAAGCTTCCAGAGGGCTATTGTCACTCGCTTCTCAACTGTGAGGGCTGCTCTCATCTTGGTATTATGGCGTTTCAGGGCAGGGGAAAGCAAGTCACAAAGTTCCATGAAAGTGCCTTTACGCACGCGAAAGTTTCGCAGCCACTGCGAATCGTCCCACACCTGCAAAACTATGCGGTCCCACCAGTCTGTGCTTGTTTCCCGGGCCCAAAATCGGCGTTCAATAACTAGAACCTGCCCCATTACCAGCAGGATCTCCAAAGCACAGGGGCCCGCAGTTTGAGAGAATTCTGTGTTCATGTCCTCATCACTCTCATCGCTGCTCTGCCGTAGCTGCCTCCTCCTCGCCTGGCTTTGCAGGTCCACGTTCAGCATAGACTGCACAAGAATGAGCGAGATGTTTACAACGTCCACGATTGTGGTCTTGATCTGAGCAGGGTCTATGCCTGCTGTGCTATGGCGTTTGCACAGTTCAGCCAGGAAAAAAGGCGCGAAACTGTTGTCTGCTGCTTTCACGGAGGGAGGGGTGAGGCTGTACCCAGAACCGCCCGCAACAATGTTTTTTGCCCCATCAGGCACTGGGATCTCAACCCAGAATTTCAAGGGGCGGGGGAGACTGTGGGAACTATGGGATAGCTACGGGATAGCTACCCACAGTGCAACGCTCTGGAAATAGACGCTAGCCTCGGTACATGGACGCACACCACCGAATTAATGTGCTTAGTGTGGCCGCCTGCACTCGACTTTATACAATCTGTTTTACAAAACCTGTTTATGTAAAATTGGAATAATCCCGTAGAGTAGATGTACCCTTAGAGACACCTCAAGTCACCTATCAATGTCTTCACTAAAGTCAAAAGGAATTTAACAGAAAGACAAATGTCAAAGACAGTTCTGTAATTAAGTTCATAAACCTTTCAGCAACCATTTTGACACATGTAGCTATTTATCTAGTATATGATGTTTTGTTTGTTTTTTCTTTTTTGACTGGCCTTCCTTTAACGGTCTGTGATAGGGTACGATTTATCCTTGCTAAGGAAGAAACCGGAAGAAACCAGTAGAACATGTTTTGTTTAAATCCACAAAGAGCTTCATAGAGATTTGTGGTTTGAAAGATTAGGTAATAAGTAAGAGAAATAGATGCAGATGAAATATGGATTCCTTTGCATGGTGTATTTCAAGGAATCATTAATTCATCTGAATATAACAGTGAGTTGTGATCAGAGAATTGTACTGGAATTGCTAGAAGAAAGAGATTTAGATATACTTGTAAAGTTAAATATGGTAAGATAGTAAAATATTGATTGTTTACTATAAACAAAGAGTAGGGCATCTAGAACTTGTTTTCCACATGGAACATAATGCAGTAGTTAATCGAAAGCAGGGGTCGGCAACCTTTCAGAAGTAGTGTGCCGAGTCTTCATTTATTCACTCTAATTTAAGGTTTTGCATGCCAGTAATACATTTTAATGTTTTTAGAAGGTCTCTTTGTATATCATTAATATATAACTAAACTATTATTGTACGTAAACTAAATAAGGTTTTTAAAATGTTTAAGAAGCTTCATTTAAAAATTAATGTATGTATGTATTTTTAAAGTAGTCATAAAAATATTTTCATTTAGGACCAATTCACACCTACAGTTGCATTAATGTTCATTTTGTGTAGGTGCCTTCTATCACCCACTCTAAAACAAGCAATACTTTCTTCCCTTTTTTTTGAAAGTAAAATAGAGGAATCAGTAGTAAAAGAGCACCTTGGTTTTAAAAGCTATTAGAGTTCTGACCTTCTGAGTTGCATTTACTGTTCACCAATGATTATATCATTAGGAGTGAATTAGATAGTCAATGAAGTGGATCTTCAAATCAAAGCTGCCACTCTGAAATTTCCAATATTTTTGTCACTTATAGAATTACAGCAGTATTTAATGACTAGAAATGTTATATTGCTGGGGATTTGCTGCCATGAAAAATAGTTCTCTTGTGGCACTCTGACTCTCATAGTATTTGTGCTTTTTAAAAGAGAGTTCTAGGAATAGTAAGACTGTTCAGACCTGGCTCAGTAATACTTACATTGCCTTAATACACAAGTTGCAATGGGATTACTTGTCAGGGCTGGCTCTAGCCATTTCGCCACCCCAAGCACGACAGCACGCTGCGGGGAGTGCTCTGCCGCTCGCCGGTCCCGCGGCTTTGGTGGACCTCCCGCAGGCGTGCCTGCGGATGTTCCACCGGAGCCACGGGACCAGCGGACCCTCCGCAGGGACGCCTGTGGGAGGTCCACCGGAGCCGCCTGCCACCCTCCCGGCAACCGGCAGAGCATCACCCGCAGCGTGCAGCCCCAAGCACATGCTTGGGGTGCTGGGGCCTGGAGCCGGCCCTGTTACTTGTGTAGTAAAGCACTATTCAATATGAGGAGGATGGCACAATTGAGGCGTAACAAATGTATGTTATTTTACATAGTCTCTGCTTGGAGGAAGTGGAATATATATATAAACATATGAACTTAGTTGTGCACCAAGTACTTGCATTTATTACTCAAAAAGCCCCTCAATGTAATGACTCAATGTATTTAATTATGCAATGCACACCTCTGAATTCAGTCACAAGCTGTAAGGTCCAGCAAGTATTTCTTGGCTCAGAGAGGCAGTTACACATTTTGGGTGGGATTTTCTAAAGCACCCGCATGATTTAGAAGCATAAGTCATATTGACTTAGGAAGTGAGGAATCAGAGTGCCTTCTGGAGCTTTCTGGTATGTGGTATCTGCACACCTACTCTTATTCACCTTTTAGGATGCAGCTAACTGCACCCCGTCACACACACAGCTGGTCAGCTCTTGTGGCTGGTGTGTCTGAAGGCCAGAGCCATACTCTCCAGGCAGGAGAGATGGTGAAGCACAGAAGGTGCTGTAATTCTGCCTAGTTCTTACAGGGGCTGCACAAATGTGATGACCACCAACCAGGGACTAAAAGCACAAGCCTGTGCAGTTTAAGGGAAAGACCCACACACTGTATCTGGTGGCTGGAATGGACTCACCTCCTCTGTGGATTTATCGTGGAGAACACTTAATACACATTGATGAGGTGTGGAGAAAAGATTGTTAGCTTTTTTTCTTCTGTGCATCCAGGAGAAAGCCAGGCACAATCTGGTCCAAAGGAGGGAAAATACCAGACCAGAAAATTAGCACAGAAATTATTTATTGGCAGCGCCATTATCAAGATGTTAAAGTGAAAATAACATGAACTTCCTAGGTTGAGCTGCAGGGGGGAAAAGAGCAATCTGCAATACCCCTTTAAGAGATGCTGTCTGCTCTGCTTCCCTGGCAACTGCCAATGGAGGGCAGGGAGACAGAACAATGATTCCTACTCCCAGTCCTTCACTGCTCCTTTTCAGCTGAGTTATTCCTGGGCACAGGCAGAGCATGTGCATTGGAAAAGGGAAAGACCCTAAATTCATGGACACTTTTGGTTGCTAATAACATAGTTTATGTTGCCACAGACACCAACTATACTTGGGAAATCATTGTGTATGTATAGTAGTAACATCAGAGAAAAGGCTGCTTTGCTTTGACAGTAATCCTTCAAAGCAAATCAGATAATGGCACAGGAAAAAAAGCTCTAAAACAAAAATAAAAAATATAGGCCTAGATCCTCAAAGCTATTTAGGTGTCTAACTCCCTTGAAATTAGTAGACACCTATGTACTTTTGAGGATCTCAATAGTGTCCAAAGCACCATGGACCTAATTTATTCCTGGCTTCCATGAAGATTCATATCATATCAAATTAAACCTAGCTTCACTGGAGTTACACCCATTCATAAAAGAACAGTTGGCTACCAGAGCACCTGTAAGCACAACCTCAAAAATCCAGAGCCTAGAAATGCCTGTTACAACACAAGCAGATAGCTATACAGGTCATATTTGTTTTCGTTTAAGATGGAAGTTTAAGATGGAGGTTTTTTGGTTGTAGTTAGCCTTGGATCTCTCTTGCTAATGTGTCATCATCAGTAATATGTATCAGTGTAAGCCAACTGCCATTTATGGGCATGAGGTATGTCATAATATTATTTTCTGTGCCAATGGGATATTAATTCCCAGAAATGTTGCAGAAATGGACCTTTTATTTTTATAATCCTGAAATTTTCCTCAACAAAGTTTCAGTGATTTAAATTAAGAATTATACTTAGGTTATTAACATATGGTAAGCAATGAGAAAACTTTGTGAAGGGAAATCATTTTGAATCAACCAACTCTTTTGAGTTTCTGTTCTTTTCATTGTTTGTCCCTTTAAAGCTAACTGGCTGGAAGAGAGAAAAATTGAATGGAAGTTCAGTGACTCTCCTTACTGATTGCAAAATCTGCCAATCATATTGTAGAGTATAAGTGAGGGGCAGGATGTAACATGCATGAAGAGTGGCAGCAAAATTAGAAGAACAGACATGAGAATTGGAAGGTAGGATGTGGGGCAATAGCATTGGCTTGTGCCACAGGTGAGAAGAAGGGTCAGGAAGGCATGAAGGAAGATTTATGATTTGCTGGATCCCAGGCAAAATTGGGGCCCTATGGGAGGAGATACCAGGGTTGGCGTTGAGATAATGATGGTGAATAATCTTCCCCTTCTGACCCGCTGCCAGACAGGAAGAGTGGGCCAGCCTGTGAGTTTTGCAGTTGATGCAGGGTAACAAACAGTCACTTGTGCTTAAGGCTAGTCAGTCATGAGGAGAGGCTGGTAGCCAAAATAGCAATGCATGGCAACACAAAGGGGAATATGGACACAAAAAGAAAGGATGCAAAATACAGAGAGAAAGTCAACTAGGATATCCTATAAAGGGTCTGTGATTGTGAGATGTTTTTACATTCATATTGTCAGATAACATGTGCAACAATCTGTTTCTTTAAAACCAGTGAATACTTACTGGAGCCTAAATAACTCCAATAAGAAGTCAATGGGCCAAACTAATCCCTGGTGTCACTCCATTGATGTCAATTGCTTTGCCACACATTATTTTTGCTCAATAAAGGCTCTCAGTGTCTCACTAAACATCTAAACCCTGATGGTACATCTGTTCTACATGTGAAGCTGGCTGAATTTGTTGTTCTTGGAATTTCAGGTAGGTTCTAAAGTGATTAGGAGGAGACTATACATTGCTCCCTTTTTCTTTAAGCAAGAGTCTTTAATAACCATCGAAACATAGACTCTATTCATTTCACATCTTTGCATTGAAGTGTTAACATAAGGCTTTGTGATCATGTGTTAGTTATTAGGTTCATAATGAGTATAATACCGCCTTAGTTGTAATATTAACTAACACAGCAGAAAAATACAGTGTGTTAATGTGTATTCCTTGAAGATTAGCTACAGCAAGCGAAAGTACAATTCTGTGCTAATACAGTAAAATCTATTAAACCCATAACCTTTGTGCACGAAAAAGGAATTATTTTAACTGGTTTATTCCATTAATGGTTATTTGTTTAAGAGGGCTCCCATAGTATTTTCTGGCTGCATGCTCAGAAAATGTAGTCTGTGAATGCATCCATTTCTTTGCCAGGTGGAGTTACTGTAAGTTGCAGGATATTTTTAAACTCTGTATTTAAGATTTCCTCATGTAGAGGACACCTACAGTGCTTAGAATATGGTTTCTAACTGCGGGACATATCATGTCAACAGGCTGCTGCCTATCAATATACTTTAAGGGCCAGATTCACCTTCCCTTACCCCACTGGAACTTTACCCTGAAGGAGAACAGGCAGTGTCTGCTGCCACTGTCCCTGGACTGCCTCTATTCTTGGGATGAGGGGGAGCAGTTTTCAATTATAGCTCCTGAGCAGCTCCTACCTTTCGAATATTCTACAGTAGAGATTCCTCCAGCTACCTTTTCCCAGCTGTCCCACCCACCTTTTGTGCTGCTCTGGCTCCCTGTGGTCCCCTGATGAGAGAAAGACTGTAGCTACTTTCCAGTGCCAGAGCCTCCCACAACTGATGTTCCACTTTGGCGACTCTCCCCTCCAGTGTTTACAATCAAATAACATGGCATAAATCCTGGATTAATTTGACCTAATATTTCAAAAGGATATTAATATAAAAGTAGACAGTACGTTCCCATATGAGAGGCCATATTCTTTGCTTAGCATGAAAGCTCTTCTTGGTGCAACAGAAAGGGAGGCTGTCATAGAGCCTCCAATGGCTTCCTGATTCTCTAGCCTGGGAGCCATCCATCAAGGGATTGGCAGAGTCCACTGCATTCAGGCTCTGCCCTTTCCCCACCTCTCCCTGCCCATTATGTCAGAGACTACAGAGGAGGTGGCATAGGCGCTGTCTGTGGTGGCTGCAAGCCAACTTGAGGACTCCCCCACAATGGGGAAAGCCCCATCTGGGGAGATCAGGCCAATTATCCCCCCTTTTTGTGCCACTAAAGCAGTACAAAGAGAGAGGTGCTGGAAACAGAATATTGGTCCATGTCTGAGAGTCCAAATATGGTTCCTGTCGATGAGGGTTTCTCTTTACCCCATCTGTATGGTACGAGGCTTACAGCTGTTTTGCAGGATGTGGGTCTAAAAAGACCACGTTCTTTGCCATGTCCTGGAGTAAGAATGCACATTAGTTCTTTCCAAAAGATTGATTACTACTCTGCTACAGCATAGTTCATCACATCCTTAATACAGAGGTGAATGGATGGTAGTCTCTTTCTCATCCAAACAACTGCAAGCGTGCATTTGGCTAGCAGCAAAGCTTGTTGGATGAAACATGACTGTTCAGCATTTGGTTTGTTTGCGACTGCCAGCAAACAATACACTGGCAAGGGTTTATGTTGTTTTTTTCAATATACAAGAATGAACACGGGTAACACTTGTCCAAAATGTATACACTTGCTGACATTCCTGTATAAAAGTACAAGCTAAACTCCTACACTTAAAGCAAGACATAGATTTTTGGAGGAGCATGTGATGTTGCTTTTTCCTGGGGCGATTAATCATTCAATGCTGGGCACAAAAATCATTTAAAAAAAATTGGGGCCAATTCTGGCCACTGCCCTGGTCCCCATATACCATTCTAGCACAGGAACAGCATACAGTTAACGTAAGCCCGAGGATACAAAGGGATTTGAGTTCCTAACTCCCTCAGGCTCCTTTGTAAGTCTCAGCCTGTAGCTACAGTCATTATTTTTGCTACACTATGCAGAAATAATGTGGTCAGTAAGGAGACCATAAGTGTCAGGCCTCCTTTCTCCATCATCTCCAGTGTGACATGCCTAAACGGCACCAGTCTGGAAAACAACAGACATGAGATTGTTTCAGAACCCAGACAATATACTGTTACCAAGCTGAACACAGAGTTAAAAGGTAACCAGTTTAATTCTGGTATTATTTGGCATCATTTGGTTTAGGGCAGCATCCTCAGATCCAGGGAGACAAGGGAGGATAAAAAAACCTTCACCATCCACAGACAACTCTCCTAAAATGTGGCTCAGACAGGCACAGCCCTTAATGAAGAGCAGTACAGACCCACACCACCCCAGTCAGAGAATCAGGAGAGGTGGGAGTTTTGCCATTGACTTCAATGGGACAGAGTTTCACCTCAAGAACCACTGTCAGAGCTCATCAGTGCGTAAGTGAGCACGCCCACAGTAGGATGTGCTTCCTTTTGTGCTCAGAGAGCTCTGGATTTTGGTGCCCTCTGCGTAAGGTAGCATCAGGCTTTGCCCCAAAAGAAAGTTTGTCCTTATCAGATAAGCACAAGTTCCCCTGGGGAGAACTACACTCTGGCACAATGTGTTATCACCACTCTCTTCCTGTGCTGCACTCTGGTGTAATCTATTCACAATGCATCTGGCTGCAATCTGGGGAAATTCCCTATCTGAATTTCATATCTTTCCACATTATGTAGCATGAGCCATTATTTATGTATGCTCTTCCCTTTTACACAGCTGTTGTTTGCTATTTCCCTGTTATTAGACACATGCAAAAGGAAAAAAACTATAAAAATGCTGATACTTCCCATCAAAGATTTTTGATGCAACACTTGAGTTTGCCAACTGGACCAAGTGAATACATTTTGTTAAGCACATCATAAATGCATCTGTAAAAAGACTCACCAACCAGCTCTGATGTGAAGGAAACAGAGAGCTTGGTGTCTTCAGCATAGTGAAGACCTCTCACTGTCTCAGTATTCTTTCTCCCACCCTTTGTCTGTTTAGACTGTAAGCTCTTTGGGGGAAGGGCTGTTTCTTACTATGTATATGTACAGTGCCTTGCACAGTGAGGCCCTGATCTCAGTTGAGGCCTATACACACTACCGTAATACTAAATACATAATATCACCCTACTCATACCCAGCACTTCCTCCTGGTCAGACCTTCCCATCTACCAGACCTCAATTCAGATTTCCCTTCTCCCACTCAACCTCCCAAGGCTCAGAATTCTCAGTTTAGTAATCCTTCCCCTTCTCCCACCTGACCCATCCAAACTCAATCACTGCAAGATGTATTCTACGATTCCATGGGTGCTGAATTCACCCCTAATTGCAAAATTGGGCTTCAGAATCTCAGCTTTCATTTAAAAATGTTTCCAGCCCTCATGGTTGTGGAGAAAGTCTCAAAAACATGGATAAAGTGTAAACTCAGTGTCACTTGAGTCTGCAGAGAGCCTGAAATAATAGCCTTGAAGGATGTGAACTGTCCCATTCACCTCAGTCAGAGCCCAGTGGTCTTGCAAGTGTACAGCCAGGAAATCTGATATTTTTCCAACATGTCACAGCATTTGCTACAGTCACATGTTAAACCTTCAGTTTTCTGGATCCTTGCTTGGCTAGGACCTGCCTGCAATGCCCTCATTCTCCAGTTTTTCACATAACACAGAGTTCATTGGATTACGGTGCATACGTTTTGGATCTAGGCAGTAGGAGGTTGGGACCCCAAGCTGGAGTCCAGCTTGCTACCTTTGAGTAGAGGAAATCAGAAATGTAGAACCAGTTGGGCTCCCTGAGAAAGTGCAATACACAAAACCTGAGGAGCTAAGGAAGAGACCCCACAAAGCTGGCTAGAAGTCCGCTTCTCTCTAGAGCATAGAGGGGGAAGGAGGCTCAGAACAGGGTCATCTGGACAATGATGCAAGAGCTGAGGACTGGAACCAGGCCACCACAACCCATCCTCAGAAATAGTCATAGACAAAAAGTAATCATAGCAGAATGTTGTGTTAATGAGACTTAGCTGTGCCAGTGTATGGGGGTGGGATGGGAATGAAAGGTATTTCAGGGCAGTATAATACATTAATGTTGCAGCAGAATTTGGTGCCACCGTGCTGCAGGGTATACAGGGACCTGATTACAAGCCCCAAACAGTAGGCCAGCCCCTCAGCATAGCTCCACTGAAGTCAATGAAGCTACACTGATTTGTACCAGCTAAGGATCTATCCCAGTGTCTGTATTTTGGCTGACCAGCTCCCCTTTTACCTGTATTTCTAATAAGCTTTTGAGGAGGTGATGCTACTGAGAACAGCTGTTTTCCAGATGCATTAGTTCTCATTCCCAGAATTCCCTGCCTCCCCGGGGAGTCCCTACTGAGAAACTTCCCTAGAAGACTGAGGTGGAGGAGGGGGATGCTGTGGAAGTGGTAGTCTCCTTTCCACTCACCCAATTTGGGCTCGTCTCTGCTTGCAGACATGATCAGGCACTATGATTCTAGAAGTCCATTAGAAATTGTTGGTTTCTCATGACAAAAATACTGTTGCATTATGTGAATGAAAGGGTTAATATTCATAAGGGTCCAGCAAATAGCACAACATTAAAGCACACTAGGGAATCTTTAGTGTACACCAGCAGGGTCTAGGCAGACCAATTAATACCCAACACTTTAGTGCTCTTTAGAACCAGACCCCTTCAGTGCACATTGCAACACCCTATCGACAAGCCCTAAGCAGCAGCTGCCATTTCTTCTCTCCACCTTTTCTAACACTCCAACACCCAGACCACATGTTCTTTTAAGTGTTCCAAGATCATAATGATATTTTGAGCTTTTTCTACACAACTATACAAATTAGGGACATCAAAGGGAAATTTGCTTGAGCTGGGACCACAAGATTGGGCCCGACACTACCAAGTAATATGTTATGAATGTCAATTCACCAAAAGCATGTGTGTCATTCTTGGCATATAAGTGTCATCATTTGCCTTTTTTTTTAAGCTGAGGAACAACAAGTTAACACTTAACTTGTTATTCAAAAAATGCTGGAGGATATATTCACATCTTTTACATGAGCTTGTACTATAATAAACTCAGTTTATCTGTCCCCTCATTTCCCTTTGTACAGTGGAGCCTGGATCCAATACAGTTCCTTTACAATCTATTACATCTCTTAATGTTGCAGCAGTAATTTGAAAGGTATACTTCAGGCTCCAGTAGATCAGTCTTTAGGCTGGAGATAGTATTCCCTCTGTTGGCAGGGGTATAGAGAGTCAGTTCTTCTGTCTTTACTCTTAACTCTACTGTATATTGTCACGGAATTGAGGCTGCTGAGTCAGTGACTAATGAGGTCAGATCATGATGTGTATTGGAGTACATTTGGCATCAAAGGAGGACATACAGTTGTGCTGCTGGCAGTAGAAGGACCCAAGTGATGCAATTTCCTGCAGCCTCAGCCTTGTCTTGAGGTCAATCCACAGCATCTCCTGAAAAGAGGTCTTTTACATCCCTCCCATGCCTAGATCCAAACACTGAGGGTATGGCTACACTTACAGTTTTGCAGCGCTGGTAGTTACAGCTGTGTTAGTACAGCTGTGTAGGGCCAGCGCTGCAGAGTGGCCACACTTACAGCAACCAGCGCTGCAGTGTGGCCACATTTACAGCACTTGCAGCGCTGTTGGGAGTGGTGAATTGTGGGCAGCTATCCCACAGAGCACCTCGTCCCATTTTGGCGCTGTGGCTTGTGGGAAGGGGAAGAAAGTGTGCGGGTCTTTCCGCTTCCTGTTCCAACGCCCTATGGTGCTTTGCTACACATTCCAAGCAGTTTGGCAGCATTGTGAGTCTGCAGTGCGATTTCTGAGATTTCTGTTACAAATGGAGCCTGAGCTGCTGAGGACCTTGCTGATGAATGTTGCCAGCACATCACGCATGGCAGTGGAGCTATTCCTTCAGCTGCAAAGTGACAGTGACAGTGACAGTGAGGAGTCAGACGATGATATTGAATCGCCTGACGGTGAAGACACTAAATTGCTTGTGGCAGCAACAGACGTGCTCAGCACCGTGGAGCAGTGGCTGCAGAACTTTCGGATGAGAAAAGCCACTTTCATGGCACTGTGTGCTGAGCTCGCCCCTACCCTGCGGCGCAGGGACACGAGATTGAGAGCTGCCCTGCCAGTGGAGAAGCAGGTGGCTATTGCAATCTGGAAGCTGGCAACTCCAGACTGCTTCCGATCGGTGGCTAACCAGTTTGCAGTGGGAAAGTCTACCGTTGGAATGGTGCTGATGCAAGTTTGCACAGCCATTAATCGCACCCTGCTAAGAAGAACTGTGACTCTTGGGAACATGCAGGACATTGTGGATGGCTTTGCAGAAATGGGTTTCCCTAACTGTGGAGGGGCAATAGATGGGACGCATATTCCTATTCTGGCACCACCCCACCTGGCATCAGAGTACGTTAATCGCAAGGGGTATTTCTCCGTGGTTCTGCAAGCGCTTGTGGATCACCGTGGGCGTTTCACTGACAATTACTCAGGATGGCCTGGAAAGGTGCACGATGCACGCATCTTTCGGAACAGTTCCCTGTTCAGGAGGCTGAGGGCCGGGACTTTTTTCCCAGACCGCAAGATCACAGTAGGGGACGTCGAAATGCCCACTGTGATCCTTGGAGACCCCGCTTACCACTTAATGCCATGGCTCATGAAACCGTATACAGGGAAGCTTGACAGGAGCAAGGACCGGTTCAACTACAGGCTGAGCTGGTGCAGAATGACTGTGGAGTGTGCTTTTGGCCGTTTGAAAGCCCGCTGGAGGTGTCTTTATGGGAAGCTAGATTTGGGGGAAAGCAGCATCTCCGCTGTTATATCCGCGTGCTGTACCCTCCATAATATTTGTGAAGGGAAGGGTGAAAGATTCAGTGAGGAATGGACCTCCGAGGTTCGACGCCTAGAGGATGAGTTTGCTCAGCCAGAGAGCAGGGCTAATAGGGAGGCCCAGGAAAGGGCTTCAAGGATTAGGGATGCTTTAAGGGAGCAATTTGATGCTGAGAGCCAACAGTAATGTTTGGTGCATTTGATGTGCTTTGCTGTACCTTGGGGCACAATATTTACCACTTCCAGCAATAATATAACGTAGTGAAAAAGAAAAAAAATCCTTTATTCAACATACAGTACATAAAAGGCAAGGGGGTTGGGGTGCTGGACTGTACATTCACAGGTTTGAATATGTCCTATTTTGATCACTATTCAATGTCTGCTGCACTTCTGGATTACTATGCTGCAGGGTAATGGGGGTGGAGTGAACAGGGTAAGAATTATAGTTATCAGGGCTGGTAGGTGATCGTACAGGTGTTGGGGGCAGCTGGGGGTAATAAGAAACTGGCTGCTGGAGAAAGTTGTTTTGTGGAAATACTGGGGAACAAGAAAGAGGGCTTTGGGAGGGCTGTGGGTTACAACGGTACATATTTGTCTGCATGGCTACGAGAGACTCGAAAGAGTCAGTTTGGCGAGCCAGGAGGCTTATCATCTGCTTTGTGGTTTTCTTGGCAGACAATTCCTTTCTCCTGCTTTCTGTTTGCCTCCATTCATGTACACTCTGTCTCCATTCATACATTTTCTCTCTCCATTCCTGTGTCTTCCTACTTTCTCTGTTGTAGTGACTCATAACTGATTTGATCAATTCCTCTTTTGATTTTCTGGGATTTCGTCTCAAGTTCTGCAATCTACGTGAGGCCGGTGATCCGGCTGCATTAGTCAAGGTCACTAGAAAAAAGAGAGATAGAACCATGTAATACACAGAGGCTACATTGTTTATTATCACACAGTGAAGGACTTTTTAGACTTTTGGTGGCATCCTTCTCACATACCTCACATAACACAGAGAGGGCAGGGAAGCTAAACGCATGGCGAGCAATGGGGTGAGTGGTTTTCCTCCGATTTCCCCTTCGGAGTGGGAATTGACCGATGGGTCACTGGGGTTTATCTGCAATGGGTACAGGAGGTAGCTGGTGTCCTGAACAGGGGACAGTAGTGAACAGGAAAGTGGCGAGCTGCCGGGGGGGGGGGGGGGGGTTGGGCTTTGGTATGAGTTCACGCCGTCCTGCTGGTGAGGGGGGGGGGGAACGCACCGCGGTGCTGGATGCCTGCTTGGAGGGGGATGCATAACACCGGAGCACACCGCGGGGCTAGCTACGTGCTTGAAAGGGGGTCATAACACCGGAGCACACCGTGGGGCTAGCTACATGCTGGGAGGGGGTGCATAACACCGGAGCGCACCGTGGAGCTAGCTACGTGCTGGGAGGGGGGTGCATAACACCGGAGCGCACCGCGGGGCTAGCTACGTGCTGGGAGGGGGGTGGGGAACACCGGAGCACACTGCGGGGCTAGCTACGTGCTGGGAGGGGGGTGGGGAACACCGGAGCGCACCGCGGTGCTGGATGCCTGCTGGGAGGGGGGTGCATAACACCGGAGCGCACCGCATGGCTTGCTACGTGCTTGGAGGGGAGGGGTAAACAACAGAGCGCAATGGGCTGGGGAAACGCGAACCTGGCCCCCTGCACTCAAGTATCCCTAAATTCTCAACAGGGTTTCCTACTGCCAGACATATCACTGCTGCGTGTTACCTGGGAAGAGAGGGAGGGTCTTCTACAGCAATGTGGATACCGCCCTGGCCTCTATGCAGCTTGCCTGTGTGCAGCCATGGTCCCCCCACCCCTCGCTGCACAGTGGATCGGACGAGTTAGCCTGACCGGGACAAGGACCACGGTGGCTCTCCCGATCAACTTGAGAAAGCAAATTGCAAACGCTCTGGCTGCAACTTTTCAAGAGATTACCGAGGCAGATTACAGAGACATGATAGAGCAAATCAATGGGCTATTCCACGTTTAGGCATGCATGCAGGCAGCCATAACCCAAACCCTCCTCTCCCAAAACATAAAAATCTGCTTACCCTGAGCACGATACTCAGTTTCTTCCTCACCATCAACTTCCTGCTGCTGCGACTGGCTAGCCTCCTCCTGGCTTGAGAAGAGCTCCTGGCTGCATGTGTACTGGGACTCCGGGGAGTCTCCCTCCACCCCAGTAGCCTCACTGTCGGCTTCCTCTACACCTTCCCCCACTTCTCCCTGCTCTGAACTCTCCATCGTGGTCCTCGGATTGGCAGTGGGGTCACACCCAAGTATGACATCCAGCTCCTGGTAAAAACGGCAGGTTGTGGGGGCAGCTCCTGAGCGGCGATTTCCCTCATGAGCTTTGCAGTAAGCACTCCTCAGCTCTTTTATTTTGACCCTGCACTGCAACGCGTCCCGTTCATGGCCCCTTCTCATCAAGGACTGCGATATCTGCCCATAGGTATCATAATTTCTCCTTCTGGAGCGCAGCTGTGCTTGCACAGCCTCCTCTCCCCAAACACTTATGAGGTCCTGCAGCTCTGCATTGGTCCATGCTGGGGCTCGTTTGGTGCGTGGAGGCATGATTGCTGATTGATTGATTGATTAATTGCACTCCACACCTGGTTGAGCAAACAGGAAGGGGATTTTTAAAATTCCCGGGGCATTTAAAGGAGGGGTCAGGTGAGCCCAGGACAGTGGAGTTTGCATGATTACCAGAGAGGCTTCTAAGGTATGCTGGGATACCTACTTATGCCACGGAGGTCAATAAAAACGCTGGTGGGTGTCTACACTTGCTGACCAGCGCTGGATCACCAGCGCTGGATCCTCTACACCCGAGGCTCGACCGGGTGTACAGCCAGCACTGCAACCAGGGAGTTGCAGCGCTGGCCGTGCTGTGCAAGTGTGTACACATCCTAAGTTGCAGCGCTGTAACCCCCTCACCAGCGCTGCAACTCTGTAGTGTAGCCAAGGCCTGAATGTATAGAGACATTATGAAAATCAAACCTTTTATTTGCAATTCCCCAAGCTGTCCCCTCAAAAAAATCCCAAAACAATGGATGCAAATAATTTTTCAAATAGATCATCTTATGAACATGCCAGTTTTATTGTGTCTTTTTAAAGGGAAGAAAATCATATAAACGACAATTCCAGAAACTGTAGATTTATGACTTTTTTCTTTCCGATTATGTTGGCAATGAGTAAAAAATAAAATTTTGTAATTTTGAGGAGAGAATAATGTACTTTTTTATTAAAATAGAAATGACACACTGCTGCATATCTAACTTGATTTAGTGTTTTTATTAGTTATATAACTGTTTTAATACCTCACTAACTATTGCTTTCTCCCTCTAGGTTTTCATTGTTCTCATACCCTAGAAACAAATTGATAATTCTGAAAAAATAAAGTATTTCTTGGTTGTTTGCTAACAGCAGAATAGCAATCAGTCACCACAGGGTTACTACAATGGGCATCATTATATCTGGATCCTTATCAATTTCACTATATGGGTAAGTATTATTGCTGCATACCGGAACTCCTTTGGTGTTATTGCTTAATTTTAATTGTGATTGTAAAATGTGAAAAATGTGGATCTTTAAATGGCAATTAAACACCTGCTATACTTGTTGTTCATTGGCATTTAAAGATATATTGAGTATTTAAAATCTGCTGATTCAGATATTACATTGAGGGAAAAAGAGGGGGGCAGGGGTTTGGAGGCAAGTATAATTTAGTCAAATAGGTGACACAAGATCTGAACCTTAAACCATTTCTAAAAAGTAAATTTCTACACCATGCTGTTTCTCAGCACAGTTTCAGATACTGTGCCAGTTTCCCACAGCTCCAGTAATCCCACTCTCCTGTGTTTGTCCCACTGACATCCAGTTAATGGAAGCCCTTGCCCTGGGAAACACCTGCCCAGCATTAACAAGATGTTAATGGCATAAACAACGGAAAGTCAAATTACTGAGATGCAAGGGAATATTGACTGCAGAGAAAGAGGCATTGGTGACTGATCCCAAACAGCAGCTCAAATTCTTAAGCCAATCAGATGTCAAAGATGTTGCATTATGGCCTTGATCCAGCAAAGAATGAAGGCACATGCTCTATTGTAAGCATGTGATTAATCCCAATGAATTAAGATTGAGCATATGCACATATGTGCTTTGCTGGATCAGGGCTGGTGTGAGGTGTAAACTGGTTTAAATTGAGTAGACAGTAAGGAGAGGCAGTAGCCTTGCTATAATTAAGGTTGCCAGAAGCTTCTATAATAAAGCCTTAATTTAGGCCCCTTATAACTCTTGTTTGGAAAACCTGGTTGGCTTGGAATTTGCTAGATTTTCTCTGGTAGTAAATATGTTTCTTCAAGGTTTGAACAGTAATGACAAATAAACAGTATTTGAAATTTTGACTTCTCTATTGTCATCTAATTTCTTTGTTTTCTTCTAATTATAAACCCCCCTCGTTTAAACCCTATATAGTTAAATATCCTCAAAAACTCATGAGCCAGCAACACCACGCTCAAGGAGAATAAACTGTGATTAAACAAAAAGGATACATTTTGAATGAATGCATTTGGCCTAATCCAGCTTTCACAGATTTCCTTGGGAGTAGAGCGCTCACTCATGCCTAGTGCCACTAATGTCAAGACAAGGTATTTTTGCCATTGATTTTAGCTGAAGGAAGAACAGGAACTGTGTGTGAGAGAGGAATGGCTGGTCGCAGAATATAAAGGCCCTTTTTAAAGCTACCGAAGTATTCCTTTCGTTCAAGCAGTTGCAAAGGCATGTCAGGGGAGTGTGTCCAGAGCATGCTGTCCTCTGGGTGTGCTTGGGTGGCACACGGACTCTAAAGGGCTTGGACTTCTGGGCATAATATGGATCAGCCCTGAAACTGCTCTATTTTATGTCAGGCACTCAGTATAGATGCAGGAGGACACAAAGGTAGCTTAAAGCCTTCTTTGCTGTCCACCTCCCATCTCTGGCAAGCACATGCTCTGCTCCTGGCTCATTCCAGAGAAACATACTGCTCCTGCAGGTAGAAAACCAGTGATTTATTTACAAAGTTCATTCCCCCTACCTTTATAGAGTGTGCAGCAGCTTTAACTTTATCTGGGGCTCTAAAGACTAAGCCAGCATGGGAGAGACCTTTTGTGTCTATGGCTCTACCATCTTACAGCTCTTTCATTTTCTCTCCCCTCTTCTTGCATTTCTTTCCTGTACCCTCTGAGGTAAGGAGGTTTTAGCTATCTCTAGCCTATCTTTAATCTATCAATCTGGCACAGTTCCCATATTCAGGTGTGCATGGGTCAACTAATTGAAGTTTCAGTGATCAGCATGCTGGATCAGCTGCTGTTGCCCTCACTCTGTCACACCAACCTTATTCCTGTACTACGTGTCTCTCAGCTTGAGTATGACATGCAGCTGGGGAAGTTGCCCTTTCCTTAGGTTGATTATTCCCATGTAGAGAAGCATGGGACTCTTTTTCTGAAGATGTTTTGATTCATAAACTAGGGTTTTTCTCCTCCTCCTCATCTCCTCAGCCCCTGCAAGGCATGATAAAGCTCCTTTGCCTTGTGAAGATAGTGATGGAGAGAAAGGAAACACTTCATTTTAGCCCTTCCTCTTAATTTTAAGAAGTTGGGGGTACTTAGTGGTAAGTCCTAATTGATTCACCACATCTCTCAGGCTAGTATTTTGTGCATTCAAAAATACATAATAACCTTTATGAGAAACATGGCCAGTCTTTGCCCTCTGTTATACCCACACAACCCTTGTGAAATCTGTGACATGCATGGGTATAAATAGGGACAGAATCTGGTGCATGGTTTTTATGTAGTGGCAGCAAGAGGGCAAAAAAAGGATGCTACCAAATTCACTTAATTTATGACCTTCTGGGAGAAAATGCACCGAGAACCCACATCCTAGAGTCTTGTGTTTATGTATTTGAGGAGTAAAATACATTTTTATTTGCAGAAAATTGGTGTCACCTTAAGGTCACCCAAATCTTCTAGTTTCTTTGTGGGTACTCTGACTTATTGGTATTTCTTGTCAGTCAGATTTCTGGAAGATTTCCCCCCACTTTTTGCTTCTGTACTTTTACTGAGTTTGCATTATTGAGTTTGAAATTGATTAAACATGACCTGCTGTCAAATTCTTGCTGCACAGCAGGTGATCAAAATACATTCTTCTATCTTCCTCTGAGGATAGGAGTCCCAAGGGCACTTTAAACCTTTAGCTTTTTCACCTTGCTAATTAGAAAAGAATGATATCTGGCTAATAGGTGTGGAAAAACAACCCTGAGTTTAAGAAATGATCCAACTCTGACTCGTGATAAGGCTGAAAGTCCTATAATTTAATTTATCCACCAAAATACTATCTGGGGTTGGTGGTGCAGTATCTCCATAATTCTTTTCTGCAGAGGCCTAGCAGCTCCTCAAACACCTCACCACAAATAAATCATTTAAATATCCTCTGCCTGTTGTATAGCATGTCTTGGCTACCAGAACATTTCCTGTCAATCTTCAGTAATGGCTTGTGTCAGACTGGAACCTCCTGGGAAAGAAATGGGTTTATCTTCAAAAGTTTATGAGTGTATCTCCTATATCTCCAATGTGTGTCACAGAAAGGGATTATTAAATATAGAATAAATAACTGAATTACAGAACTATAATTCCATTGAGGGCTTCCATTTTTTACAAGTTGATTTAGTGCTCATGAAAGCTGCCAGACTGACAGCCCTGGAAACCAAAGTTCTCTTTTAACCCATGGAACAGGTACAGTAGTGGCAAAATCAGTGCACCCATCCCCAGACCATCCCACTTTTTACTCTTTCCTGCTTGGAATGTGTAAGGGTGCAGGACTCACCCCTGCACTGCCTCCTGCTGGGGTCTTCCAGGAATTAGCTCTCCAGCCTCTGGAGTGCCCTCTGCAGGGCAGTGTCCTGCTACCGTTTAGCCTCCATGTTCCTCCCAGACCTGGTCCCCTGTTATCTGGGGAGCTGCCCCCTGGCAGTAACCCCTCTGTCTTAGGGTCTCCCCTCCCCAATTAACTCCCACCCACTATCCCCACCTCACCTCTGTTTGAGGCTGACAGTTATTGTCTAGCCCCCATGCCCTGGGGCAGATTGCAGTATCAGCCTACTCATCACTGGCAAGGTTGGGCTGGGACCTGCTGCCTTGGCCTACCCCTGGGCTGCCCTCTGCAACCCCCAGTACCTATTAGCCCAATGCTAGGCCGCAGTCTGGGGCTTTCCAGGCTGGAGCTCCCCGGCTCCTTTGCCTTTCCCCAGCCCTGCTCCACTCAAATACCCTGTCTCTAGTTCCCTGCAGCCATCTCCCACTACAAACAGAGAGGAAGGGACTGACTGGGTCCTGGCTCATTGCCTCAGCTGAGCCTACTTTTCCCAATCAGCCCAGGCTTCTTGCCCCAGGCACAGCCCACTCCTGTGCTGTTTTTAAACCCCTCAGGGCAGGAGCGGGTGACCACCCCATTACAGAATGCCAGAGGGCAGCATCCTGAATAGGTAATTTAACTGTGGCGCACTAGTCACAAGATAGTGAGTGTTAGAGTCTGGTGTGCGGAGAGCTGTTCCTAGCTCTACAAAAACCTTACAAGCAAATCTGCTTCAGTTTAGCCTACTGTAAAATGGGTATAACAATGCTCTACCCGGCTCACACAAATATTCTGGTATCTGAGCGAACCAAGAGGAAGTGTGCCACTTGCAAGATGTGTAGCAACTTTAAGCTTCCTTTTAAAGCCTAAACCTTTATAGCATGGGACCTATCAATTCATTTACCTACTCCTTTAGGTAGCTTTATAAATTGGAAAAAAAAATCATGATTGAAATACATCCCCTCACTCTGCAATGCATCAATGCCTATAATTCCTCATAGAAAATATCTTTCCTTAAGTCTGCAGTGTGTTATAATCTCTAATTATGAATATGCTCACAGAATTTGTTCATCTCAAGATGCATTTGTGCATCTGTTGTTTATGTATTATACATTAAACTTTACATGTAGCTTTAGAAATATTTCTGCAGATGTGCACTTATACTCAAAAGACCACAGAAAATGATAAGTTAAGATGTGTGATGTGGTTGTTGGGCAAGGATGAAGCCACGCCGGCTTGAACGCCTCCATAACTAGCAGAACTGTACCTATAGATCTTTTCAAACTATCATCCCTATGAGGGCAAGGAAGGATAACACTAGGCAAGGCAGACTGTAGCCTTATTGGGGAAGGGACTGTCTTATTACATGTTTGAACATCATCTAACACAATGGGGTCCTTATGCCTGACTGGTGCTTCAAAGTGTTCCTGTAATACAAATACTGAGAGAAAAATGACTGAGCTGCCATGTTTGGAGCATATAAATAATGATAAATGAATATCCACTTGTTTTCCTGTTCTGAGTGACACTGTCCATGTAGAATCTTCTCTATGAGTTACTCCCTGCCCCCTTTGATTTAACTGGAAGATGACTTCTCAGTTAGCTACCACAGAATCTGAGGAAACATCTAACACAGGGCTAGTAGCTCAAAGAATTAAATCACTGCCTGCTCAGTATGAATAAAAAGGTAGCATAGCACTTACACATGAGCTTACCTTTAAGCACATGTCACAGGGTGCACTCACCTCAAATGGCACCTTCTCTTGGCAGCTCTGCAGATTAGCTTTGGCCAGGCACTGCCTTCTGGTGGTGTCTCTACACATCATCTCTTTCACCCTGCAGCCTCTCTCATTCCCAGAGATATAGCTTCCTGTTCATGGCTTGGCCCTCTGGCCAGGTCACGAAGTCTTTCCTCTTCAGCCTGGAAAAATCAAAGTCTTTCCAAACCAGCTGTTCAGCTGGCTTCTCCAATGCCCTACACCACTACCCAGTGGCTGGTAGGAGAACCCAAGCCTGCCCTCTACATTGGGTTCCAGTCCCTGGACCCCATAACAAGCAGCCAAGGTCTATACAGTCCTACCCCTTGCTGCTATTTCCCATGGCTTCTTCCTTTTTATCTGTCTTCCCCCTCTTTCTGGGTTTGCCAGCCCAAGCTCCCGCCTTCCAGGGAATGACTGTAGACTACTTCCTTACAGCCCATTGCTGCTCACAGCTTTATACAGGCCCCTCTTGTTCCTGCCCAGCTGAGCCCATTTCCAATTTGTGGTCTGTTCCCTGTCTTCTTCTTCAGGTGCCTCTTGGGCAGTTAATTGGCATGCCTAGCCAATTTAAACCCCTCAGGCCTTGTGTGGGATGGGCACCCCATTATAAGATGGCTAAGTCCCATTGGCTTCAATGGAACTTAAGCATGTGCTTAAGTATTTTGCTAAATTAAGGTCTTTGTTGTCTGTGGTAGTTACAATTTTGTTCTAAAATGAAAGAGTTCGTCAGTGTAGCTTGACAGGACAGACAGTGCCAGATCTAGCTAAGGTAACTATGCATCCTTGTGCCAATGCACAGAGGCCCAAATTGTGCAAGATACAGAGACTGCCCTGCGAGGTGTTTGGTGCTCTCAATTCCCACTGAAGTGAATATCAGTTAATAGCACTCTGCCCTGTGCAGGGCTGCCGGGGGGGGGGGGGGGCAAGGGGGGCAATTTGCCCCAGGCCTTGAGCCTCTCAGGGGCCCCCATGAGATATAGTATTCTATAATATTGCAAATTTTTTTTATGGAAGGGGCCCCTGAAATTGCTTTGCCCCAGGCTCCCTGAATCCTCTGGGTGGCCCTGGACCTGTGTGGGATCCAGCCTTCATATCCATGTTCCCCAGACAAAAGCTTTTGCTTACTGTGCAGTGAGGAGAAAAACACACATGCACTCATGTGCACATCGGCACCCCAACTTTCATTTGTCCATGTGTCTAGAAAAAAAACAGCGTTCTACAGTTGGAGTCCTGTATATTTCCCTTTTACTTGGTGATAAGATTATGTGGCTCTGCTGTTTGTGCTGATTATCTTGTACTGTGCAATAGTATTGCCAGAAACTTTAAATTGAACCCCAATTATCTTTTTTTACCCAGTCTTAGGGCTGTGTATGTTTCTAGGATCATAGAAGTTAGAAATTGCAAAGACTTTAGTAGATCATTGAAGCCATCTCTTTGCCAATGAAGAAATGATATTCCTTTCTTTTACTGTGAGCGTTGCTCATGATATGGTAGTGCAAAGATTTCTTCATTTACAGTAAGGATGTATACAGTACTATCCAGGCAATATGAAATTACTGCAAGACGTTGGAAATGCTGAAGGAAATGAAAAAGCTTTCACAAAGAACAAGGAGATAGACAGGGTCATGCTGTAGTGTGCCTTGTGACAGCAAATTGAGACATAGCAGGCAAAGGACTCCAGTCTCAGAAGTCTCAAACAAAAGTTAACCTTTAAAAAAACTACAGAAAATGTGAAAGTCCATTAAAGGATTTTGGTTGTAGCGCATCTTGAAAGTTTTCAGGTTCTCATATTTAAAAAAAATATCCCTTTTGATGCCACACAAACAATATTGCTTTGTGCCAACCAGAATCATGCTGAAATGGTTGCTGGCAGTTCCGGAAAGTCATGAAGAGTTCACATGACAGAAGGCTGTCTTCTGGGGCAAGGGAAAGCCATACCAGTCACCTAGAACTAGTATGCAGTATGTATAATACATTCAAGTCAGCTGAACTATAGTATATGGAGTCTCAAGCAGAATGTAGGTGGAAGGCAGGTAGCAAAATATTCATCCACCCTGTTCAGTACTTCATGTTTGGAGCTATTCTGACATGGAGCTATTGTTTCCATCAGTCTCTGTAACTATTGCATCCACATACTTTTTTGAGGGAGCATCCAAACTTCTCTTCTCTTTTATACACTGTGGAATCATTTCAACCTTAAAAAAACAGGTTAGATGTTCAGATATTACTGAGGTGGGGGCCATTCAAGAACCTGTATATATAGATTTATTGATTGCTCTCCTCACATTTGAAACTTGCTTTTGTAATGGCAAACAGCAGTTAGACCCAAGATTCAGCAAAGTATTTACTTCCACTGACTTCAATACTTAAAGTTAGGCATGTACTTAGGCACCTTGCTGAATCAAGACCTCAATCCTCACTCTCAGCAGCAGCTTTGTTTGCAACTCTAGCGAATATGTCTGGTCGTGGTAAGGGAGGCAAGGGTCTCGGGAAAGGAGGCGCTAAGCGCCATAGGAAGGTGTTGAGGGATAACATCCAGGGCATTATGAAACCCGCTATTCATCGTTTGGCTCATCGTGGGGGAGTGAAGCATATTTCAGGTCTCATTTACGAGGAGACTCGCGGGGTGCTGAAAGTGTTTCTGGAGGACGTGATCCGAGATGCTGTTACTTACATTGAGCATGCGAAGCGGAAGACTGTGACTGCTATGGACGTTGTTTATGCGTTGAAGCACCAGGGTCGTACTTTGTATGGATTTGGAGGCTAAGCTGTGCCAGTAATTCTCTTCCAAAACTCTCCTTGCAAGGTCTGACCCTTCAAAATCAGTACTTCTGGACGTTTGTGCTGGTCAGCAAAGTACCTTGCTGAGCAATATCCCTTGCTGTCTGTGTGTGTATTACTTCAAATTGCTGCTGTAGGTTATGTCCTTTATACATTTACAGGCGAACACCTGCATCTTGGATATGGGATTCTAATCTCCACATGCTAGATGGCGTTGAATAATTTCCATTCCTCTTTCAGGCAAATCTATACTGATCAGAGCCCAGTAAAGGAAGACCTGCAACTACCTCTGTTTTTTTTGTTTCAATCATATCATCTAAGGCTTCCCTTATGGGTGGCCCATCTTTCCTTTGTGACATGGTAATTTCTTCGTAGGTGGTACCTGACAAGTCTTTTTTTACCCTTACAGTTTTTTTGTTTGGATTCCTTTCACTTCAAAATATCATTACCATTGCAAACAAGGAAAATGTGTTTATCAGAAACTGCAAACTCCTTTAGGGCCTCATAGGATTAATCACGGTTATAAAGTTTTATTAAACACAATTTTTGTTTAATGACAAGCTCCACCAGTCCTTCCCATTCCAAACCAATCCTGTCCTAAGGGTGTATCTAGCACAGCAGATTGTTTTCAACAGACTCTCAAGACAATCCCGATTACTTTGTCATGCACAGAGATATTTTTCTTCCTGGATAATTTGAACTTCCTTAAAAATCACATCTGTTTCATACTTTATTTATTTGTAATTTAAATCCTTAAATTGAATCTTTCATTACTAACATCTGGGCTTGAAATGCAGCCCACTTGAAAAAATACAAATTTTATTTTATTTGTAGTTACCCCCCCTTCACTCGGTAGCATTGATACAAACATTCCCTGGCCAGAGGCAAAACAGCCGGGTATCTTAAAGCTGTGATGCCGTACCACGTGTAATATGGCTCGCTTGAATGTCCCTGAAGTGACTGGCAATTTGCCCAGAATTAGACTGAATGCAAGTAATAAGCTGTAGAAATTCCACAATATTGACAATTAGATATCTCTATATAGCAGCAGCTGTGTATTGTTCTCATGGTATATTCCTCTCAAAGCACCTCCTAAAAAAAAAAAAAAAACCTGGCAGAAGGTTGCAGGCAACAGAAAGGTAATATACATTGTATGAAATATCTCAAATTCAGATTAATAGAGATGGTTCTATTAGTACAGTCTTCTGCAATGGAAATAATAGCTGAAACAAAATGCCAGGGAATCTTGAGTTTATAACATCACATCTGTACTGGATAATTGCTATATTTTTAGCATTTTTTCAGAGGGAGATACCTACCCTCATTTCCATTCATTGTGAAAGTGAGGAAATTGGCATACTGGTGCGCCTTTGGATGCTATTTAGGAAGATGCTTCTTCAGTCCTTTTGAAAATTGCTTCTAAAACGTAAAAGATCCTTGGCATCCTGCATAACTATTTGGCCTTGAGCGGAAAGAGGACATTTGATGACAACAGGGTTAACTTCTTACCTAGTATTCAAAAAATCCAGCTCGTGCAGAGGCAATCATGAAATAAATAAATACACTCCCTATCAGTTCTGCTGTCCTCCATATTTCGAAGTCTGCTTGCCAGCCTTTCCACAGAAAACACAGAAAATGAATTAATTGAGCATATATTTTACTCACTAGAAGCAGCTGCCCACAGAGAAAGGATTCAAATTTTATTTTTTAAAACACACGTTTGAAGTTTGCATTATGAACTACTAATCTTTGATATTTTGCCCAGTGGATGTAAATGGAGCTTGTTTCTGTCTGTTACCAGGCTTGTCAAACTTTGGTTTTGTATCTGTTTTTATTGTAACAGAAATGATCATTTTTAAAGTAAGCTACAGTTTTTCAGAAGTACCATAAAACTGAGGGAACAATAAGATGTCAAGTTTTATATTGCAGATGCTAATTTATCAAGCTAATTACCAACAAAATGCAACTAAATTGCTGATAATCTTGCGACTGATTAATTCAGCAACAGAGATATTGGTGAGTATTTAAAGGTTAGGAAAGCAGCATCATAGTGCAGGATTCCTTTCCTATTTCTTTCCTTGCCATACATTAAGGATTATTTCTGCATTGTGTGACATATGCAACATTTTGGTCTAGGACAAATATGTGACCCAGTGTGACACAAATGATCAGAGACAGGAAGGATCAATTTATGCATCAGAAACAGGATGATTTCTTCTGGATGTTGTGACCATTCAAATTATTTCTAAAGTATTTGGAAATCTTTTGCATGGCATTTTATTCATATTGCCCCTGTTCTGGCATCAATCATCTTGTTCCTGGCATCATATAGAACACGGTGACCGTATATATAGGAATTTGAAAGGTATACTTCAGGCTCCAATAGATCAGTCCTTAGGCTGGAGATAGTATTCCCTCTTTTGGCAGGGATATAGAGAGTCAGTTTTTCTGTCCTTACTCAACTCTACTGTATATTGTCAAGGAATTGAGGCTGCTGAGTCAGTGACTAATGAGGTCAGATCGTGATGTGTACTTCTGTGAACTAAAGACAAGGCTGAGGCTGCAGGAAATTGCATCACTTGGGTCCTTCTACTGCCAGCAGCACAACATTAGGTCCCTTTGGTGCCGAATGTAGTCCAATAAAGGAGGTTAAAAAGCCAGTACATTAATTGACTCCAGTACTGAGTCCCTTTTATAACCTGTGTTATCAGCAGAAGTACAAGTGTGGTGTAGTAAGGAATATTATTATGAAACAGATTTCCTGAGAGAGGAATTAGCAGGCTCTGGTGGTGATCCCTGTTGTAATGAACACACTTCCATGTTTATGAATACAATTATAGATGTGCTCTTACAATCATGAAAAACACAGATCTCTTCTGCCTTGTCGAACAGTTTCATGCAGGTTCTCAAAGGGTTAATGTGCAGTTTAGTATTGAATAACATAAAATGAGCTGTAAATAATGTAATGATATGTATTGTTAAGCTACATATACTGTACCAGGTGCAAGTACTCCCACTCCTCACTTAGATATAATCTGGGGCAGTCAACAAACACAGATGTATTTTAACAAAAAGAGAGAGAGGGAGAGAAAGATAAAGAAAGAATGAACAAAAAAATTAAAACATATGTAAGATAATTTAACCATGATAAAGATCCAGGTAAAACTTGGCCTATTTTTCAGTGCTTTAACTGCACCGTGTAAAACACAACAGTGTTTTGACTTGTTTTTGGAAGACGCATGAGCCAAACACGTGTGAAACACCTTGACAGGGCTTTTGTATAACAACAAGAAAACTGATAATCCTAAATCAATTACAAGGGGAAAAATATGAATCTTTGAATACTAGTAATTATAATGGTTATTTTTCACTTTTGTAGCACCTGCAAATGATGTACAGCATATATAACAATGATTCAAAAAGCTCTAATTAACTGTTTGTTTTTTGTACTCATTTGCTGGCTGTAACCAGTGTGCATTAATGGACAATATATATATATATAGATCTCCACCAAATATTATCCATTACTTTAAAGTGACTGGAAATCATGCATTATTGAGTTGGCCTCTGCTATGTTGGTTTTTTTTAAAGCTTTATCAGATACTTTCGCTGAATTCCCAATAACACTCCAGGACGGGAAAACATGGTTGAATATTCTGGGCTGATCCTACCTAGTGGGGACAACTGCAGTCCATTTTGCAGAGCAATGACATGACTTCTGACTGATAGTGCCAGTCAGAATTCCTAACTGCTCTCACCAAATGTGAAAGAGCTGATTTTGGAAGACCTCCAGCCACAGCTTTCCACTGCTGACAGATTACTCTGGGCTATTCATGGAGCAAGATTAGCCTGACCATCAGGAAGAAAACTCTTTGTTCTGTCTCATTACCTAGTACGGGTTGAACCAAAGTCAGGCAAAGCTGCACTGCTGAGCTAAATTCATAAGGAAAGGGGATCAGCGATTATTCTGAAATGATGCTATTATGGTTTGGGTGAGTGGAGGAGGCAGATTTGTCAGGGTTCTAGGTAGGGACTGTGAAATAAAGCATAACTCTGTGGAGGAGGAGTAGGGACAGCTTGTGATGGGCACCGTTAGGTTTTTTAATATGGGTGCAAACATACCCCCCCCCCGCAGAGCTTTATATTTAAATAAATGTACAAGTATGCCTGGGACATGACCAAGCCTGGGTGGATATAGCACTTTTCTGTGCTGTTGGGTTGCAATAATTCCAAAGGCATTGAATAAGGACCAGCAGAATACTGAGTGCAGAAAGGAGGCGCAACAGTGCCACACAACACAAATGCAAGATGGCTGCTGTAACCATCTGTAGGACATCAACGTCTGCTGCCTGATGGCAAGTGGGTTGCCAAAGCTTCTAAAGGCTTTGGCGCCTGAATGTAAATCGGATGCAAACTGTCCATCTGCTGCATGGCACAAGTGACAGCTAATTCTTTTTGCAGTCCGTAAGATGAACTAGACCTAAGCCAATCTGTCCCTGCTTCTAATCGCACAAGGTTTGTCCTGCCCGTTTAATTAGCCAGACACACGAGCTACAGTATGTGGTTTTGCATTTTCTCAGTACGTGACACTATAAAAAACAATGCTGGGGATGGGCTGTGAAACCAAAGGGGACACACTGCTGCTGCAGCAGAGAAAGCATATTGGCAATGTTCAAAGCATATTGGGGCATAACAGGAGTCTAAAAACCCCAATATGGATTAGGACAGCTGACCAGATGTCTTGACTGACATATTTTAACACGATTCAAGGGTGCCCCTATGGTACACAAATGCAAACTATACATCTGTGTACTTTTTTCCACTGGAAATATGATACATGGATGCTTTTACTATAGCTGACAGTTCCAGTGTGAAGAGAGAGCTACACAATGGTGGTGCTGTGGCCTTCTCATGTTAAAAACTCATTGGAAAAGAGTTAGACTTGGATCCCTGTGGAAACAGATGACAGAAAGAAATTTTCTTCTCTAGACAGCTATCTACCTCTTTCCCCATCACATGGGTAGTAGGACATTTTTGGGATGCCTGGATGAAAGAGGGGAATGGGATGTGCTACACTGTTATGCTGTGTTCATTTCTAAACTGACCTGAAATTAAGGAAGTGGAATTACTGTCCCGTTGTAGTTATTCAGTTGTGTGATTATAAGAAGGAGGGCATGGGAATGAGTAAATTGCAGAAGGTGCTGGAGGTGTGTGAGGAACAGGGAAGAAAGAAGATGAATAAATAAAAGTATCCCTTTTTTTCATTTAAGGAATGTTTAGAGTAAGGGACAAAAGCTAAAAAAACCCAAATCAAAATACAGAAGTGTCAGTCTTCAGTATTAACTAAGGCTCTGAAATCTGGGCTGCCTGACTGCATTGTACTAATGTCAGCCAGCTCAACTTCTTCAACTTACTGAAAAAGATACATGTGCTTATTTCCATCATTCCGTAGCTTTGTCTTGTGCTGAGCTCCTTTCCCCTTCTCTCATTTGTGCATTGTCTTTTTAGACTGTAAGGCCTGCAGGGCAGGAAGCATGTCTTCATAGCTGGCTGCAAAGTGCCTAGCCCTCTGTTGGTGCCTATGCAAATAAAAATAGCAATCAAAATTTTCAGTCAACTACTTTTTTATTCAAAAGTGCTTTAAAATCATTAAAAAAATAGTAAGAAAACTGAAACCCTGCATTATTCAAAAGAAAATAAGGTTACGAGGTAACCACAGCCTCTGTTTCTGACATCATTAGAATGCATCATGGAATTTCTTCTGCATAGTTAATGCGTCCTATTAGCATGGTAGAGCCCAAATTTACAGTGTTTGCACAGATGAGTGTGTAACCAACGGGACTCGCTGGTTTCACTGTGTATTCTTTTGTTTCCTGGTAAATGTAAACTTGTGTCTGTGAATTTATATGGGTTGTTTTGATCCAATTCTTTCCTTCATAAACCTTTCTTTTCACAGTAACCAGCTCCAAATCACATGTCGAAACAAAAGATTTCCTAATAAAGCCAAAAGGTTTGGTTCATCAGTGAGGTCACAGATATAAAAGGCTAAAGTTCTGCCCAGCATACTCTGTGGTGCCAGCTGCTAGGCTGTGCATATTTGATAGAAATAGAATTCTTATTTAATACTTTGGATAATATAAACTTTGTGCTGTGCTGGTGATAAAACTTTCTGGGAGCTTAAATTCAGATTTTATATCCCTAGTTAGATCAGTAGTGAGCCCTTAAATGGCATTTTTAAATAATTTCCTTTATCATGGTGCTTCCACTTTACAAATGTAGATTTTAAGCTCCAAAGCCACACCTTTGTGCCTAGCTTGAGTAGTGGCGTGCTGGGGCAATCCATGAGGACAAGGAGTAAGAATTCTCCCCACAAAACTGTGAAGTGGCGAGTGAATCCCTTCATAGAGGATATTCCAGGCCTCTTGTCTCTCATTGCAGTGGTGGAAGGACTGCAAGATCAGATAGTAATGGCGGAACCTATGGCCCAAGCCCCCACTGCCCTGTCCGCAGATCTCTTCTGTGTGTTGCTGCACTACGAAGCAGGGCTCTCCACATGAGGTATGTCTGTGAGTTCTTTGCAGCCTTTTTCCTCCCTGCAGATCATGCCTCCCTTTCGTCAGAGGATCTGCACCTGTTCTTTCTACAGGGTTCTGCTCTCAATCATAGAGAGGCAGGGTTTGTTCCTGGGAAATGATACGCACTTTGTATAAGTGAAAACTCCCACATTTGCTCTGTATGGGTGAATAATTTACATGTTCTAAGCCTCACTTGTGCACCCACAAAACTCTGCCGTGCCTGTCACCTGCATAATGGGGTTGGAGAGAAGAGTTAAATTAAGTGTACAGACTGAGAGAAGAAGTAAACATCTGCCCATGTAAGGATGGCTCCTGTGCACTCCCAGGAAATGCATTTAAGAGAAAACCTTATTCATAAATTTAGAAACTTGCTCTAGTTCCATATGGTTATAGGCTCAGTTACATGTATTACATACTTTGCAAATACTGACAGGGGCAGTATTGACGTGATACGAATAATATGCTAATGTGAATTTTACAGTTATATAATTAACTATAAAACTGGTGATCTAAAATAAAATATGCTAATAGCATTTGCTGAACCAGTAGAATAATCTGGCAAACCATAACTGTCTTTACTTTTCCAAAACGACCTTTACTGTGTCTTTACTGATCAAAGGAAAGGTACGAAAACACACAGGTGAAAAAGTCCAGGTTGAAACCTGCTCAAATTGTAATATTCCCAGGACAGGATTCTTTTTGTTATCTGTTTTTACAGTATCTTGCACCATGGGGTCCTAATCTATTACTGGGATTGTTAGGAGCTGCTGCAATACTACTACTAAACATTATTAATAGTAATATAAATAATTAATAATGTATTTACATGCTCGTTTTTGACTGCCTTGTTGGCTATTGCTTCAGTTAACCAGTTTAGGTTCCCTTCTTGGCTCCCCCATATCAATTTCTTGCACAGAAGTCAAATAACTAATTTATATTTTAATGGGTCCTTTTATTGGTCTATATAGTGTGCCACTGAATTCCATAAATGGGCTATTCTAGTGGGGCGGGGTGAGGGAGGGAAAGGCCTGAGAAAATCCACAAGTTTTCCCCCATGGAATTTCCTCATCATCATTCCCATGAGTCATTTTGGTTCTGTGAAAATGGCAGGGATTTAAGCCCAAACAACTCATGGATCTTGGGAAATCTGCCACAGGTTAGGGCTGTCAATGTTGAATGCCATCACCTCTGTACCACTCCCTAGGCAGCTCCAACCCCCTCTAGAACCTTCAGAAGCCATATTGCTATGAGCTTCCCTGATGACTTCTGGCCCCAGATGTCTTGTTCAGAGCATGGAAGGGGAGCCTGATTCATTTCCCTTACTCTCTGATTGTTGCATGGTGGAAAGAGGTGCGGAAAGAGGTCATTTTCCCAGCATTGCTCCCTTTTCACATGCAGCCTATGGAAGTTACTGCAGCACTGGGGAAATGGAAGATGAAGATGCAGATGCAGCATTTCTCCACCTTTTTTACTCTGATGCAGATCCATCAGGTTGTCATCCTATGTTCGCGCAAAGGAAATTATATGACCTATTATATTCTATTAGGCATAGCAATTAATATGAAATGGACTAGCTTCCCTAATACAGTACAGTTATTATATTATCAAATGTATAGAGAAATAATTCAGTACAATACATTGTGTGATATATTAAACAATATAGTATGTACCTCTAGCTATCTAATTTCAAAGCCACTTATTAGCATAGTATCTAAATGGTGATTGTAAATGGAATATCTTCCTGACCTCTACACTATGGTTCAAATCCAGCAGTTTTTAATAAGTTTTACTTATGCAACCATCTCCCACATTGTTACTTCATTGAATAATGGTGCATCAGGACAGTCTTGAAATTTGGCCCTAAATCAGAACACAGCTTTGTTCAGACTGACCAAAAGCTGATTTTTGTTTCAAACTCTTTGGACTAGTGTGCTCCAGCGTGATCCATGTCATGGTCTGATTTTTTAATCTGGTGGCAGGTTCTTTCTTGTTAGTTCTTATGCAGTAATCCCCCCGGCAGGACTAAGTTCTCTTGTCTAGAAAAGTATTTTTGAAAAGACAAGGGGAAGCATTTGGGATACTTTTTCTTGACATCTTCTTCGGGGGAAAAGAAGATAAAGGGATACTGTGAGATATTGTAGAACCATTGTCTTATCGCTGGGCAAATGTCTTCATCTTACAATGTAGAACAGAGAGCCCTTGCATTGTTATTAATAAGTCAACGCTCACTGGCTTTCAAAAATATTCCTTTACACTAACTATGCTTATTATATTTGGATGCTTTTGTACACAGAGACATATCTTTACATTGATTTTAAGGAAAAACTCTCAGTGATTTTATCGGCAGTGCAGAATAGGGAATGATGACAGAATCTGCCCTTCAGATGGCACCTTTGTACATTCTAGATTTCCATTTTTTGCATTCAGAACTTATCTTGGGCTTGGGCTGGACTTTAGTGGGAGTGGAGAGTGTTTGCCACTTCCCAGCAGGTGCTCAGTTTCTTGCAGAATCAACCCCTCTGCATAAAATGTGGTAACTAATTAGTTGCATGACACTGTGATGGAGTATACAAACCCTATGCTGGGCCAAAAGTGGTTAAAGGACCCCACCTCCAGGTCCGCTGAGCATGCTCTGATTGGAGGAGCAGGTTCAAAGGAAGGTAGAAGCCAAAGCAAAGGGTGATGGACGGGCTGCAGGAGAGATGAATCCTTCTCTAGGAAGCCAGGCAGAAGTTTGAGCCTGAGAGTGGTCCATGGGTGAATAAGACCCCAGGCAGTGCCTTCTCTGACCACTATCGCCTTCGAGAACCAGCAGATATGGCACGGCTTTGCTTATTTGGACTTTTTTGTTAAACTATTGAGTGTTTGAACTGTAAGGGCCATGATTCAAAATGAAGGATCACATAGATAGGAAGTAACCACACTCCCTGCAGAGAGGACCTTGCTCATGCTACTTTCCACAGGGACCTGGGCTGGGATCTGATAAAGAGGTTGGGCCTGGGTCTCCCTACCACACCCTACTTAAAGGAAAAGGCCCAGATGTGGGTTGAGGCCTATCATAAACCTAGTCCCAGATTTGGACCTTAGCGTCCAAAATATGGGGGTTAGCATGAAAACCTCCAAGCTTAGTTACCAGTTTGGACCTGGTAAAGCTGCCACCACCCAAAAAATTAGAGTGTTTTGGGGCACTCTGGTCCCTCCAAACCTTCCCTGGGGACCCCAAGACCCAAATTCCTTGAGTCTCACAACTAAGGGAAATAAACCTTTTCCCTTCCCCCCCCTCCAGGTGTTCCTGGAGAGATACACAGAAGCAAACTCCGTGAATCTAAACAGAGGGACTCCACCCTCTCCGTTCCCAGTCCTGGAAACACAAGCACTTCCCTCTTCGCCCAGAGGGAATGCAAAGTCAGGCTAGTAAATCTAACACACACAGATTTCCCCCTGACTTCTTCCTCCCACCAATTCCCTGGTGAGCTGCAGACTCAATTCCCTGGAGTTCCCCACTAAAGAAAACCTCCAACAGGTCTTAAAAGAAAGCTTTATATAAAAAGAAAGAAAAATACATAAAAATGGTCTCTCTGTATTAAGGTGACAAATACAGGGTCAATTGCTTAAAGAAATATGAATAAACAGCCTTATTCAAAAAGAATACAATTCAAAGCACTCCAGCAACTATAGACATGTAAATACAAAACAACAAACCATCTTTGTACTCACAACTTGGAAACAGCAGATTAGAAAGCAAGAAATAGAAAAATTCACTCCTCATAGCCGAGAGAGTACAGGCAGAAGACCCCAGAACAAAGGACTCCCACACAAAGTTCCCTCCACCCAGATTTGAAAAAGTCTTGTTTCCTGATTGGTCCTCTGGTCAGGTGTTTCAGATTACTTCTTTCCAGGTGAAAGAGACGTTAACCCTTAGCTATCTGTTTATGACAAGGCCAGAACACTTCTGGCCTAGGAGCAGGAACCAGACATCCCTACTGCCCTCCTGACAGAAAGCCAAGGGGCTGGAGGACAGGTGTGCTAATTGCTAGCTCACCCAATCCTCCATGCCCCCTATCACAGGCATAAAGTTCTGATCTGATCCACCCCACCCTCTCCATGCCAGTGTCTGATCATTCTCTATAATACATTTTCTAGAGCTGTAGCCAGTCAAATTTTAAATGTCACAAACGATGGGGGTTCTACTACTTCCCTATTAATAGACTAATAGATCTCCCTATCAAGAGTTTCCACCCCCCATATTCAACTTAGATTCTTCTTAAATAATATTAATTTTAATTTCATCCCTTTGCTCTGAGTTACACACACTTGTAACATCCAAAATAGTTCCTTTAATTTCTTGGAGTTGACACCTTTCAAATATTTATACATTGTTATCTTTTCCTTATTTACTTTTCACTTGACCAAACTAGATGTATACGTCATATTTAATTCTTTTAACTTTCCCTTATAATGTAATCTTTCCATCACTCAGCCATTTGCTGGCCTTTTCTAACCCCCCTCCTCAAATTTGTCAATATCTTTCTGAATATAGTACTCCAGGTGTGGTCATATATAGCTGTTTGGAGAGGGGCTGTTATCTCCTTCCTCCATGGGAGGATGTTCTTTATATGAAGCCCAAATCTGTATGGGCCCTTTTCTCCTATCAAATGCAAATCACATTGCAAAATCATGTCTAATCTGCTGTCCTCTGTCACCCTCTAGGTTTCTTTTAGAATTACAGTAGAAACTCAGAGTTACTAGCACCTTGGGAATGGGGGCTGTACGTAATTCTGAAATGTTCATAACTCTGAACAAAACATTATGGTTGTTCTTTCAAAAGTTTACAATTGAACATTGACTTAATACAGCTTTGAAACTTTAGTATGCAGAAGAAAAATGCTGCTTTTAACCATTCTAATTTAAATGCAACAAGCACAGAAACAATTTCCCAACCTTGTCAAATCTTTTTTTTTTAAAACTTTCCCTTTATTGTTTTAGTAGTTTAGTTTAACACAGTATTGTACTGTATTGTTTTTGTTGTTGTTGTTGTCTCTGCTGCTGCCTGATTGCATACTCCCAGTTGACTGGTCAATTCGTAACTCTGGTGTTCGTAACTCTGAGGTTCTACTGTATTGCATTCCAGGAAAACGGTATTTATTATTTAGGGCTTGATCCAATACCTACTGAAGTACAGAGGAGTCTTTTCACTGACTTCAAAAGGCATCAGATCAGGCTCTTATTATTTGTATAGAGCTAGGTGTGTGAGAATAGTGCTTTAGAGACATATCAGAAGAGGAGGTTTCTACTTTGCGGAGCAAAGTGTCAGATAATTTTTGCTCAGAAGTCTTAGCTTAATTTTTTTTCCAAATTAAACCTCATTCTGTTATTTTCTGCCTGTCCTCTTTAGTCTCTTTGTATTTCTCCGAGTTAGCAATTCTCCCAATTTAAGCATTGTCTGTAAATTTACCTCCACTTTCAGATCATTAATAAAATTTACTGAACTAATTTTCAGACAGGGTTTTAGAGCATATGATAACTGTAATATTGTATGCTATGGTGCATCTTTAAAGCTAAATTTTAATGAGTTGCAGAGCCTACCTGTAAAATTGTGCCGAGAATGAGTTGAAAGGAGTATCAATATTTTTTCCCAAAAAATATTTCTTGCAAAAGTTCTGAGGAGAAAGAGACAATATTTCTTAAATCTATCTTCTTCCAGCCTTGCTTTTTTGCATTAATTTTTTATTTAAAGTGTTTCATTCCCCGGCTTGCAAACTTTGTAATGAAAGCGCTTCTAGGATCAAAGGAAGTTATTTTTGTAGTATTACCTCATTTTCTTTTATTAAAATAAAGAATGGCTTTGAGTTATGCGTACATCTGGTCAAAAGGATAGGAACCTTAACCATACTTTCATTTTCTTTCCCAGGGATCAGGGATAAATTGAACTCGCAGCTTCAGTCCCACCAGGACTTGTGCCAGAACTTGGGGCTTCAGCCCTGCAGGAGGTGCACCAAGACTGCAGGGCCCCTCCCCCATAGGCTGAAGCACCGAGTCCTGGTGCACCCGAAGCCCCAAGCCCCAGCATGAGTGGGAGGCGTGCCAGGACTTGGGGCTTCTGGCTCACCTGAGGCATGCCAGGACTCCGCTAGGACTTATACCGGGACTCGGGGTGTCAGCCCCACCTGGAATGTCAGAGCTCATGGCTTCAGTCCCTCCTGGGTACGCCAGAGCTTGGGGCTTCAGACTGGGGTTTCAGCTGAAGCCCCAAGCCCTGGTGCACCCTGGCAGGGCTCAATTTAGGGAGGATGGGGGAACACCTGCTCCCCAATTATGAGTCAGCCCCAGGCATCTGTTTGGTTCCTGCTGTCAGCCCCTCCCAGGATTGGGGCTCCATTTAGGGAGGGTAGGGGGGCACCCACCACCCTGCTTTCCGTGTCGGCTCCCCCAAGCCCGCCAGCATGCAGCCAGTCACTCCTCTACCCCCATCAGCCCCACCCACATTAACTGCCCATGGCCCCCAGAGTTTCGTGGTCTGGTCAAAAAACTCTTGGCAGTCTGGATTTGGCCCACAGTCCACCTACTGACCCACCCCGCAATAGGCCCTCAGTCTATTACACAGCATTGTATGTGTTCATTGAACAGGGACACATGTGGTGTGAAAAATGTTTCTTTGGAGTCCAGACTTTGACCACACCTTGACCAAGAAATCTGGACCTTGACAAAAACTAATTGACTACTCCTGCTCTACACAAATAGAAGTATTAGGTTTGTTATTGGCCCCCTACACAGTGATGTCAGTGAATGATATGGGAGGAAGACTGCTTTCAAGCTCTCCACACAATCTGCACAGTCTAGCACAATAAAGCCCTTACTCTATTGCGAAAAAACCCTAGGGTGACCAGATGTCCCGATTTTGTAGGGACAGCCCCTATTTTTGGTTCTTTTTCTTATATAGGCTCCTATAACCTCCCACCTCCTGTCCAGATTTTTCACACTTGCTGTCTGGTCACCCTAAAAAACTCTTGGTGAGATTTTCAGAAATATTTTCTAAAAGACATAACAGTATTCCACTGCAGTATTGTTCCAAAATGAGGGTTTCATCTTTCATTCTGTTCATTTCAGTGGGAGTTTAGGCTGCTCAAGATGAAGGATAGGGCGGTAAATAGTGATCTGCTCAGGACATGATGACTAATAAGTAGAGCTGGGTGAAATTTTTTTGCCTGAAGTGCTTTTTGGTGAAAAGTGCAGATTTGGATCAATCAAAACGTTGCAAATTTGTGTCAATTTCTGCAAAGTGTTTTGGTTAAAAAAAACCCTTAAAAAAGTTAATGTTTGGGTTCAAATGGCATTTTGTTTAAAATTTTCTTTAATTTTATTTTTAAATATGTTTTATATTCCCAAACTCTATATAACGGTTTATTGAATGCAAAACAACTTTTTTCCAACTTTTTGATTTGCTGAAAATTCTGAAAAATTTTGTGTTTGGGTCAACCCAAAATGATGTTTTTACCTGATATTTTTGAATTGCCTGTGAACTGAATAATACATTATTCACAGAACTCTACTAATAATTAGACACTAGCTAAATTTGTGTTAGATGACTTAATTTGTTTGCAAAATGCCATTTAAAGGAAAGAATCAGCATTCAGTATGATAATATTTACCTGTCCAATGCTATCATAATATGGAGACCACAGAGTCCTTTTAAAATTTATGGATAAGATAACATTTTCCAAGATGTCCTGGGTTATTTAAGCATCCAACTATTTTCCAGGAATTACAGATGAAGCCACGTGGTCTACTGGTTAATGTACAAAATTAAGAGTCAGAAGATTTGGATTCAGTTCCTAGCTCTGTCATAGACTTCCATGTGACCTTGAAGATGACCCTTAACCTCTCTGTGCCGCACTTTCCTTATCTGTAAATTGGGCATCATCATAACACCTGCTCCTGATGGATGTTGTAAGTGTGAAAAGCATCCAGGATGTAACATGTAAACACTATGTCATAACAGTTTGCTTTAAGAAATATAAAATTACATGCTAGAATACTAGCAAGGATCTTGGTCTTTTGTGAGTAGTTCTTACTCGTGACAGTGGTCTTATTGAGATGAATAGCAACGTGTGCATGCCTAAGGGCGACTGAAATGAGGGAGAGCTGCAGGTTCTCTAGATCAGCAGTTCTCAAACTATGGGTTGGGACCCCAAAGTGGGTCGCAACCCCATTTTAATGGGGTCGCCAGGGCTTGCTTAGACTTGTGGGAGCGCAGGGCTGAAGTCTAAGCCCCACCGCCCTGGACTGAAACCTGAGGACTTTAGCCCTGGGCAGCGGGGCTCAGGTTATAGGTCCTTTGTCTGGGGATGAAGCCCCTGGACTTTGGCTTTGCCCTCCCACCCCCGGGTGACAGAACTCAGGTGGGTTCAGGCTTCACTTCCCCATCCTGGGATCATGTAGTAGTTTTTGTTGTCAGAAGGGGGTCACAGTGCAAAAAAGTCTGAGAACCCCTGCTCTAGACCAATGTTGGTCTGACAAATATTAGGAAATCACAAAGGAAATTAGAAATACCTTTCTGATATCTGAACGGTAAATGCATCTTTCCCATGTTGCCAAATCTATTCAGAGCAATTTATCCAATGGTTAAACTTTGTCTGCAGTGTAATTGCAGAAAGTGTGCTAATAATAAGCTTTTTTTGGAAATCACATCAGTACAAGTCATTAATAAGTTAGACTTATAGAGATACCTGTGGATATCTGTTGCTATTAACGATGTAGAATGAACGGGAATCAAAACACTGTATGTCTTGTTAGTAGAAATCTATCAAACGTACACAAAAAAGCCCCCTTTGAATTATAAACATTCCAGACAAAACCGACAAGACCAAAAGCTTCAGCTAGGCTGAAGCTATTAGAATATAAAAAACCCAACCCAACCCAAACACTCCCTACCCCAGTAAATAGAGGTTATTGTACATGTTAACAGTGACTTACCAAGTTCTGCTTAAAAAATATAGTGATGAACCAGAATAATCCTTTTTGTGGCTACCGGGCTAATCCAGCCAATGGTAACACTCTCATTGATTGCTTTGAGAGTTGGCTGTGGATCTAACTCACTGTAACAGGAAAATATTCCAGTGCCTGGTGGGTATAAGAACTCTTATTTAAAAAAAAAGTAATATGTATTAAATATAGACTGCATAGTTCATTTAAACTTACAGTAGAAGTAGAAGTTCATTTTCCTTATAATTTGTATAGTGTATTTTTCATTTTCAGGTAATAACTTTGCAATAAATACAGCTCAATTCAATATGTACACAAGCACATTGTTATAAAACAGGTATTACAGCTAAGACGATTTTAGCTTGTTTTAGAATGCAGGAATCATGTTTAGTTATACATTTTTTTAAAATAATGGCTGTAGCCAATACAAAGTATCCTCTTTATCTATTAGTTAACAGGACAGTTTTTCAAGATTTGCCAAGTAATTTACATATACGTACTGGTTAGGAATGTTCACAGTTGATGAGGACTTTCTGTTTCATAAGATTATTCATTTTTTCTTTTAAAATTCAGCTCTTTAAGTACATTTTCCTCACAAGATTGAGATATATTTTCAGCTATATTTCTGTTACCTAGTATGAAAAATGTAGGTGCAATGGATAGACCTGTATTTATCTGCAATAAAATCAGATATAGTAATTATTTAATTCAGTGGACGAATATCACCATAAAGGTTAGGTTTATACAACATAGCACGCACCACCCAAAAATCATAAATACTGTAGTTCTGTGCTAATTGACAATGGCAGGTAATAGACTATCATTTCAGTTCCCTTAGCTACTGTATCCTTTTCTAGCCTTCATTCTTTATTGTTATTATCAAACTTACTTCAGCATTCTTATATCAGCAGCATTTAGTGACACTGCGAAAACACAGTTCATAAAGGCTGAACTTTTAATTGTGATGAGAAATAAGTTAGCTTAATTATTCTATGTAAGTAGAAAAGATGTGGTTTGTTCTTCTTCCTAAGTCCTTCCTTCCTAATCATAATTCAACACTCTTTTTAAGCATTGCTATGTATGAACTTCATGCTGCTAGACAAATAAATTCTTTGGAAAAATGCACATTTTTACTTGGAAATAATGCCATCTCTTTGTTAGATTTGCAGCAATCCTATTTTGCCTCTACTGTTTTAAAGTCGAAAATGAAAAATTATATAGAAGATGTTTGTGCATCATATTGTGCTGGATGGTATGTAGGTCAGCATGCTGCACCATAGCAGATAAGGCACAGTGAACAAGTGTTCTATGTACTTACAAGCAAATATCAGTCATAATAGAAGTAGACAGATCTACAAGAGCGTTTTGGCTTAGGAAATGTTTCTTGTCATTAGCATTTAAAAAAAGCTATGAGATTCAGGCCTATCAGCACCGATTCACAGCAAAGCCTGGCTTGCACAGGTTGTTATCTGTTCAGTACAGAGGTGCAGCTGGTTAGCAAATGGATTTGCAGATTTTTCTTTTTTTTTTTTAAGCAGGGATGAGTAAAAAGGCAAAGAATCAGGTACTTACAACCCATTCAGAATGTAACAATTTTGTTTGTGTTATAAACCAAACCTTCTGTTTTTTGCAAACTGCATTATTTTTAGAAACAGAACCAAGAAAAAACGGCTGATTTAAAACAAAATCTTTATTCATATTCCAGTATCCCTAAGGGCTCCAATATCCATGAAGTAATACCAGCAAAGGGAGCAATGAAAACTGCAGACTTCCATGATTCAGTTTATGATGCTGCTTTATTGTCTGAGCAGCCAAGTCAAAAGGCAACAGCTAATATTTTTAATTTTTTGTTTCCTTCTCTACATGTACTTGGGTTGCGAAGGGAAAAATATATGACTGATTCCGGAATTGTATAGCTAAAGGTTAGTGTAGTTTTTATTTTGTGTGCAAGTGGAAGCAATGTGCTTGGTGATAATGATCAAGAACGACATCTAAAGTAATGCAATAATACCCTAAATATAGACTGCCTGGTACAGTGTGCATAAGCATATAATATGGTATGATATGCTACTGTATGGTGTGCATAAGCTTCTGGGGACTGATTTTTTCCACTTACAATAGGCCTTTTATGCTGATCTGGCAGGGTAAAAGGGCCTTAAAGTAGGTGGAAATGACCCCTTGTGAAAATGTACTGAGCCAGGGGCTCCTAGAGCTGTGCAGAGCTGTTGTAAGGGCTCTACACCAGTCCTTCTACCAGCCTTTGGTGTAAGAGGTGTGTCCAGAATGCTCTGCACTATAGTTAATCTTTGCTTCCCAGGGCCCATAGGGGCTGCTGTAACTTATTCTAGGAGCCAAGCAGACTCCTGCATGGCCCAGAATACAGAGGCCTTTGGGTGTAAAGGAACACAAGGGCCTTAACCCCAGTCCCTGCCCCAACCAGTAGATAGAGTAACTGAGGATCGTGTTTATGAATAGTGTATGAATTTATATAAAATGATTTTACCTGGAAGGGGAAATGGATGGATCCAGTATCTTTGCATCATAGGTCTGACTTAGATTGCTGGGCTTGCATTGAAAAAAGGTTCTAGACATGGCTGATGCTTTTTATTTTATTTTATTTTATTTTAATTTTTTTAACACTGTTTCAGAATTCACTGAATTGGGAGGGGATAGGTGGGGACCAAGGAGGTATGAATCGAAAAACAATGTCTAAAATTGAAGAGTGTATCAATAATAAAAATATTAAACGAGCCTTCCAGATTGTAAAAAATCTGATGAAGGAAAGATGGACCAAAGCTAATGCAATTCAAGACAAAGAAGGGAACAGCCTTACAGAGGAAAAGGACATCATTAATAGGTGGACAAATTGCTTTGATCTGTACAACCACCAGACAAATGGAGATTCTAGTGTCCTAGATAACCCAGATTCAACAGAGGAGGATGATTTTCCAATACTGCCGGAAGAAGTGGAGACAGCTGTGAAAGGCTACAGTTTTAACAACATCCCAGCTGAACTGATGATATTCGGAGGAGAAATAGTGATAGATCTCCTCACCAAGATCTGCAACAAGATCTGTCAGACCGATGAGTGGCCCTCCACCTGGACACAGCCACTAATCATCACTGTGCCAAAGAAAAGCAACCTGCAGTTGTGTCAAAATTACTGGACCATAAGCTCAATTAGCCATCCAAGCAAAGTGATGTTGAAAGTCATATTGAATAGATCGAAGTCGCAAGTGGAGAATATCATCGCTGAAGAACAGATTTAGAACTGTGTTAAAAGTGAAGTATTTTACATGCATCATAGATGCTACAAAATCTGTCCAGTAAAATAGAATTCCTTGAATACATTGCCAATTGCCTACAAGCAGAGAAATTAGAATAAAAGGAATAAACACTGGTGAGTAAGTGTGAATAAAAGAACTGGAGTGACTATCTGGGGATTATACAAGCATTGAAACTATGAGCTGAAGTACCCACTGAAAATATACATTGCTAACTGGAAAGGGGAAAGAATGTACATATTGAGCTGGGAAGAGGAGAGAAAATAAATGATCTCCAGTGAACTTTGCTAGAGAATCAGGCAAGTGAATGTTAAGCTTTGGTTTTGCATAGGGCAATGTTGAGCTTGTGGAAATTGAATTTAGATCAGTCAGGATTAAATTGTGGGAGCTTTGTTTTTTAGCAAACAGTTATCTCGATCAATGAAGTTTAGATGTGAGGCTAGTGACTGGCACAAGAATGGATGTCTCCCAGTCTGAGTGTCCAGAAGACCTTTGCAGGGGAATAGGTGTAGGGCGGGGTAGAATCCCTGTCTCTCCAGTCCAAATTAATTTTTCAGTCCAACACCCTTCCATGAAACTAGCCCAGTTTTTCCAGATCAAAATGAGATTATTTTTCTCTGCATTCCATGGGCCACATTCTGTTCTCAGATGTCAATGGGGGTGGGTTGTAGGTGCTACCGAGAGCTGAATTTGGCTCTATACTTGTGATAGCTGAGAAAGAAATCCAGCATGATTTTCCTTGCTATTTATCTTAAAACATTAGGCATGTACTGGAGGGCCTGCTTCTGCAGCCAACGAGAGTTTTGCCATTGAGAACAGGAGTAAGCTTTGAATGGGTGACTGGAGAAAACCAGTCTGGTAATGCAGTAACATTTTATTAACTATAGCCATTGATTTACATGGCAGAGACTATATTCTGAGATGAGTGACACTTATAAATGATAGCATTAATAATTTGTCTTGCTTGCTTCATGGAGTATGAGCATAAGGATAAGTGCAAAGCAAGCTTCCCCAGTCCTTATGTGTTAGTTAGGCAACAACTCATGGCCTACCTGACAAGCTGAGATGAGGGGAAATAGGCAGATTTTTCAGGATTGTACCCTAAGAACTGAAACCACAGAAGTCCTATATGTGGAGAGTCATGCCTTTGTTATCTGTCATTATTAAAGTAGGTGATTTTCAATGTAATGCAGAGACATTGAAGGATACGACCTTGTTTTGGATCAGAGGAAGTTTTGGATAGATGAGGCTCTACTGCATGTCAGTGATGTCTAGTATTTGTTTGTGACCTGCCTTGCTTATCCCACATATCGTAAATAAGAAAACATTGTGGGCCATGTTTCCAATAACATTTGTAACTAACTCTCTGTGTTTGGAAAATGGGGACCGGATCCTCCATTGGTGCAAAATGGGGTAGCTCCATTGCAGTAAACTGAGGTATGTCAATTTAGACCATCTAAGGATCTAAATGCAGGTTTTTAAGAAAACAGGATTTACCATATTAGATCAGAACACTTGTCTAGTCCCATACTCTGAAAGTGGCCTGCACCTAAAGATTCAAAGGGAGAAAAGTAAAACAAACAAACAAAAAGCTTAACACATCTAGTCAGATACACTGTGTACAGTACGTTAGCTAAGTCGGGTACATGGACTTTGTCAATTAAATTGGTTGATTTTTTTGTTTATGAGCCCCATCATCAGCAAGGTCTGCTCCTGCTCCTGCTCCTACAGATGCCAGTGATGGCTTTGCCCTTGATTTTAACAAGAGCAGGATCAGGTCTTTGTTCACAAGAGATCCAACCTCAATCACACAGCAGGTTGCAAATGAGGTGAACCTGGCTAAGTGGATAGTTCCATTAACCTCATTGGGGGTTTTATGCTCACTCACAAAAAACTGCTCCTGAGTATTTAGTTAAATGCAGGCAAACACAATTCGTCTATTACTACTCTGTTGGGGAAGGAACTTTTTCACACTCAGACCTTTCCTTACTGTTTAAGTACTGCTGCCTTCATCCTCTACAAAGTACTGTGGAAGCTTGACTGCTTTAACAACAATGACCAACAAAAATGTTGGAAATGAAACTGAGTTCAGGTGCAGTAACAAAAACCAAATGCCAACGAACGGAGAATTCACTGGAAGGTTAAAGAATGTTGTGTATACTGTAATTAATCCAATAGATAAAGTATTAACATTAGGGGCCAAATTTCTAAGAGCTATCCACCTTTTTTGTGCCGAGAATTATATTAGGGATTTTCAGAATTACTTAGTGTTGCCCTAATTCTGCTCCCATTGAAGCCAATGGTACATTGCCTTAATTCGCACTCCGGAGAAGTAAGTGGGAGTTATATCAGAGAGTTCAGTGGGAGCAGAGTTAGACCAAGGCTGAGTGCTTTTAAAAATCTCATGTAGGAAACTATGTAATGGCCTGATGTTTATGCACTGTCAGGGGCACATCTAAGCTATAGGAATTACCTTGTAGTTACTTGCACCCACAAAACTGCAGGTCCAAAAAAGGAGACAGGGTTGAGGCAGGCTAGATTTTAAGGACTTGTCTACATGGTGCATTAGTCCACACTAGAGGAGTGTAAATCCTAGTGTGCACTAGCTTGTTGTGCACTAACTGACTCTTGTGGACCCTGATGCTATGCGCTTAATAAGAACATAAGAACGGCTGTACCGGGTCAGACCAAAGGTCCATCTAGCCCAGTATCTGTCTACCAACAGTGGCCAATGCCAGGTGCCCCAGAAGGAGTGAACCTAACAGGCAACGATCAAGTGATCTCTCTCCTGCCATCCATCTCCATCCTCTGACGAACAGAGGATAGGGACACCATTCTTTACCCATCCTAGCTAATAGTCATTTATGGACTTAACCACCATGAATTTATCCAGTTCTCTTATAAACACTGTTATAGTCCTAGCCTTCACAACCTCCTCAGGTAAGGAGTTCCACAAGTTGACTATGCGCTGCGTGAAGAACTTCCTTTTATTTGTTTTAAACTGCTGCCTATTAATTTCATTTGGTGACCCCTAGTTCTTGTATTATGGGAATAAGTAAATAACTTTTCTTTGTCCACTTTCTCAACATCACTCATGATTTTATATACCTCTATCATATCCCTCCTTAGTCTCATCTTTTCCAAGCTGAAGAGACCTAGCCTCTTTAATCTTTCCTCATATGGTACCCTCTCCAAACTCCTAACCATTTTAGTTGCCCTTTTCTGAACCTTTTCTAGTGCTAGAATATCTTTTTTGAGGTGAGAAGACCACATCTGTACACAGTATTCAAGATGTGGGTGTACCATGAATTTATATAAGGGCAATAATATATTCTCAGTCTTATTCTCTATCCCCTTTTTAATGATTCCTAACATCTTGTTTGCTTTTTTGACCGCCTCTGCACACTGCGTGGACATCTTCAGAGAACTATCCACTATGACTCCAAGATCTTTTTCCTGACTTCTTGTAGCTAAATTAGCCCCCATCATATTGTATGTATAGTTGGGGTTATTTTTTCCAGTGTGCATTACTTTACATTTATCCACATTAAATTTCACTTGCCATTTTGTTGCCCAATCGCTTAGTTTTGTGAGATCTTTTTGAAGTTCTTCACAATCTGCAAGATAGTCTTAACTATCTTGAGTAATTTAGTATCCAGTTCCATAGTGTGTTACCATAGTCCTGATTCAAACTGTACCGTGCTAACACACACTAGGGAACTTCTAGTATGTGCCAGTAGTCACATGGGCCAGTTTGTGTGCAACATGCTAGTGTGCAGTATAATTTATACCCGTCTGCGTGGACTAATGCACCATGTAGACAAGTGCTACATCTTCATTCTTTGATTTGGTCTGCCTGAAAATAAGGAAGTAGCTGGACGAGAGGAGGAGCCAGATAAAGAGGTGGCAAAGAGAAAAGTGGTTAAACAGAGGAATGAATGGGGAGAGAGCTTATATAAATACCCTTACTAGGTGTGATTTATGGGCTAAGATACATCTTGTAGAGAAGGGCTGATTCCTATTCTGGTAGCTTGAACTTTAAAAAAAAAAGGATTTTTGCCATTAGTTATCATGTCTCTCCTGGCATTTTATTCTCTCTATCTAACATTTTAATCACATAAAAAATCTTTGTCACAACCTCAGGGCTAGATTGGTTTTGCCAAGCCCTTTTAAAAGATTATGAGAAATGGAAGGTTGGCCTCCTCACCCTTTCACAGCTAGATTCAGTTCTAATATCATCAAAGCAACATAAAAATACACAAAACAACCTTGTTGCTTTATCGTTAGGGTCTCAGATTATCAGGCTAAGGTCCACATTCAGCATTCAGAGATGGCTATAGAGCTGAGTAACAGTCACAGGTAATAGATTCCAGAACCAAAAATCATACTTCACCATGGATCCAGCCCACCATCCCTGTTGTATGCTTCATGCTGGCCCGATGCCATATGGCTATTTGCCCAGGTTTAATTAATAGAGTTCACCATGCTCACAAGATACAAACTTCCCAAAATAATGCACACAGTCATGGCACATTCATTAAGTGTCTCCCAATATCCCCCACCCCCGATGAATGTGGACACACAAACAGAAATATATACAGACACACAAATACACACATACTTTTTTTAAATGCTTCCGTGGCAAATGAACACCATAAGTACATATTTCCCCCCCCCAGGAAAATATTTCTGCCCCCAAGTGAATAAACATGGAGATCCTGACTCTTCTGAAGTTTCTTGCTAGTAGAGTAAGATATGACTCAACATGACTAGGGCTGGCAGAATCAGGCTCTTAGGGCAAGACTGAAAACCCCTTACTCACACTGCTGAGTAGTTACTCACATAAGTAATGGGGCTGGAGTTAATGGGGCTATTTGGGTGAGTAACTGCTCAGTCAGAATGAGGGGTTCACAGTCACCTTTGTAATTCGGGTATGAAATAAACTCATGCTGTGTTCATATTTGGCTAAGTTAGAAAATATTTTATTGGTATTCATCCTTCTATGGATCGGGGGGATGACAGCGACTTCCCGGCCACGCCTGTTAAAGATACAAATATTGGATTTTTAGCTAAATAACAACAATGAAAATGAAAAAATGAAGAAAGAATTTTGATAAAAGCAAGCAAAACTGTTCTTGATGTTGGAGCTTGTTGTGCTTTATGGAGGAATTCTGCTGTTGCTTTTGAAACCAGTTCCAAAGCACGTTGGCACATGCATGAAACTTCAATACTCACTTGGCACGGCTTGTTCCCATTGCTGGCAGTGTGGCACATGGACCTCTTTAGCCTCTTTCTCTGTTGTTTTCTGCACAAGAGCCAACCATTGTGGCTACTCATGAGGCAAGGTTGGCAGCTGAAGAACCCAGATGCCAAGCTCTGGACTGTATGTCTGTTAGGTTTGTGGCTAGTCTCTTCCCTAGCATCTGCCCTGGCACTGCAGCAGGCTGTGCAACTGTGTATGGAGCTGGGTTCAGGATTAGTCTTCTGCTGGCTAGTATGCTCTTCTGGTCACTGTTTGCCTTTCAAATTACCCTTGATTATCAGGAACGTGTTTCTGTCATGCAGACTCCACTTCAGACACATGTATGTGCAGTGCCGTCTTACAGCCAAATCGCGGTGCTCTCCTTTCTCAGCACAGTAGGTTTTCTAGCCTGAGCCCCATACTCTCAATTGTCTCACTTGAGCTGAGAGAATTTTAAATCAAAACATTTGCTCATAGATAAAGCCCACCTGATCTTCCCTTGGATAGGAGAATCCACCATATGCCTGATGAAGGCCTGAAGAGTCCACCATTTTTAATCTGCATTAACACCTGGACCCTCAAGATCTCATATTGGGATCTGGCCAGTATTCTTATGATTGAGGACAGGATGCAGCTCACTTGAGAAATCATCAGTGTTGCTCTTTAATCCACCATAAGTGCAATGTGAGACATTCCACTCACCCCATGGTTGCCAGCTTCGTGAGTGAGAGACCATGAACTCAACAAGAGACTGAAACTGGACAACTTGCAAGACAGCGGAAAACAGTGCCCATGTGAGCCACGGGGGGCAAATAACTGTTTTTTAGCAACTGGTTAACCTGAAGGTTTTATATCTTTTAACAACTGTCCTTAATCTTGTCTTTTATACATATTTCCACTCCTTTCTCTCCAGGTACCTATACGCCCATCCTACTAGAATGGGCTGGTAGGAAGAATGAGGAATTGCTTCTGGATAAAACTTCCGTGGCACTATATAAATCTGCAAGTGGTACCTACCCCCTGGCTAGTGAATGCAGGCCTCACTGGTCTGTTATTCTCTGCCTCCAGGAGTCTGAAGCCTGAGTTCCAAGTGTGCTTCCTATTTCTAGGGTCTCCCAGTTTGCAGCATACTGCTGCTGTCTTACACACATAAAGCTATGTGATCAAAGGGTATGTGTGTGTGTGGGAGATGCATGTGTCTATGGCAGCTTGATGGGAAGCCTATCATACACACCTCTAGCATTATGAAGTTGTATTTTGTTTGGAAAAGTCTTGACCAACATTTTTTAAAAAAGAATGCAATGGGAAAATGGTGAATCAGATTGTTTAGCAGATAACTGAACAAAGGTATGTTTGTATCTGTATCTATAGAAGCTGCAGAGGTTACACTGATTTATTTTCTTGCATTTTTCTGTTTCCCTCTCATGCTTTAAGTACATGCTATAGACCCACTCAAGGTGCAAATATGCAGGGGGAATTCAATATGCAGCTCGCTACTGCTGTTTTACTGATATTCCAAGCCATTGTATCCCATAGCAAAGCCTTGTCACAAGCATGATGTAGCCTACTGATTCAGTACTATTACTTCCAGAACTACTACATATTCAATTCATCTCCAATTTTTTCACCCAAAGATACTTAAAGAAAAAATTCTATTTGGAGGTGCACAGTCCAAGAAGGGCCAATGCCCATGTTACTATTTCTATCCTTTACTTTACCGTTTCCTAAGATGTATAAGATTCTGTTTGGACCAGAATACTTTACAGCTGTAATGCCTAAACCTGCTATTTCAATTTTCAACAAGATCTCAAGTGCTAATTTAAGCATGTTACATACTCAAAATACCATCAAAGAAAGTATTTTTCCATCTCCGATAAAATCAATGACCATCTGGAAACCTTACAAAAATTAGATATAACATCTCATGAAGCTATCCCAGTGAGCAACATACTTAATTAATTTGCACTCTCTCAATTATTGTGGGGATTTTTGGAATTACCAAAAATGGTAATATGTGCTTATGCTTATGTAATGTTTGTTTGTGTTGGTGATGTAGAAATAAAAATGAAATTTTCAATCGCTCAGAAGAATCCATCAGTCTTAATAAACTTTGGAAAAAGAACTCAGATACCAAGCTGAAAAAAATGCCCTTTCACAATTCTTATATGTAGAAACTTCAATACTTTCTGTTTAAGAGTCCTGGGTGAATGCTGAGAGTACTGTGACTGCTGCTCCAAACTACAGTGGTGCTATCCTGATAGCTAAATACAACACGGATAAGCAACCTATGGCACAGCACATGAGCTGATTTTCAGTCGCACTCACGCTGCTGGGGCCTGGCCACTGTTCTGGGGGGCTCTGCATTTTCATTTAATTTTAAATGAAGCTTCTTAAACATTTTAACCTTATTTACTTTACATACGACAATAGTTTAGTTATATATTATAGATGTATAGAAAGAGACCTTCTAAAAACGTTAACATGTATTACTGGCATGCGAAACCTTAAATTAGCGTGAATAAATGAAGACAGGGCACACCACTTCTGAAAGGTTGCTGACCCCTGAAATACAACATGAGCATGGGCAAATATTTTCCATCCTAATCTTCACACCTCACAAACCCCAGAAAAAGCCAGTCCACAAGTCCTTCATGACAAAAGCTGCCAGTGTAGGGTTACCAGATAGCAAGTGTGAAAAATCGGGACAAGGTGTGTGTGTGGGGGTAATGGGCGCCTATATAAGACAAAGCCCCAAATATTGGAACTGTCTCTATAAAATTGGGACATCTTGTCACCCTATGTGGTCTGGTCTGCTTTTGAATGTACACTCCCTCACCTCAGCACAGGATTGTGCTGGTCTAATATTGTCAGGGTTTTTTTTTTCTAGTAGGAACATCTTTAAAAATAAGTTGGCAGAAAAAAATATTAAAACCTAATTAAAAAAGACAGCAGAGAAATCTCAGTGTGGGAATGAATTTTTTTCCACTGAACTAAAAAGTAAAAAATTAGTTTTAAAATGATGTGAGTGCTGTGCAAAAAAAAGGAAAAAAGCACAAAAATAGTTGATCAGTTTTTGATGCTTCTTTGTGCTTGTCTAACTTTTATACAACTTCTGTTTAACATGAAATTTGGCAAGTGATTAGACCATAATATGCCTAAATGCTTTGTGTATTTTGAAAAAAAATAAATAAAAGGGCTGAGATAATAAAACTCCAAAAGTTGCTGCTGCACATGCACTGTAAACATTTTTCAAAGAAGCTCCATAAGATTTTTAATTAGGTGGCTAAGACTATACATGATATACTGGCGCAGCTTGGTCTGCGGGGTAAATAATGTGCATTTAAAAAAACATTTCTAAATACATATTCCCCCAATTGACAGAGCTGTTCTGGTCCACTGAGTAAATAATGCACATTTTAAAAAATTTATAAATACTTATAATGTGTAAAAAAGCTGTCTAGATTGTGTATGTATGGAGCCTAGAAACTGGGCTGGTGCTGAAGCAGCTACAGTCCCAAAGGATAATGATGAACAAATAAATAAAGCAAGTAAATTCCATTGAAATAACCTTAAGACTGTGACACAAGATGACATTATTCTGCAGATTCAAGATGAAGTTTGTATACTGCTGGGCTTTTCCCCTTCTTCCCCTGCCCTGCTTAATAACATTCTGAGTCAAGAAGAAAGTGTCAGCACTTGTGCTTCATTTCTGGGCCTTGTAAGCTTGTCACAAACAAGTGGATATTCACCCACGAAAGCTCATGCTCCAAGATATCTGTTAGTCTATAAGGTGCCACAGGACTCTTTGGTGCTTTTACAGATCCAGACTAACATGGCTACCCCTCTGGTGTTTAAACAGTCATTTTTAGAGTTAACGAATTTTTTAAAAATTAATTTCTGTTCAAAAGAAATGTGAGACCAAGCCACTGTACCCAGAACTCCTGTGGCTATAGGGAATGCAGACTCATGCCCCATATATGGGAGATAGTGTTTTAGGCCTCAGTGCAGCAAAACACTCAAGCACATGCTGAACTTTTCAGATATGCTTAAGTTTATCTCTGTTGAATAAAGTACTTGAGCATGTTCTCCAACTGACTCAACTTAAAGCATGTTCTTTGCTTTTCTGAACTAGTGCATCAGGCAGGATTGTATTCTCATGAAGAGGTTTCGAATAAAGCCCCATCCTGCAAACTTGTACATATGAGTTTAACTTTAAACTAACAGGAGTGGGATTTAGAGTACAGTGCTGGGCAACAAATCTGATTCTCCACTATCTTGAGCCTTGTGCAAAAAGACAAACTAGCAAATCTGAATGGTAAGGTGGGTGAGATAATATCTTGTATTGGATCAGCTTCTGTTGGTGAGAGAGACAAGCTTTGGCGATTATACCGAGCTCTTCTTCAGGTCTGGAAAACTAACTGACTACAAGATTTGAACAGATTGTTTAGCATAAGTAGTTAACACATATTTCAAGGAATCACTCAAGGTGAAGTGGCCTGTTAATGCCCTTCCAGTCATAGGGAGGAAGAAATGGATGGGGGAAAGCAGCTGATGGGCGGGGGAAGGTTGTTAGTGGATTACAGATTGTTATAACCTACTAACAACCCCACTAAACCTAGTGTCTCTATTCAGTCCATGATTCTTAGTGGCTAGCTAAGTTATGAATTTAAGCTCCCATGAATATATGGTAGCATTTTACACTCAGTTTGAACTTTGCACAGCTGAACACTGCATGTAAGGTGCAGCGGAGAATCAGGCCCCAAAGTGAGTAAGTATACAGAAATTGACCATGAAATTTAATGAGGAAAACTGGAAGAAAGTGTGAACACTGGTTTTACTGCTGCTTGTTTTGTCTATGCAATGATCACCTTCGTGTTGATCTGGTTCTTTAGTGCAACGAATTGCTTTCTGTGTGCATCTTTACATATTTTCTTAGCTCCTAACTACTACATTTCTGCACAGTTTTGTATCTGCTAGCACCAGCATTTATAGCCAACAAAAACCTCATAAATCTACTTCATTTTTCTAATAAGACATGAAAGTCCTTAATTGGCCTTAATGAAATGCACTTAAAGGGCAATAAACGTGTTTAAGCCCCTCTTTCAGGGTGAGCTACAGTACTCTCACTCTGCTCTGTTTTAGCCTTTGTGGTAATTAATCACTTATTCATATGTGGCACATCAGTAACAAGATCAAGCAACTACTGCACAATTGCATGATAATAAGCTGCTCATATATGTGTCAGGATTTAGCAATCCTTTTTAAAGCCTAATTTCAACTCATTTTACAACTAAGCAGACTGCTTCTCTGAAGTATTTCTACCCAGTATCTTTTTATATATTTCTGTTGAAATGCCATCTTTTTATTTTGTTTATACAACTCAGTTTGCCTTAAATCCATTTATGGCACCAGAGTGAATTTCAGCAATGCAAACATTTACCCTTGTTTTTTCAGTCAACTGGAAATGCTTTAGCTTTGATCCAAGGCAACACCAAACCTTGTGTAAAAACAGAGGGCAGTAGAATGAGTGCCATTTTGGGTAACTATTTAAATGAGCAAGGAGCTCTGGTGAAGTGTCACATTCTTACTTAATACAGTTGGGCCCAGCAGGAATTTCATGCCATTCACCTGTGAATGGACAAAGGAAGTGCTTCGTTAGAAGTAAAATTATCCCCTTCACTAAGGGTCATTACATAGATTCCTCACAGTATGCTGCAGGGGTTGGGGAGAGGGATGAGAAAAGTGGCAGTCTAGGGGAAGGTCGCTCTGTCTCCTGTACGCCACAGCCATGAGTTTTGCACCAGCCAGGAAAATGCCAAGTGGAAAAGCACTCTGGAGATGGTCCAGTGATGGGTTACTAGGTCCACATTTTTTGCATACCCAAAAACTCCTGCCTGAACAAAGTGCAGAGAGACAGTAGTCACTATTACACTCCATAGGCCCTAGACAGCACCTCACAAAAATTCAGATTGTTCTGGATTTATGGACTTTTTTAAAATTTCACCCTATGCACCTACAATATTGTACATACATTTGTGTTCAGGTAATTTTGACCAGCCTAAACCTCAAGGAGGCTGATGACCTTCACAAGTGAGGAATCTCAATGCCTTAGTAACATGTCAGAAAAATACTTTATTTTTCCAGCCATGCATTGTACCCCCATAGTGGTGTATTTACACAGAAAAAAAAATGGAATGTGACCTGATCATTTCAGAAATGAGAGGGGAATAGGGAAAAGAACTCTCTGTCTCCGTGACATCCTGTTATTACATCACATTCCCCCAGACTGAGCTTCAGAGCTGCATTACTGTGAGCAGAACAGGGCCTTCTACTCAAGAAGAAAGGCAGGCTTTTTTAATGTAAGATGGCTGCTGCTCAAGTCTTTAAAAGCAGCACACAACATGGTGTGGAGTCCATTAAGATGCACTGACTGTCCTGCTCTCCAAACATGCTCCCTCATTGTTCTGTTCTTATGGTAGCTGTTATGTTCTCATGTGCAAAGAGCAAACATGATCTTTCTTTCTAAAAAGAGCTTTATTTTAGAATAAGGAAAACCAACAACAATTAAGAACAAAAGCAATTTCTAGTCTGGAGCCCAATAATGTCCCCTCGTTTGCAGGCAAAAGCTCTGGAAGCCTATAGAACTTTGCATGCAAGAATTGCTGTTAGACCTGTGAAGATTCAGTGCATAGAATACAAAAGGCTTCATAGTTCACAACATACAGTCTTGTTATCTTTGGTGTTTTCCTTAAATTCCAGCACCTGGAGGCATGTGATTATAAACCTCATGATTTGTAAACTGGACTCATGATTTTTAAGAGGTTTGGCAGTACTGGGTAAGATGTGGGCTCAAGGGACCAACTTGTCCCCTCCTGCAGAAAATCTCAAGGGGGAGGGGTCAGTGAAGGTCCCCTCATGAAGTTTCCCCTTGTCATTCCATCTGATGGCTTGTCCTTTCTTTCCTCATGCACAGGAAAAGTCATGGAGCAACTTCCAAACCTGGCAGTTCACCCAGAATCCACAGGCTGTCATCCACAGGGAACGTGCAAGAAACTGCAGGCATCTGCATTGCCATCTACACACTCCTCCTCTGCTGGCTTGCCCTGCTCTATCCTCTTCCCGTTTATGGACCCCAGACCATGCAGGAGAGTCTAAGCAGGTTCTGAGAGAGAGGTACTGTGCTGCAGAAGTGGCTGAGCTGACCTTCTGCACAGCAGGGAGATCTGTGCTTGGAGGGTCCCTTCTGCGCACAGACCCAGTGGGGGCAATCTGGGCTGGGATGAGCAAAACTGTGGAGGACACAATGTACATTTACCATGCCAGCTTTGCCAGTTGGAGCACCTGCTCTGTACCACAGTTCCTCTCCCCGTGCACTTAAGCACTGCTTAACCCTGTGCAGGATTGGCACCCGATTTGCAATAATTAAAAATAAAAAAAATCAGCAAAAAAATGCAACTTGAAAATTCATACTAAAGAGAGCTGGCATGGCTTGCTTGTCTGTAAGCACTTAAAAATGAAATGGTCCATCAATAGGCTTCCTCATGGCTATTCAAGGTGATGTAAACATGTACGAAAACCTGAATAAAGTCATATTTCTAACTGTGCAGGCAAAAATTCTGACCTAGTTTAATCAGTTGTGCTTTCCTGATTTGTTGTTCATTTATGCCGGGCAGCTGGACAATAGGATTTTGCATGGGCAACAAACAATGAAATAAAACAGCAAGATGTACTGTATTTTACTGAAACATAATATAAAGGGCAGCAGGGGACTAGTCAAAGCCCAATATTCTGAGACTGTAATTTTTTATCACTAGTTTATTTCCTAAACCAAAATGTTTTTGAGTATAAATATTGGATGAAAGCAAAGCTGCACCAGATTTGCTGTGTTGGAGGCAAGACCTAAGCCTACTTTTTATTAGAATTAAATTAATATGGCATAAGTAGTTTTATAGTTTTAACGTTTTACTATTATTTATATTCTAACTGCTCTCCATAAATAGAACTGTTCCTTGCTTCTTTTTGTTTTTACTACTAATAAAAAGTAATAGGCATAATAATTCAGAGACTGTTTGCATTTCCAGGCACTTTTGTTCTGTCATGTTTACCTACCCAAGGAGACATACCAAAACCCAGAGCTTAAGGGGCTTTAATACAAAATATAGGAGCCACGTTTGAAGAGCATTATATATCAGTGAAGAAAGAGCAAAAAAAAATACATACAATTAAGATTATTAATGAAGGGCCTGTCCAATAGAAAACAAGCAAGTAGATGTGTGCAGAAATCTAAAAGAATTGCTTTTCGGTTTCGCTCATGTGCATTACAGTCATCGTAGTATATAAATAGATTGATAAACATATTCCCCTAATTACCCACTGATTTCTCAGAATGCTTAAAAATGAGAAGGAACATGGCTTTATTTATGATGGCCAGGATGGTAATTTTTAATCATGACAACTTGTTGTATTTCATTTGACAATGAATAGGTTTTTCAGTAATGTCCAGAATGAAAGACTAGCACAGGATCCTTATGCAAGAATCTAGGAATCCCAAAGGATCTTTAGGAAAATTTAGGCTGTGCTTCCAAGGGCACTAAGCACACATTTAAAAGGTGAAAAGCAAGCAGATTTTCTCTCTTAATGCTCCAGAGGATGGTACACATGGAAGGTGTAATGATGATCTCTATGTATTTTAAGTTATATTTATCATTAAGGAGCTGAAGGTGGCTGGGTGGTGTTTAGTGGCCTGTGAACTGCAGGAGGTCATATTAGATGAGCCGATGGTCCTTTCTGCCCTTAAACTCTATGACTTCCTTAGTACTCAGAATACACTACCTATATGTTAGGCAATGGATGAAATTAAGCCCTCAAAGAAATCAATAGATGTTTTGCCATTGATTTCAATGGGGTCAGAATTTCACCCGATATGTTTAACCAAACACTGTGTTATTGTTGCAGTCATTTAACCAAATCCTACATTTAGCCATATTTGACTTAAACTTTGTGACTGGTTCTCATGAGTGTGAATGACATGGTACCAATAGAAGTTGACTCAATGCCTTTCACTCCAGTGACTCTTTTACACTGGTGCATACATTTCAACTTATCAGTAACTCAATAGGGTTGCATGTGGGTTTCATATACTGCATTTGTAATGAGCTACAATATTTAATTTAGTTCACCTTTGCTTAAATGGGCCTTGATTCTCACTTTTGGACAGGTATTTAATTACTACTTAAAAATTTACTGATTTTATCAGGGAACCCCGGCAAATAATGTTATGCTTTCAATATCGGTAGCTTCTGTTGTTAATTTTTCTGACATTCCTATATTGGGCTATAGTCCTTTGTCTCCAAGGAGTTGGCAAAACTTTATATGCAATAAAGAAGAAAAATTACGTTTTTCTCTTTATTATTCAGTATATTGGGTTAATATGTTGCATCTTTATCACCATGCAGTCTGACCCCTTTCCATATCTGTTTTCCTTTGGACAATCTGATCATAATGACTTCAGTGGGCTTTGGATCACGTCCATAAATACTAACATTAGCAAACATGAGGCTCAAACTCAGTTGTGGTTCTACAAGGCACAATATCATTGACTTTGGCTTCAGATGTTAGGATTGATTTTAGCCTGTCTCTCTTCTCATTTACGCCAATCTAAATCAACAATGACTCCACAGAAGTCAGTGGAGTTACACTGGTGTAAACCTGTTGTAAGTCAGAGACAAAATCAGACCCTAGATCTGCTTTGCTTGAGTCATGTTTCAGACATTGATTTTTTTGAGAAAGGCCCAGACAAATTTTTGTTCAGACCTATCATGTTTGCAATTGAAAAAGGGTTGAGGAATTAGCCACAAAGGGATGAGTGACAATGTGTAAATGAATTTTCAAAGCACATTCATCCTCAGCAGAGCAGTAACATGTCCCCTGGTCCTCAGTAATGGTTTTTTGCTAAGTCTTTTTGTTTTTCCTAACTTATTGGCAAATGTGTGCTATACTGTTGACATCTCATACTCCCAGGTATGTAATGTATTTATCAGCAAACTAGTTGGCATCATAGATGAAAATACTGGTGAGTGAGGAAGAGTCAGAAGAAAAAAAAGAAAAGACAAAGAACAGAGGACTATAGTGTGACAGAAATTCTCACCTCTATTCTGGCCTAAGATAAGGCAATGGTTTATAGGTCCCGCCCAAATTACCTATACCATCTATTGCTTCCCCCTTTTAAAAATATTTTAATTCTCTTTGCAGTTTGGCAAAACACACACATACACACACACCATAGAGAACCACCATTTCCAATGGTAACAAAATGCTTGTAAAAAAAAAAAAAAGGCAGGGTGCCACTATTGCTATCTGCCTTGTGGTGTGTGGGAGCAGTGAAGATGCTTATCCTCTGTTGGAGCAGAATTGATAAGTCTGCTGCTATTTGGCAACCAGGTGTCCATCAGGATCCAGGGTCTTGGCAACACAAAGCGAGCCTGCTAGAATTGAATGACCCCCTCCAAAGCACCCCAGCATCTGAGCCACCATTTCCTAGTCTAAGCACAGGGAAATTCTGTGGTAGTTAGACACCATAGCTAAATGCTGACTTTTAATGGTAACCTTTATAATTTGCTTATTAAACATAAACTAATTAGAACTGAAGTGAACTGATTGATGAAGTCTGGAAAAAGTCTGGCAAAAAGGCCTGTTGTTCTCTATTAATAAATCCAAGAATAGAACTCGTGTACCTATTATTAGGTTTGTTAAGGCAGTGGAAGTTTACACGCAAGAAAAAAAAGAAATGGTAATGGCCCCATTTTCAAACTTTTAATTGGGTACTCAAATTATCCCTGACTCTAGGCCATAAAATGGGATTTTATGAATGATCCGAAGCCCATGAAGTCCATGAAGTCTTTCCATTGACTTCAATAAGTTTGGATCAGGCCTTATGCGCCAGTTAGTGATCTTAAATGTTGGATTGGGATATTCCTTGTAAGTACCTGTGGTTCAAAATTAGGCCCAGTCACTTAATTCTCTATGCTAAATTAATTGACCTCTCCTTGCCTTGCTCCCAAAAGGGAAATTCCCAGCTGTTAGATATGCAAAGTTATTGATCTGTAATGGTGCTTGTGTCTAAGTCCTTGGAGAGAGAGAGAGAGAGAGAGAGAGAGACTGAAGAAGGCATGGGATCAACAGGGGCGGCTCCAGGCCCCAGCATGCCAAGCGCGTGATTGGGGTGGCAAGCTGCGGGGGGCACTCTGCCGGCGCCGTAAGGGTGGCAGGCAGGCTGCCTCCAGTGGCTTGCCGGCGGAGGGTCCGCTGGTCCCGCGGCTTTGCTGGACCTCCTGCAGGCGTGTCTGTGGAGGGTCTGCTAGTCCCACGGCTTCGGAGGACCTCCCACAGGCACGCTTGCGGAAGGTCTGCCGAAGCTGCAGGACCAGCGGACCCTCCGCAGGCAAACAGCCGGAGGTAGCCCCTGCCTGCTGTGCTTGGGGTGGCAAAATCCCTAGAGCCACCCCTGGGGATCAAGCTCTATAGCATGAGTTACTGCAAATAAGTGCTTACAGGCTAGAAAAGCTGCAGCGGGGTGAACTGAGAGAGCTGCAAAGCTCAGAGATCTAGCAGCACTAGAAAATAAATAAGAGAGCTTGTTAATCGGGTGTTTTTTGCAAACGTTCACAGATCTAATTTTAAGGTTGGGGCCTCCAGGTGTCCTTCCTCCTTTCAACGGACATTTGTGTGGTTGGTAAAGAGTATGATATTCAATGTATGTTGGCTGGGTTAGTGTGAAATAAACTGCCACATGTTGATGTGGATTTCCTTTTTCTTGAGTTTGTGGAATCAGTTAATACTCAGGGAGAATAAAACTAATTTTCATTAAATTGCTTGTGCTCAGCTTCTGGTTGTTTTCATATTGGTGCATATTGTTTTATAATAGATAGCAAGCTCAGTTCATCTGCTTTTATTCAGTAGTTACAGTCGGGATAAATTTGGCCAGTATGTCCCATATTGGTCCTTATTATTGCCTTTTTGTATATTTTCTTTTTCTTTTTCATTATTTTCTTAATCTCCTGTCTCTTACATTCTGATAGATGTGATGTCTCTTTCCTTTTATTCCTCCCACCTCATTGTCACTACTTTAACCTGAACCACAATTTAGCAGGCTATCCTCTGCAGATATATATTACTTGTGACTTATGAGCTAAATTTCTACACATTAAGAACTAAGGGTGAAATTTATAGGAACCAAAAGTGAAATCCTGAACTCTCTGAAGTAAATAGAAATTTCCCATTGACTTAATGGGGCCAGGGTTTTGCCCTCAGTGTCTCCAGCTGGGCACCCAAAAACTCAGGTATCCAAAAATCAGTGGGCACTTTGGAAACCTTTGGTTTTTTGTCAGTATCTGATTCTATTCCTGAATGCTCTGCCAGAGCTCTAATGATGGGTTTTGAAAACTCTTTCCCCCTGCTGTAACAAGCAGTGTCCCATGATCTCATTCTCTGTAAAATATAACAAACAGTAATATTAATATAAGAACTTATAGTGCACTTCTCATCTGTAAATCTCAAAGAATGTTAGATAAGAATGTATTATCTCAATTTTACAGATGGAGAAACTGAGGCTCGGAAAGTGTCTTAGTCATGGAAAGTAACAATATTGGCTGTTGTATTGGGCATAGGACCCAGATCTTGATATTCCCAGTCCAGGGCCATATACACTGGGCCATGACATAAGTGCATTGTATTGACATGTGTGTCATAAGCACAATCATTGACACAAAATTAATTGTATGTGCATATGTAATTCTAGTTGCAAAGGGGGTAGTCAGATATTTGTCCAATTTATTTAATTGTCCCTGTACCAGGCTATGGCAAGGAGAGGGGGAGAACTCTGTTTCCCATCTGATTATTTGAATACTCACACATTTGATTTTAAATTTCTCTGTATGCAAGTACTCAAGCACGTAAGCTTAAAATTTACTTTCTGCAAACATTCCTGTGAATAGAAGTCAAGCACTTGAGTGTTTGTGGAAAGTGAGACAAAACAGACATGAACAACTATTCATGAAAATTTTTTGTGATAGGCATCCAATTCTAGTGTATTAATCAGCATGCTACTTTGTCCCAGACCTTTTGTGTGGAAACATTGTGGTGCTAGAGGTCAATTATTCTTGCTCTCCCCATTCTTCGAGGTGGAAGTCAAACTCAAACAGCTTGGTGGGATTAAATCGAGGAACCCGGACAATCTCCATCCAAGAATGTTAAAGGAACTGGCACATGAAATTGCAACCCCATAGCAAAGATTTCTAATGAATCTGTAAACTTGGGGGTTGTACTCTATGACTATAAAATTGCTAATATAGTACCTATTTTTAAGGTATATATCCACTCAATGTGCAGCGGCAGTCAAAAAGCTAAAAGAATGTTGGGAATCATTAGGAAAGGGAGAGATAATAAGACAGAAAATATCATATTGCCTCTATATAAATCCATGGTTCACCCACATCCTGAATACTGTGTGCAGATCTGGTCACCCTGTCTCAAGAAAGATATACTGAAATTGGAAAAGGCACAGAAAAGAGCAACAAAAACAATTAAGGGTATGGAACAGCTTCCATAGGAGGAGAGATTAACAAGACTGGAATTTTTCAGCTTGGAAAAGAGACAACTATGGGGGAATATGATAGAGATCTATAAAATCATGACTGGTGTTGAGAAGGCAAGTAAGGAAGTGTTATTTACTCCTTCTCATAACACAAGAACAAGGGGTCACCAAATGAAATTACTAGGCAGCAGGTTTAAAACAAACAAAAGGAAGTATTTCTTCACACAACACACAGTCAACCTGTGGAACTCTTTGCTAGAGGATGTTGTGAAGACCAATACTATAACAGGGTTCTAAAAACAACTAGACAAGTTCATGGAGGATAGGTCTATCAATGGCTATTAGTCAGGATGGGCAGAGATGCAAAATCATGCTCTGAAGTGTCCCTAGCTTCTGTTTGTCAGATGCTGGGAATGGGCGACAGGGGATGGATCACTTGATGATTACCTGTTCTGCTTATTCCTTCTGAAGCGCCTGGCATTGGCCACTGTTGGAAGACTGGATACAGGACTAGATGGACCATTGATCTGACACAATATGGCTATTCTTATGTTCTAAAGGAAAAAAGTGATCTGGGAAACTATAGGCCTGTTAGTTTGACCTCAGTTGTATGCAAGGTCTTAGAACAAATTTTGAAAGAGAAAGTAGTTAAAGATATAGAGGTAAATGGTAATTGGGATAAGATACAACTGGTTTTTACAAAAGGTAGATTGTGCCAGACCAACCTGACATCCTTCTTTGAGAAGATAAATGATTTTTTAGACTAAGTAAATGCAATAGATCTAATCTACCGTATATACTCGTGCATTAGCCTGTTCATTTATAAGCCAACCCCCGAAAATGGATAGGTAAAAATAGCAAAAACTGTATGACCCTTTCATAAGCTGACCCTATATTTCAGCAGTTGGAAAACTTTGGCTCCTGTCCTGTCAGGATAAGCCGCTGGCAGGTTGGGACGTTTTGTTTACCTGGAGCATTCACAGGCACAGAGCCCCTCAGCTCCCAGTGGCCGCAGTTTGCCGTTCCCAGCCAATGCGCCACTTCCCGCAGCTCCCATTGGCTGGGAACGGTGAACTGCAGCCACAGGGAGCTGAGGGGCTCCATGCCTGCAGATGCTTCAGGTAAACAAAATGACAATGTATTAGATATTCAATTCAATGATTCCATAGAGTTTAAAATAATCAAATTTTGGTATAGACCCATTTATAAGCCGACCCCCGCTCTTTGATGCATCACTTTTTTACCCAAAATATTCAGCTTATGAATAAGTGTATACGGTACTTGGATTTATGTAAGGCATTTGATACAGTTCCCCATGGGAATTATTAGTTAAATTGGATAAGATGGGGATTATGAGAATTAAAAGGTGGATAAGGCACTTGTTAAAGAGGAGATCAAAAGGAGAACTGTTACTAAAGAGAGAGATTACTAGTGGAGTGTCTCAGGGACTGGTCCTGGGACCAGTCTTATTTAACGTTTTTATTAAAGAGCTTGACACAAAAAGTGGGAGTGTATTAATAAATTTTGCGTAAGACACAAAGTTGGGAGGTATTGCATATCATATAAGAAGATCTGGATGACCTTGAAAACTGAAGTAATAGAAATGAGATGAAATTTAATAGTACAAAGTTCAAGATCATGCACTTAAGGACTAACAACAAAATTTTTTTGCTATAAACTAGGGACTTATCAGATGGAAGTGACTGAGGATGGAGAAAAACCTGGTTATATTGAATGACTATGTACTGCCAATGTGATGCAGCTGTAAAAAAGGCTAATACAGTCCTAGAATGAATCAGGTGAGGTATTTACAGCAGAGACAGGGAAGTGTTAATACCATTATACAAGGCACTGGCATGAGACTTCATCTGGAATACCGTGTGCAATTCTGGTCTCCCATGTTTAAGAAAGATTAATTCAAACTGAAGGAGGTGTGGAGTAGGGCTACTAGGATGAGCAGATGCATGGAAACCTAACTTATGAGAGGAGACTCAAAGAGCTTGGCTTGTTTAATCTAACTAAAAGAAGGTTGAGGGGAGATATGAGTGCTCTCTATAAATATATCAGAGGGATAAATACCAGGGAGAGGGAGGAGTTATTTAAGTTAAATGCCAATGTTGACACAAAAACGAATGATATAAACTGGCCATTAATAAGTTTAGGCTTGAAGTTAGATGGTTTCTAACCATCAGAGGAGTGAAGTTCTGGAACAGCCTCCCAAGGGGAGCAGTGGGGGCAAAAAACCTAACTGGCTTCAAGACAGACTTGATAAATTTATGGAGGTGATGGTATGATGAGACTGTCTATAACAGCATGTAGCTAATCTGCGACTGCTAGTAGCAAATTTCCCCAATGGCTGGTGATGGGAAACTAGATGAGGAGGGCTCTAAGTAACTATAGAGAATTCTTTCCCAGGTGTCTGGCAGGTGGGTCTTGCCCACATGCTCAGGGTCTAACTGATTGCCATATTTGTCAGATTGGCAGAGACCTTTGGGTGTTTTCATCTTCCTCTGAAGCATGGGGCATGGGTCACTTGCAGGTTTAAATTAGTGTAAATGGTGTATTCTCTGTAATTTGAATTCTTTGAATCATGATTTGAGGACTTAGGCAACTCAGCCAGAGGTTATAAATCTATTATAGGTGTGAGTGGGTGAGGTTCTGTGGCCTGTGATGTGCAGGAGGTCAGACTAGAAGATCTGTATGGTCCCTCCTGGCCTTAAAGTCTATGAATCTATAACTGAGACTGCTCCCTTTGTGAGTCTTTGAGAGTGCACATTTCCATGGCCCCATTCCCCTCCCCATGGATTAGGCTGGGCATACCATGGGGAGGAAGCTTCTTGTCTGGGTAATAGATACTGTAGCCTGTATATTCCTTTTGTGCATCGGAACTCATGGAGCAATTCCTAGAGTTGTGAGACCCCTCACAATGCCCCTAAAAAGACCAAGGCTATAATACCACAGTCTTGTGCAGACAATTTGTGAAAACTCTTTGGACCTGAATTTAATCTCACTCACAACAGTGCAAATCAGGACTAACTCCTCTGAAGGCAATAAAGTTACACCTGTGTATAACTGGCATGGCATCAGAATTAGGTTCTTTATGAGTTTTTCCATTAGAAGTTCCTTTAAGAGGAAAGGATATATGAAGAGTAGCTCACAGTTTAGGTATGAGAATTGCAAATGTGAGATATTATGCAACAAGGAAACCTTACTGGTACTTTTTGAATGGCATATGACACGATTTTCAACTTCTTATAGTCTGGAACAAATTCAAGACTATCAATTCATGTACTCATAAAATTCCTCAAATTTTATATAAATCTGAGGAATTTTATGAGTGCATGATTGAAGTATATATATAGTTGTAGATAGGCTTTCTTAACCATCACTTTTTGAAGGAATAAAAAAGGAACAAGGGCTTTTTGCTGTTTCCCTCCCTTTTTGGGCTCTAAATTTCCTTCCTGAAGATGACGCGTTGCTGAGACAGAACGCTGAGCTATTCTTTGTGTTGAGGAAGCAGGCGTGGTACTCTGGGAACAAGCATGACCGTCAGAGCACACTTGTCACTATAATCTGACAATTTGTAAGAACTTGTGGGAGCAGAAGTAATGGCTGCACTGGCTGCCCTTTTCCTTCAATATCTTCCACTCCTGAACTTTGGTTTGCATTGTTGAGTGTAAATGACGTAGGCCTGCACTTGGAGCCTAGATGACAACCCTAGCAACTGGCTTGCACGCACACCCACTGTTCAATACAATAGCTGCTTTTAAAAACAAGATCATGTATTTATTTTCTCATCATATGACTAGTGAAAACAGATGAAGCAGACAGGAATGCTAGGCTCTGGGGGCTCTGATGTTCATGCTTGGTTCTTGTGGAAGCTGAAGCTAGAGGGAAAGCTCCCCACTGTCAGATACAATCTCTGCAGCAGGTTCTTTAAAAAGCTAAGAGTAAATCTGAAAATCTTTCCCTTTGTGCTGTTTGTTTGTTTGTTTTCATGTTCTTGCAGAGCAAGCTATGCAGATCTGGGAATTATATGATACATTTTGGGCAGGCCTGGATTAACCAATATGCATGATGTGCACTTGCACAGGGTCCCCATGTCAGGGCACACCACCCCCCAAATCGGAGGGAAAAACCTCCCAAAATAAAATAAAACAAAGCATCCCCCTCTGAAAAAAAAAACTCTCACACAAAAAACAACCCAAGGCCAGGAAGAGGGTTGGGACAGGAAAGACCCTGCCTGCATGCTGTGGAGAGAGCCAATGGGGAGGAGTGGGGAGCTGGGCCAGCCCCATGGATTTGATGTATATCATGAATTGAGGATGACAATCCAGGCAGAAGATGAAGTTCCAACAATTACATGGAAGAAATAAAAATACTAACATGTTACAACCTGTTTTATTTAAATTTTTTAACTTGTTGAAACCATCTTTATTGCCTAGACTGTGATTTTTTAAAGGCATGACATATGTGAAGTCCCACGATTTTGAAAGTATGCAATAAGGTGATCCCCAGTATGCAATAAGGTGATCAGAATCTGACTTAACACAGAGAAAGTCCAATGTGGTTCAACAAACACCAGGTATCTCTAAACCAGAAGAGAGACCAGACACTTTGCTGTACCAGAAAAAAAATTGAAAAAACTGTAAAATGCTTTACAAATGTATTTTTAAAATATAGTTTTGCTCTGGTGGTTTCCTAACTTTAACTGCTTCTTAAGAAATGAGCTGCCATAGTCATCCTAAGCATAATACTTTGCTCTGTATTAACCTGTGTAATTACTCCGATGATATCTGAGTTTTTATATATTACTAATGTAATATGTTACATGTCATGTTGCAGAGAAAAATGTAATAATTTTACCAAATGTTAGATGATGCACAAATGGTTTTACAATAGGTAACAGATTAAGCACAACCTTTGACTAAGCCTTACCTGGACTAAATACAAATATTTCTATATGTTACTCTAGCATGTACTAATCCCGGTTTATGAACATTTAGTAGGATAAAAACAACAATTTCTATTAAATGATTATTAAGAACCAGTTCTTGATTCAGTGGGAGGAGGTCTGCAGAATTTAGCCTAAAGTATATACAAATGTTACCAACAAAACAAAGTGTCATAAGATAGGTGAATTCCCCCCACAATCTAGTGGTCAGTCTGTTTTTTTCGCTTCTCTTGGTTCTGTGTTCCTAAATATATGTAAAGCAAATATTGACTTCAAGTATCTTGAGGTGTACCTTTCTGTTCAAGTAATGTATATTCAATACAGATATTGTCTTGTTTGGAGTTAACCAAATGTGTGTGCACTGAATTGGTATTCATTTGGTTGTCTAATGCCACATTGCAAAGAATTTCAGTGAAATAGAGGAAAACTCCCTTATAATTAATTCTGAAATATATATATATATATATAGGAGAAAGTGTATTTTTCTACAGCTCATATCATAATCAAACAATGATGCTCACACTGCAGCCACAGGAAAAAATATATTTCACTCTCATGGGCTTTCATTGAATAAAGAGATTTTGAACTGAGCTCCTTAAAATATCAATGCTCTATATTATTCCCCAGATACAGATATAAATCTTTATAATGGTGCACTTTACAAGCAGCACTCCTGAGTCTTTTTTGATTGGTAATCACAGTGTTTCCTTATTAATACTGTAAAAAATGTAAAAGGCATAAACATTTTGCAATCTATCTATCCTTTCTGTACGAGTATACGTCAGCAGCTGTTTTAAGCATTCCTAATATTTCACACATCATTTTTATGGGTTTATATAGGGAGAAAATTGTACCAGAAAACTGAATTCAACGAGTGCCATTCTATGAATAAATCCAGTTATCTTTGATATTCTGGGTGTAATAAAAATGTACGAAAGTTAAATTTCTGCCTCATCACAGAGTTATGTCGACTATTTTTAATGTCAGTGGAGAAATGGAGTTCCAGCAAACTGTTTTTTTTTCCAAACTACTGCCTGATTTCAGGTTATATTTTCATTAAAACAGTTTGTTTAAAGCTCTAAGAGACACTGAATGCTTGCTAATCCATACACCAAAATATCTGAGTAAAATGGAGAACTATTTTAAAAATAGAGTAAAATTAATCATAATTTTGGATGAAATATAAAAGGGCAGGTACTCCTTTTAATTTTTTTCTGAAATCACATAATTTTCAAATATCTGAGTGCTATGACTTTGCTGAAACGTATGAATACTGAACTGAGAGATAAAACATTTATCTTAGCCCTATTTGTAAACGTAGGCAGCTTCACTCAATTAGATTTGTGTTTCATTGTTTGGTGGGGTTTCATGTAGATATTCGGCTCCCATGGCTTGGCATGAGTGCCAGCCAACCCAGGTCTTTCCACCAGCGGTTTAGGCTGCCAAAAGAATTTGGGCACATCTGGCAAACCCTAATTCCTTAACTCTCTGGTGCATGGCCAGATGATACTTCTGGGAAACCCATTTTTCTTCTTATCAGGGGAAGTAGAGGAACAATGTAATAGTAGAAGACACAGATGGATTAAGGACTTTTTATGATGTCCCTGGTATGCTATGATAATTCTTTAAACCCTTTTATAGTTCTTAGTACAGGCTGTCATTGGCAAAAGGCACAGTTTTGACAATATCTTCCATTATGATTCCTGCTTTTAGAACTTTTGAACCTGGCTTGATCACAGCCCCCAAGGTGCCTGATTTGATAACAAGTGTGTGTGTGTGTGTGTGTGTGTGTGTGTGTGTGCGTGCGTGTGTGTGTGTGAAGTGACTCCATCTCCTGGACTCTACACTACAATAGTATCTCCCAGTCTAAATCCATAACTCCTATTCATGTCCTTATTAGGAAGATCCCTTTGTTTGATGGAACATAGATTTATCTTAACGGATCAGACTATTTGTCTATCAAGTGCAGCATAGGATTGCTGAAAAGTTGCATAGAACCCTGAACACACTTGAAATCAGAGTGGGTTTGGGATCTGTTGCAATCCAGGAAGTTCAATACTCCATTGCTCAGGAACCTGCTTAACAATACCCTTTACTACTCCACAAGGGTCCTGGGACCTCCTCACCTTTCATTTGGAGTCTTCAGGGAGACTCCCCCAGGATTTTCCTGAGGTGTCAGCTGGCTGTTCCCATTACAGCGTGCTGGGGTGGCTATCACAATCTATACAGTCTTGAAGGGAGGAGAGTTGTGCCTGTCCCCTAACAGTTCAGCAACATGGGAAATAGTCTATTTTCTACTATGCTGAAGAGCCCTCTTGAAACCCTTCTGGAGAGGCAACCACCCAGCAGCCATTAAAAATTCTAGAGAAGAAAGGAGCTCCTTATAAGGGAGAGGCAGGGTACAGGCCTGGGAACCCTCTTGGAGACATGTTAATGTGAATGTTCCTCAGGGTTTGGTGGAGACAAATATCTGGAGGGATGTGTAGGATGTCCTGCATTTTCAGATACTATACTGGAAATTCATGAATACAACAATGTTGGAATTGCACAGAAGTTCCAGGCAAAGGACGTTCTGCATTGCCTTGTGCCCTGTGTGGTAGCACCAGTCCATGGAAGTGAAAATATGTAACATTACCCATCTCTAAAGGAAGTTGGGGATTGATCCTGCTTTGAGCAGGGGGTTGGACTAGATGACCTCCTGAGGTCCCTTCCAACACTGATATTCCATGATTCTATGATCTTGGTGCAGGCTTTTCATAAATACCAGCCATAAATCCTATTCTCTCATGGCACTTTAATAAAATCTTTGCCCTGAATCTGTCTGTTGGGGACATCATCAAAGAATGCTACACATCACATTGCACCGTTTAGAAACTATGAAGTTTGCTATACCCAGGTTGTGTTGCTCCTGGTAATAAGTGCTACTAGTGTGGTAATAACACTAAAATAATTCTATGTACAAGATGGTTTGGGAATAATGTAAAAGGTGAAAAGAGGCTGTACCAAAGGTTACTGATGAATTGACTTGTGCCACAGTACTTTGTTCTTTTATTCCTAGTTGGGGATGGACTGAAATGGGGTGGGGGAAGACTTGTAATAATTGGGCCTACAAAGTTACCCTGAAATGTTACCGTGAAAAGTGAGTGAAAGTTCATAAGATGTCACCATAATTTGTAATAATGGGAAGAAGTGCAAAAGGGAGACAGAAAAACTGAATTAGTATAAACAAAACAGCCTACTGATATAACTCAAGGACTATAAATCAATGGACAAAATTAGTGTGTCAGAAATTAGGCCTAACTGCTGGACAAACTAATGAGGGGATGGGATAGTCTACTCACCACTCCTCTTTCAGGGTCCTCAAAAAGAGATTTTTTTAATGAAAGCTGGCTACCACAATGCTGGCTGACAAGAGAACAGGAAGGAGCTAGCTTGCCCATTGTTGCTGTCACCATCTCCTGGAACCCTGGGCCTTATTTGTCTTACTTCTGAGAGATGTCCTGGTTACCATTTAAGAGGCTGTCAAACAAGGGCTATTTTCCTTCAAAGAATCTCTCCAGCTAAAGGGAAAGGGAACAAGAGATGGTGTTAAAATAAAAGTCTTATGTAATATTTTATATTTCAGATGCTTTCACTGTTTTTTCATCTTTTCTGGATCTTTCATAAAAGGTCAAAATGATTTTTTATGACATATTTGCCATGCTACTAAGCAGGCTGAGATCTCTGTATACTGAACCCCAAACCTTGTTTAACACTGTTTAATGTTGGACAGTGACAGGGTCATATTAACACCTTTGACTCTTTGGGCCCATATATTCTATCTAAATTACTACAACAGGTGGGTGGGAAGAATCCACCTTTGCAGAACAAGAAAGAAATTAATGTTATGCACTAGAATATCAGAGGAGTGAAGTTCTGGAACAGCCTTCTAAGGGGAGCAGTGGCAGGGCCGGTGCAAGGATATTTCGCACCCTAGGCAAAATTTTCACCTTGAGCACCCCCCCCGCCCTGAGGTGCTTCCCCCCCTCCGCCCTGAGGCGCCCCCCCATGGCAGCTCCCCCCCTCTGCCCTGAGGCGCCCCCCTTGTGGCAGCTCCCCACCTCCCACCCTCCGCCCTGAGGCACTCCCCCTGCCCCAGCTCACCCCTGCTCCGTCTCCACCCCAAGCATGCCATCGCTGCTTCACTTCTCCCGCCTCTTAGGCTTGCAGTGCCTAAGCTGATTGGTGCCACAAGCCTGGGAGGCAGGAGAAGTGAAGCAGCCACAGCATGCTTGGGGAGGAGACGGGGCAGGAGTGAGCTGGGGAGAGGAGGTCCCCTGCATGCTGCCCCCCCTTACTTGCTGCAGGTGGCCCTCCTCACGCTCCTCTGCCTCAGCTCCCTCCACCTAAATTCCGGTGGTGACCGGGGCGGCCGAAGATCCGGCTGCTGTGGCCGCTGCCAAAGAAAATGGCACCCCCCAAATCCTAGTGCCCTAGGTGACAGCCTAGGTTGCCTAAATGGTTGCACTGGCCCTGAGTAGTGGGGGCAAAAAACATATCTGGCTTCAAGACTAAGCTTGATAAGTTTATGGAGGGGATGGTATGATGGGATAGCCTAATTTTGGCAATTAATTTGTCATTGACTATTAGTGATAAATATGCCCAGTGGTCTGTGATGGGATGTTAGATGGGATGGGATCTGAATTACTACAGAGAATTCTTTCCTGGGTGTCTGGCTGGCGAGTCTTGCCCACATGCTCAGGGTTAGCTGATTGCCATATTTGAGATCAGGAAGAAATTTTCCTCTGGGCCAGATTGGCAGAGGCCCTGGGGTTTTTTTGCCTTCCTCTGCAGCATGGGTCACTTGTTGGAGGATTCTCTGCATCTTGAAGTCTTTAAACCATGATTTGAGGACTTCAATAGCTGAAGTGCCTAAACATAGGTTAGAGATCTGATACAGGAGTGGGTGGGTGAGATTCTGTGGCCAGGAGGTCAGACTAGACGATCATAATGGTCTCTTCTGACCTTAAAGTCTATGATTCTATGAATATAATTCCCTAAAACCAATATACAATGTAACTATGCACAGGCAGAGAGGATCTCATCAGAAGTGGATGGTGTTTCTGCATGTGCTAAAATGATATAATCTATACATAGGGCCCTACACATGTTTACAACCAACTTGCCAGCAGAACATTATCCACAACCTCCTGTCTCTGGACCCTCCTCATTCTTGTGCCAACAGACCACATTAGAGACTGAAGTTCCTAACTGTCCACTCTTCTTCTGTTCCCCACTTAGAAAGCTGGACTTCATATTTCTCTCTCTCTCTCTCAGTCAAAGTAGAGGTGGTGACACCAGAGATCAGAAGGCCTCTGGGGCACTGGGAGGAGTTCACAGGATGAAGGTAGCCAGGGAGTGTCATGAACATGATGGTGGAGAACCTGGTCAAAGCCAAGGAGGAATTTGAATCGGCCTCTGCACCTGTTACTTTGCATCAAATGCCAAATAAACCTAGGTCCAACATTATAAACAGGTTAGACTGGGAACACTGCAGTCCCAGATAATTACTGAAATATTCCACTGTTTTGTCACTTCTAGTCTAGGTTACGATAAATCCCTGATCACAGATCTCTTTACAAATCACAGCCTGTGGAGAACTCAGTTGCCCTGAATATTAATAACCCGAACGAAATGTATCACTTCTATATTAAGATAATGGCAATGCCTTCCAGATAGGTATCAGGTCAGTTACAAGATCCTGCTGTTGTCTTGAAAGAACTACATAATTTAGTCCCCTGAATATCTAATTAAACCTTTGGGTTCCCCTAATGCACATGTCAGGGTTTGACTTTGAGTTCTATAAAATGCTGGGCTGTTGTCTGTACAGGAATATCACTAAAAACTATTAGGTGCCAAAGACTTTGCCTGTTTTGCCCCCAGCTCTGAAGCATGATGCCAGCTGAGACTCAGAATGTTAATTCCAGAAATGCCTTCAAGTCAAGACTACAGGCATGTTTGTTTAATCTGGCTTTCCCCAAACAATAGCTCTGTCTCTGGATATATTCTGTGAAGTGCTCTGAGACATTTTTTACATGAAGAGTGCCACATACAGTAAATATAAAATGTATAATGTATTTTTGAACATGTGCATATATATTTGTCCTTTACCATTATATAAAACAAGGGAACCATCATTCATTTGAGTAACATGGGTTCCCAGAAAACAAAGATTTTTATACTAGTGAGGAAGTTCAAAACCAACCCTTGATACAGTATCTTCTAAACGCATATATTACATAAATATTGAGCATTAATGCAGTTTCAAAAATGGGAGCAATGATTCCTCCAATATATTGTTATTTTAATATCCACAAGGGTGTCCCAAAACCTCTGACTGCCAGAAGCTGGGACTGGACGACAGGGGATGGATCATTGGATAAATTGCCCTGTTCTGTTCATTCCCTTTGAAGCATCTGGCGTCAGTCACTGTTGGAAGTCAGGATACTGGTCTAGATGGACCATTGGTCTGACCCGGTATGGCCATTCTTATATTCTCATTATTTTGATGTTATGAATAATATCTAGGTTTACAATGGTAACTGCACAGCATATGTGTGTAATATGAGAATTATGTAGTAACCTGTACTATGGTAAATCAGTAACTGCTTTTTTAGAAAAGAGAATTGTTGAAGCTGTGCAAACAGAGTCACATAGACTCTTCCAGGTTTGGATGCACCAAGTTTTGTAGGAGCAAAAATGGCCTCATTGGCTTAAGCTGATATTTTGTAGTTGCTTATTATGCTTTCGCCTTCATCTTCAGACCCTCAGTCTCACCTCATTGCTTTCACCTGGCTGCCGCTGCTCATTTGTAAATCTCAGTTGATTTTTTTTTTAATTTGCAAGAAGAAATGCAAATGGCTGAAATGCAAATTATAGCTGTCACAGGGAGCTATATCTGAAAATATGATATTGGACTTTTAGCTTGCCCTATGAACCAATCGTATCTGTCTACAAGGGAAGTTGTATTGGTATAATTACACAGATAGAATTAAACCACTAAAGTTACACTGGTATCACTCTCCATATGAACAATTTTTTTCTGGACTAAAAGTGCCTTTTGCCACTTTAGCTTAAACTGTTTCTGAAACAAAGTTAACTAAACTGGAGAAAGACCCTGTTACACTGGAATAAGAGTGTGCAGCAGAGGTTATAATGATATTGGTTTAAATTCATATTATACCTTAAAGTGGTATAATGCTCCAGGTAGACAAGCCCTTAAACTCCATATAGCTTCCAGATAAACACACTGTTGGTTACTGAAGGTGGGTGAATCTACTTTCTTTTTATGCATGTAGTGGGGAGGTGTCATCCCAGACCTATGAACAAGTTATACCATAATAGTTAAACCAATGTAATTATTCCATATATATAATTATATCAAGCCAGGTCTAAACTAGAAACTTTTGCTGGTATAGCAATGTTGGTTAGGGGTGTGATATTTTTAATAACACTTCTAGAATGGCAAAAAAGTGCTTTTCCTGGCATACCTTTCCCAAAAGTTAACCTCTGCCTTCCCCATTTGCCACTATAAGCTGCATCTACAGTAGGAGGGGTTTCTTATATAGCTATATCAGTACAGCTATATCAACAAACCTCTTGTGGTGTAGACTAGGCTTAAAGGCCCATTGCAAAAAATATTATGTAAAGATGGCATTCAAACCCTTAAAAATATCATGACAGTATGGAAACAAAGATGCTCCCTGGAGGAAGAAGAACATGCAAAACTGGCCAGGGACAATCCATGGAGAAATAGCTTATTGTCCTTGTCTGTAGGGAGCTTGGTGAAAGAGGAGTTATACAAAACTGGTTTGGTTTGAAAGAGCATTAATTCCTGTCCCTGAATATACCAGAGTAGGGTCTTTTGAGAGTAAGACACATCACCAATGTAGCTATCCAGATCCAACTCCTAGTGTTGATACAGTCCAGCTGGTACAAAAAATGTAGTGTAGTCAAGGCCTGGGGGAAAATTTTCAACTATGAATGGCTAGATTTAAGTACCTAAATATATATTAAGGCATCTTTAAGGAGAGTTGGCGAGACTGAGATACTAGTGGGTAGAGATGTGATCATTAGTATTTGTATGATCTTGGCTGAGGGTGAGGTAACTAAAATGTATATTTGAATTTGTAATTTTAAATACTTGACAGGGAGCTCGGAGCCTGGGCATCCACATTTTTTTATTATTCCTAAACTGAAAAAAAAAAGATTAAAAATAAAAAAAGGGGATCTGATGTTCAAAGGTAGTTTTCATACAGCACAGAGAGACTCCCTGGACCAGTCATTTATAACTGGATGCGTGACCCTGAAGTGAATGTGTGCATAGATCGGCTCAAATGAAACCTAGGTTCAATTACCAGTGGGTGTCATAGAAGACATGCTTGAAATTTACAAAAGTTCAGAGGAAGAAAACCTCTGGCTTCCACAAAAAAAGGAGCAAACCTTGAGATGATATCTGCATGGTCGAAATGTTAACAGGCTGTTGTTCTTCTCCACACTTTAACACCGGGATTGAGCTTGTTGAATTGAGACTATGCTCTGAGTGTCTTGGTGACAGCATGCATTACAATCTGAATCCAACAGACGTGCTCTTGAGCTATCAGCAGCATGAAAGAAATATTACATTCCAGTGACAGCAAGCAGGGCAAAAAAGAAATAAAAGATTACTGCAATGTTTCCTGTGAAGGAAATTGGGCCAATATTGTGGCTGGTAGCTGACCAGCTGCTTTCATTTAATTTTTTTTTCTAATTTTACTCAGTGTTGGTCAAACAAACACAGATTTTAAGGGATCACCTTCAGCGTTAACAGGCTGTTGTTTAGTGAGTTAAACAGATGCTCTAAAGTGTGAGGTATGATATAGAAATGTACCCCTTAAAAATAGCTCCATGTGGATGCAATTAGCTTCTCCCTAAAGGCCAAATTTTCAAAACTTGAGTCCTAAGATACTCTTGCAAAAATACATATGTGTGTAACCTGCATTCTGGGCCAGATTTTCAGAAGGGGCAGCTTTCTTTTTGTGTGTGCAGATTTGCATAAGTAAAGTTTGTAACCTCAGGTTTTCATCCAAGTACTTGAACCTCTAGCTACAGGATTGTGAGTGCCAATGGTAGTTGGAGCGTAAGCACTCTTATTTGCAAATGCAAAAAATGGGTCTGTTACAGCCCTTTACAACATATTTCCCCATGATGGGCAAAGACTGGGCTATTATAGTTGAGTTTTAAATTGACTCTTTTCAGGACAAAAAATATTTTTTTTATCTGACTGATAATGGAATGCTACACTTTGCTTCTGTCTACTCAGTGTCTAATATACTGCTTATTCTTAGCTAAGCTCCTAAACTGCTTAGTGTTAATAATTTAGTTAGTTGCAGTGGTGTGGCTACCCAACCTGTCTGCCTGTGTTATTGTGGACTGTTAACCATTTCCTCAGTGACATACATCTCCTTCCTTTATCACCTGGTCTATTCTCCCATTAAAGGACAACATGGGGTCATTTCCAGCCCCAGGAAGTATTTTTGAAAGGGTCAGACAAACTGTTATGAGACCACTACTCCAAGTGTAAGATACTGCAGGGCTGAAAACTTGGAGTTGTAAACTGCTGACAACTGTGCATCACCACAGGAGGCTAAGGCTGTGTATCTACAGGAGGGATAAAAACCCTGCAACACAGCCATGCCTGGTAGCTCTGGTAGCAGGGCTAAAAATTGTTGTGTAGATGTTCGGGCTGGAGCCAGCATTTTTTAGCCGGAAGTACCACGCAGCAGGTCCTGAGTGGCAGCCCCCCACAGCCCACTACTGGGCCTGTACCAGTACTTAAGGGGAACCGTCTCATCAATAAAAAAGACTGCCTCTGTCTCTGCTCCAGACCCTGCTTATGATAGACCCTAGTCTCCAGCTTCCAGCTGTGGTCTGTCCTTGACTTTGCTATCTGATTGTTGTCTGTAATCTGATGCCTGACCCTGATCTCCTGGTAACTGACCCAGTTTGCCTCCTGATGACTGATTCTTGGTCTGCCCACTGACCTGTCTCAAACTCTGACTCCCTGGTACCTGACTTGGCCTGATTCCTGTTGTGACCACTAGGTTTGTCTGCCCATGTCCTGATCATGGCAAACAGCATAACTCAGGGATTTGGCTTCAGCATGAAATTCCCAAAAGTCAGAACATTTGGGATTCAGATTCACACACTAACATTCATAATCAAAATGTCATGGCAGTGTGGATCACATTTTCAAGAAAAATTATGGTTCACTGCAGCTGTTTATGAGTGCAGGGTCTCAGCTATAAACTTTGCTGCCCAATTTCTATTTTGCATTCAGGGATTCGAAGAAAAATTCAGGCAATAGATCTGGTTTAGAATATGTAAAAGCTGCATTGGGGTATGCAGGACTCTTGACTTAATTTACCTGAACACTAACATTAATATCATTGAGTAATGTATTTGCCATAGACAGGGAGAGTGGGTAAAAACATATGTCATGGTGTGTTTAAATTTTACTGTACAAAAATGATCAGAAAAGTGACTCCATGGAAATGACATCTTGGTGTTCCATACCACAGTAGTCCAGTTGACCAGTTAAATGATATTTTCATTTTTCATACTGTCCAGCAGTGGAAACTCAGCCTAGGGTCTGAAAACCAAGTCATATATGCCTGGTCTCAACTACGCTCCTGAAACATCCACTAAGCTTGGAAATAGCCTTTGCTTTGTAAGGAGCTAAAGGGAAGTTAATCTGGTCCAGTGCCAAAGGAAACAATTGGGAGGAAAATTAGTTTATGTTTTGTATTTTCAGATGTCCATGCTAGAGGGACAGAGTCCATCAGACTGACAAGAGTTATTGCTCTCCAGGGACTGCCAGCACAACTTATCTTTTGTAAAAACACTGTGGGACTGGTGCTGCTGTTAGTCTCACCCACAGCACCTTGTTGAAAAAGGGTAACTCAGGGCAGAATGTGATCCTGTCGAACTATCTGTATGTTTACTATAGACAAGTGTAAGAAAACTATTATGCATAATAAACAACCCAGTAGCAAGAAGGAGAGAAGAGTATCAGGAAGCAAAATCAAATTGCAGAAACCACATTCCAGAGAACTAACCTAAGTTTTCATTATTATTGATTTACTGTCTGCTAATATAGCCTCGAAAAGTGACTGTGAGCATAGTCTGAGAAACAGGAAATCAAAGGAACAGATGTGACTATCTGAGGCAGTGAGTGGAGAACAGTACAGGGCCCTAGCAGACAATGATTAAGGAAATGAAGGGCAAAATCCAGCCCTTACTGTCAGGAGCCATGGAGAAAGAGGAATTGAATGTCAATCACCTCATGGAGGGGCCCTTTGTTAGCCTTTCAGCACAAGACAGGATGGTTCAATGAGGCAGTGAGCAAATGTATGGCAGGGAACATGTTACTGTTGCTCCAAAACAGAGCTGTGTATATTCTGGTCAGCTGCTGAATGCAGCTTATGTGCAGGGGACAGGGGGCTTTGCTGCAGCATCAAAACAGCAGGCCACACTCTCTTGGTCTGTGTAGTTTTGGCATGAACATTAGCCACACCTTTCTCCTTGGACTCAACAAAGTATTGGGCATGCAGGGCATAGGGGTAAGTAGTCCTCTTTGTTCTCTTCCCTCACTAGTGCACCCACATAACACAGGTTGGGATTTAGTCCTAAAATGGCACATACTTAATCTTTCAGCATCAATTAAAGAAATCATTTGCCGTATTAAAGTTTTAAATTGTGTTTACTGAGACATATGGGTATTTACTATGTGCAAATGTTATGTTTACTTTTAGATGTTTTCGTATGTGCATATTTGTGTTAGTGATATTATGGTAATTTCTACATCAATGTGTTTAGTATGTTTTTAAAGTGTCTCACAAGCTAATTATTATTTGTCTTGATGCTAATTGCATTAGGAATATGACAATATTGAATTGTATGCTAAATGTATGTTTCCTTTGTACACCTTTTTAGGGCAAGTTTACAACCATTATGAGCCTGAATTGATCCAAACTGGGCTAGACAAAACAGTGGAGACCTCATTGCAGTTGTCCAGACACCTAAGGTGACAATGGAAAGTCAGTTTATTGAGGCGGCTTGTGAAAAGGCTTCTCTGGGGAATAATTTTCAAACTTTTGAGAGAAAACATTATCTGGAGACTCTTGGGTGAAATTGTTAGTGTCTTTAGAAAGAAAGGAGAAAACTGGTCCTTAAACAATAGATAAAGGAAGAAAAAAGGGTATGAAATGCAAAAATGTTTCAATAGTTGAAAATGTTGTCTTACGTTCCTTGTTTTCTTAGCTATTGGTCTGTAGCTTAATAAAACATTATCTGATAAGGAATTGCAGTGTGTTGTCATCTTTCCTGAAGTAAAGAATCTACCTGAAAGAAAACTACATAATGTCTGGGAAACACAACAACCAAAACGAAAGTGGGCCAAATTCATCACTGTATGTATGGATCTAAAAGATGTGTTTTTGTACTTATGAGAATAGTGGAATACACTCAAATGTTGTTTTGAAATGACCCAGTTAATCAGAGAGTTATTACATATCAGCTGGTATGCTGGTCAAATGATTGATCAGGTAAGTACTCTATTCTAGTGATAGTGATTATCATGATTTATCAGATGCTTCTTAGCATCACGATAAAGGAAATATCTTTCAAAATTATTGGCATATCACCTGAGACATGATGCAAGTGATTTAACTTCTTAAATGTCTCAGGGGACCTTCTTTGTGAATTAAAACTTGGAATCCTTGCAGAAAAATAAAATCAGTGTAAAAATGGCATCAGAAAGGAAGAGAATGAAATGTACAGAAATCTACTCCATTGCAAAGCACCTTTGAATTGTATATGATAAAGATCTTGTAATGGCAAGTCTCAGATTTCTGTGAATTCAGCATATAGAGACACTGTACGAAGGAAACAAGTAAAATGAATTTTTGTCTCTATAACATAGCATTTACACACATTTAATATGAAAAACATATTTCAAAATCCACTGCTATGAAGGAGTCATGTTGTTTTATCTGTGGATATCAGTGAGAACTTTTTTTCAGTGTGTTATACCCACTGGAGAGAAGGGGCCAAAGTAGATCTAACTGGCTTAAAAGAATTATGTATTTGTCATGAATATTGAGTTGTCTAAGTGGGTGATGCCTTTATAGCATACTGGGCTGTGTCACAGTGGAGGGAGGTTATAAAGACAAGCCAATGTTCCAATGTAATTCCAAATGTTTTTAAACGGTTTTAAAATTTATTAGGGTCTGAACGCTTCTGAGAAAGTCATATTTTATTACTTTAACTCTTGTTTGGATATTTAATGGCTGTCTGGAGAGACTTCTGCGGTTATCTGGTTAGCTTTTAACACCTAATTATCACTTCACTGTAGAGCTTGGGTTAAATGATTGGGAATTGCAATGCTTAAAGGACTCCTGACATGGGATTTCTTTTTTAATTCAGTTAAGTGAATTATTCCTTTAACGGGAATCTCTTTAGCATGTACTGAAATTAAAAATAAGAAAGGGTTTGGATTTTGAGAGAGAGGGAGATGGCCAGTTAAATTAGGCAAGGAAGATGGAGATCTACTCTGATTATTTCCAGCTGATTTACCTGCCCAGTTACAGACACTAAGAGCTAGAGGAACAGATAATGGAAAGTGACTGAATAAAGAAGATCCATCCTAGAGAGCAAACAGTACTAATTACAGTAATAACTAAGACCCTTCTCTTTGTGGAACTCAGTAGTTATAATGTGGATATTAGTATAAATGTAGCCTTTTTTTGGGGTGGAATGCCAGATGTGTGTTTTAGAGTCCTGTCTCTTTAAGACTTGGAACTCTGCTGAAGAGGTTAGAGCCAGGACACAGCAAAGTGTAATCACAGTGGCTGTGGTTGGAGCTCCTGGGAGATTGTCCAGTAGTGGGGCTTGTGCCAGCTGTGTGTACTTGCTGGTCTCAGGCAGAAAGCTTCATAAACTTCACCAGTTTGAAACAGCGTCCTGCTCTGGGAGCAGAACACCCTTTTCCAAAGAATATCCTTTCCCCGCTATCTGCCTCCCTCCCACCACAAATGTTGTCAGCCTCCACTGAAGTTTGAACAACGAGCCTTTGACAAGTATGATGCCTTTATCTGGCTTGTAACTGTGCCAAGGAGTCTTGACTGTATATAGGCCCAGACAGTGGCTTTAACTCCACAGCTTGCACTGAGGAAGGAGAAGAGAAAGGGAATGAGGAAGAAGGGGCTTTACAGTAACAGGGGTCCCAGGAGGAATTTTGCTGGCCAGTGCATAGGGTGCGAGAGGATTTGGGAGGCCAGGGCTGCCAGCAATGAGACTATACTTGGCTCCTGTACACAGAGGAAGCTCTTTATGCCCTTTCCCCCCTCTGGCACATCACTGAGGGTGAGGTGGAATCTAATCTTCAGTGTTTTATCTTACAAGACTTTTATGATTGTTCAAAAAGCTGTAGTAGTGGTAGATAATAAAAACAAAGATAGAGGCAGGCAACATGCGGTTGTAGAACATGAATGATTATGCATGACTAGTAGCTGACATTGTTAGTCTCTCTATCTGGCCTCTCGTCACCACACCATTTTACCAGCACTTATAAGAGACATTCCTTATTTTAAAACCATCTTTACCTCCATCCCTCCCGACTTGCTGTTATATTTGTATTATTATAGTTCATTCCCATCACCAATGTTTTCTCATTAAGTTGACTCTGAGAACATATCGCCAGAATAGACACAGAAATAATGAGAACTACCTTTTCACTAATGAGTAAGGGCTTCTTATTTTCAGAAGTTCAGTAATCTCTGCTGGGCTCCTTGCTGGGGTTTACATGGAGAATTCCAATCCCCATCCAATGTGCCACATCTTTCAGATTGCAGTGTCTTCTGCTGATCCTCTCTATGTCTTGGTACATGTCTCTAAAATCATTCTTCTTTTGTATGTTTATTAAGCCAAAGAAGGAGAGACAGACAGACAGCCACACTCCCATAAACACACACAGTAAAACAGGGACACTAACCACAACCTTATAAAACAAAGCTGACCACCTTTAAACTTATTTGGGGAAGAGTCGGAGGCAGCTGAGATTCTGTTAAATTCGTACAGAAACATGAATTTTCATATTGGATTAGATCAATGGTCCATATAGTCCACTGTCCTGTGTCTAACAATAGCTAGTGGTTCAGAGGAAGATGCAAGAAACTCTGTAATAGACATATATGGAATGACCTGCTCCCTGGCAAAGTTTCTTTCTAACCTCCATTATTAGACATTGGCTTGTACCCAGTATCACATGCCTTCCAAAACTCTGTTGTTTTTCATCCTTGCTATTATAACTCTGAATATTCTTCAGGTTTCAGAGTGGTAGCCGTGTTAGTCTGTATCAGGATAAACAACAAGAAATCCTTGTGGCACCTTAGAGACTAACAAATTTATTTGGGCATAAGCTTTTGTGGGCTAGAACCCACTTCATCGGATGCATGAAGTGAAAAATACAGGAGCAGGCATAAGTACACGAAAGGATGGGGGTTGCTTTACCAAGTGTGAGGTCAGTCTAACGAGATAAATCAATTAACAGCAGGATACCAAGAGAGGACAAATAACTTTTGAAGTGGTAAGAGAGTGGCCCATTACAGATAGTTGACAAGAAGGTGTGAGTAACAGTAGGGCGAAATTAGTATTGGGGAAATTAAGTCTAGGTTTTTTAACTACCCAACCACTCTCAGTCTTTATTCAGGCCTAATCTGATGGTATCCAGTTTGCAAATTAATTCCAGTTCTTCAGCTTCACGTTGGAGTCTGTTTTTGAAGGTTTTTTGTTGAAGAATTGCCACTTTTAGTTCTGTTATTGAGTGACCAGAGAGATTGAAGTGTTCTCCTAGTGGTATTTGAATGTTATGATTCCTGATGTTAGATTTGTGTCCATTTATTCTTTTGTGTAGAGACTGTCCGGTTTGGCCAATGTACATGGCAGAGGGGCATTGCTGGCACATGATGGCATCTATCACAATGGTAGATGTGCAGGTGAACGAGCTCCAGATGGCGTGGCTGATGTGGTTAGGTCCTAATATGGTGCCCCTTGAATTGATATGTGGACAGAGTTGGCACCAAGGTTTGTAGCAGGGTTTGGTTCCTGGGTTGGTGTTTTTGTTGTGTGGTGTGTAGTTGCTGGTGAGTATTTGCTTCAGGCTGGGGGGCTGTCTGTAGGAGAGGACTGACTTGTCTCCCAAGGTCTTGTTGTTCATTTAAATGTATAATCTCTTATTGAATCCTGCTAAAGTCTTGACAAAAGTGATATCTTGTCACAATGAGTTTTACAGGTTAATTAACCCTCTGCACATTTGTTTTGTACTGAAAGTCCAGAAGATTCAACATGTAACTACTCCCTTCATTCCAAACTTGTAAAAATAATATCAGTAGAGTGGTACAGTATATTTGGAATTAGTACAGTACATAGACATTTTCTAACACTAGATACCGATGTAACTGAGGGCAGAAATTGGTTCACTGTGTATAATTCACTTTTTAAAAGCCTGACAGAAGGAAAGACAGGCCTCATACCCACGTGTCTATTTTGGGGAAGTGGTTTCCCTAGTACTGATGTGTAGCCACACTCAGAACTTCCTCCCCTTCTCTCATGAGTTTGTTTTGTTTTTAAGTCATTGAGACAGAGGAAATGAAGCTGAAATTTATTACCATGGCTTCCTACAGTATGAACATAAAGGTGCTAATGGTATTTATGTACAAGAAGCACTACAGTTCACCATTGAGTGAAAATAAAATCCAGGCAAAATGCACAGGTGATTGTATGAAGGCATCAATATTTCAATGAAGTGTCTAATAGAATTTTGAAAATGGCTAGAGAAGAAAGAAAATAAAGATTCCTGCCTAATGTGAGAGTGCACTATTTCTTTTCCCCATAACCAACTTATTTTATGAAATAAGGAAATGATCCTGAGGAAAAAGAGGAAGATACAAATTATAAAGGAGCATTTGTTTCAGTTCTGAATGAAAGGGAGAAGTTTGCAGCCTTGTATTTAAAAGGTATCAGTGTGCTTTGGTACACAGCTTATTACTGACACAAAGTTTAAAAAAGAAATGTTAGGATTTTCATCGTTTCTAGAGATGTTCCCTCCCTACAAATATATATGTTATTTTGCAGGAAATGCTATTATTTTTTAAAAGAAAAACTTCTGATGTGTTGCCATCTTTATAATGATTATTTTCAGAGGAACAATCATTCCACCAAAGCTAATAAATGTATTTGTTAACTTTGAACATCAGCCTTTCATTTTCTACCGTCAATTGCCGTATAATTGGGGATAGAAACAGAACTAATTCTGATGAGACTGTAGCTCCAGACAGAAAAGTGTGCTATGTGACAGATGCTGCCCACTTTTATTCCCAGGGGAAAAGCTTTTCAGAACTGGGTGGATATTTGTTAATGCCTGCTGGAACTAGACCACTGGGTTCAAGAAAAGAACCATGATGGCCATTTGAAGAGATACATTTTGAATATTACACACCTTATTTGTGAAGTATCCTCATTAAATCCTTCAAATGATAAAAGAACTATGGAATCCTAGTTCCCACAATTTACGTCTTTTCATGCTTTCAACAGAAAGAAAGTTTTCCCAGAGATCTAGAAAAGACAAGGGGATGCCTAACAAATAGCAAGGAAGCTCAAAATATGCCTAAACTAAAGTCACAAATGGCTCAAATGATGGCACTTTGCCAGCTATTCAGCAAATTAATTGAGTCAAACAACAAATGCTAGGCAGGAGCCAGACAGTAGTAAACCATGGTTTTACTGGGCAGAGTGCAGGAAGATTTGGGTTCTGGGAGCATTTTGATGAGTATAACTTTTACCATAGTTAAATAGTAAGTGAAGTGGAAGTACATATCCCTTCAAAGCTAGCAAACTGCTTCTTGCCTACTATTTATTTATTAATGTTTGTATACATTTCAATGAGCGGATAATAAATACCAAGCTTATTTTGAACTTGGCAGGAATCTAGATTTCTGTCCTTTAATGTGACAATTAAATGACGATGATATGGAGAAAGAAAAAAAAATCCTACCTGCTACTGTATTCCCTATTTAACAGCTTATAAAAATGGAAAGGAGCGGTATTTAACCCACTCTTTACCTAGACTATTAAATTATAGCTAATTATTTATGAATTAAGAAGAAAGTACATGGGGCTTAGTGAATAGTCAATTGTTTTAAGAGGCAGCAAGACTAGAGAGGAGTGTTTTTTTCCCCAATGTTTTATCTATTTGCCAAAGTAAACTCTGCAAACCTAAAGCCTCAGCAGACTTGTTGGGATTTTGAAGGAGCTATTGTTCTGATGGTCCCTGAACACTTTCCTTTTATTCTTTTTCTTTGCTGAAACCTCTGTACCAGAAGCTGAAATACAAGAATTTTGTAAAATCCAGATCAAAATGAAGTTCAGTAGCTGTGATTAACTGGAAATGGAAGGGAACCAATCCTCTTTGCCATACAAACTCAGTGCAATGTTGTCTTATTTATCACATTTATGACTTTTTCCCTTTGATCATTGTGTCATTATTGATATAAACTGGGACCATATAGGACATGGTTTGCAACCAAGGTCCTGTAGTGGCACCAAATCCTATGTAAAGGGGGTCATATAAGGTGTCTAAGACCAAGTTATGGGTTACTGGTTTTGACTATCCTGTTATGATTATCCTGTCTGTATGTCTGTATCATTATGTAGTTGAAGTTATAAGTATTGGTTGTATACTGTCTGTATTTCAAATTGGTGCTGCAGTTCTGGGAAACACCCCAGACAAGTTGGTGTTAGCTCTGCTTAGCCTGCTTGATGGCCCATTAAGGACCATCAGCTACACAATTGACCCATTGAAAGGAGGCAGATACGCCTTGTGACTCAGCAAAGTATGCAGGGACTTGCCCATGTGACTCCAAACTCCATTTTGCTGTAATTTTCCACAGTAAGAACAAATAAGTGTTCTTACACCTGGAAGTGCCTATATAAGGCTGATGCCTCATCTCCATTTTGTCTTCAATCCTGCTTCCTACCTCTGGAGGGACTTTGCTACAAACTGAAGCTCTACACAAGGGACTGATGACCCATCCCAGCGGAGGATGTTCTCCAGAGACTTGATTGGAACCTGCAGTTTACTCCATCACTGCTACAAGCCTGAACTAAGAACTTTGCCATTACTGTATGCAATTGATTCCTTTTAACCAATTCTAACTCTCATCTCTATCTTTTTCCCTTTATGAATAAACCCTTAGATTTTAGATTCTAAAGGATTGGCAACAGCGTGATTTGTGGGTAAGATCTGATGTGTATATTGACCTGGGTCTGGGGCTTGGTCCTTTGGGATCAAGAGAACCTTTTTCTTTTACTGGGGTGTTGGTTTTCATAACCATTCATCTCCAGGACAAGTGGCGCCGGTGGTGATACTGGGAGACTGGAGTGTCTAAGGAAATTGCTTGTGTGACTTGTGGTTAGCCAGTGGGGTGAAACTGAAGTCATTTTTGTCTGGCTGATTTGGTTTGCCTTAGAGGTGGAAAAACCTCAGCCTAGGGCTGTAACTGCCCTGTTTGAGCAATTGGTCCTGAATTGGCACTCTCAGTTGGGTCCCGCCAGAACTGCAGGAAATGGAAGGGAACCAATCCTCTTTGCCATACAAGCTCAGTGCAATGTTGTCCTATTTATCACATTTACGATTTTTTCCCTTTGATCATGTTCATAAGAGTTCCATAGACTATTAAAGCAGGAAGTCTGAAACATGTTATTGGAAAAAAATTACTTCTCACCATTTACCTGGTCTGTTTCCATTTTATGCTTTGCTTGCCTTAGATAGCAAAAATAGATTGGACAATCTTACTTTCTGGGCCTGATTAACCACTGCCAACTTTACACCAGTGTGCAAGCTTGTGTGGAGTATGAGTTGGGCATTAACCTCCTTGCACATTTCTGTGAGGTGTCCTGCTGTTTGCACTAGTGGGCCTGGTCTACACTATGCGTTTATACCGATTTTAGCAGAGTTAAACTGATTTAACGCTGCACCCGTCCATACAACGAGGCCCTTTATATTGATATAAAGGGCTCTTTAAACCGGTTTCTGTACTCCTCCCCGACGAGAGGAGTAGCGCTGAAATCGATATTACCATATCAGATTAGGGTTAGTGTGGCAGCAAATTGACGGTATTGGCCTCCGGGCGGTATCCCACAGTGCAGCACTGTGACCGCTCTGGACAGCAATCTGAACTCGGATGCACTGGCCAAGTAGACAGGAAAAGCCCTGCGAACTTTTGAATTTCATTTCCTGTTTGGCCAGTGTGGAGAGCTCACCAGCACAGGTGACCACGCAGAGCTCATCAGCACAGGTAACAATGCAGTCTCCTGAGAATTGAAAAAGAGCTCCAGCATGGACCGCACGGGAGGTACTGGATCTGATCGCTATATGGGGAGAGGATTCTGTGCTAACAGAACTCCATTCCAAAAGACAAAATGAAAAAACATTTGAAAAAATTTCCAAGGCTATGATGGAGAAAGGCCACACCAGGGACTCAGTGCAGTGCAGAGTGAAAGTTAAGGAGCTCAGACAAGCCTACCAGAAAAAAAAGAAGCAAACGGAAGGTCCGGGGCAGGGCCGAAAACATGCTGCTTCTACGCTGAGCTGCATGCAATTCTAGGGGGGTCTGCCACCACTACCCCACCCCTGTCCGTGGATTCCGAGGTGGGGGTGGTAATCTCAGCCATGGCTGAGGATTCTGCAGACGGGGAAGATGAGAAGGAGGAGGAAGAGGAGGATGAGCTTGCAGAGAGCACACAGCACTCTGTTCTCCCCAACAGCCAGGAGCTTTTTCTCACCCAGACGGAATTACCCTCCCAGCCCTCCCAAGCCACTAGCCCAGACAATGAAGCCATGGAAGCGACCTCTGGTGAGTATACCTTTGTAAATATAAAACATGATTTAAAAGCAAGCGTTTTTAAGATTGATTTGCCCTGAGGACCTGGGATGCATTCGCGGTCAGTACAGTTATTGGAGAAGTTTGTTAACATGTCTGGGGATGGAGCGGAAATCCTCCAGGGACATCTCCATGAAGCTCTCCTGGAGGTACTCCAAAAGCCTTTGCAGAAGGTTTCTGGGTAAGGCAGCCTTATTCCGTCCACCGTGATAGGACACTTGACCACGCCATGCATGTAGCAAGTAGTCTGGTATCACTGCATGACAAACCCTAGCTGTGTATGGTCCCGGTGTTTGCTGGCATTCAAGCAACATCCGTTCTTTATCTCACTGTGTTATCCTCAGGAGAGTGATATCGTTCATGGTAACCTGGTTGAAATTCAGGAATTTAATTAAGGGGACAGAGATGGCCATTCCTACTGGGCTGTTTGCCTGTTGCTTAAAAGAAATCCTTCCTTTTAGGTAGCCAAGCAGGGGGAAGGAGGGGGAATGGCGCTGAGCTTTTTTGCGTTTGGCTAGCAGGGATCTTCCATGAGACCAGCCACGCGGTGGGGGGAGGGGTAAAGTGATCATCCCAGAGAATTGGATGGAGGGGGTGGTTTCTGCTGCTGCATGTTAACAGGAAAGAAGCAGCACTGAACAGGCTTTGCTTGGTATTTGGGAAAGGAGGGCACTGTGTATATGAAGGCTGCAGAAGCCGAAAGACAATGGCTTACCATTGCCGCATGCAAGCTGAATTCTGCTGCCCGGACCTGCGTCTGTGAGATCTCTAACACCAGAGCCACAGGCACTCAATATTAAGATGCAAAATGCGACCTTGTAGTGAAATCACATGTGCTATGTAAGGTGAATAGTGTTGTTCATTGTGAAAGAGTATAACCATTGTTCTGTAAAATGTATCTTTTTAAATACTTCTCTCTCTTTTTTCCCTCCCTCATGCAGCTGCAAATTTTTCAAGCCTCCCTACTCCATCCCGACGGCTATCTCAGATAAGGTGGAGGAAAAAAAAGACGCGAGACGAAATGTTCTTGGAAATCATGGAAGTAACCTGCAATGAAAGAGCTCATCTGAATGAGAGGAAGGACATAGTATCAAATTACAGGAAAGATGCCAGTGAACGTGAGTACAGGACAGACCAACGTGAGGAGAGGAGGGACGAACGTGAGGAGAGGAGGGACGCTCGAGATGAGAGGTGGCGGCAGGAAGATCAGAGGTGTAGGCAGGAAGATCAGCGGTGGTGGGATGCAACGCTGGAGCTGCTGCATGATCAAACTGACATCCTCCGACGTCTGGTGGAGCTTCAGGAACAGCAGCAGGGTCACAAAGTGCCGCTGCAGCCCCTGTGTAACCACCCTCACCACTCACCATGTTCCATATCTTCCTCACCCAGACGTGTATGGCTTCGTGCACCCGCCCACTCCACCCCTGTGGACAGCCCAACCAAAAGGCTGTCATTACTTTGAAATATTTTTAGTGGCCTTTTCCTTCCCTCCTATCCTCCTCCCAAACCACACCCGGGACACCTTGTCAGTTCTCTCCCTCTTTTTATAATGACTTTTTAATAAAGAATACATGATTTTTAAACGATAGTGACTTTATTTCCTTAAGCAAGCTGTAATCAAAGGGGGAGGGTAGGGTGCTTACAGGGAATGAGTCAATAAAGAGGGGGGTTCATCAAGGGGAAACACACACAACAGTCACACCGTACCCTGGCCCATGATGAAACTCTTTTTCAAAGCTTCTCTCATGTGCACTGCTTCGTGGTGTGCTCTTCTAATTGTCCTGGTGTCTGGCTGCGCGTAATCAGCGGCCAGGTGATTTGCCTCAGCCTCCCACCCTGCCATAAAGGTCTCCCCTTTACTCTCACAGAGATTGTGGAGCACACAGCAAGCAGCAATAACAATGGGGACGTTGGTTTGGCTGAGGTCTGAGCAAGTCAGTAATGTGCGCCAGCGCACCTTTAAACGGCCAAATGCACATTCTACCACCATTCTGCACTTGCTCAGCCTGTAGTTGAATTGCTCCTGACTACTGTCCAGGCTGCCTGTGTATGGCTACATGAGCCATGGCATCAACGGGTAGGCTGGGTCCCCCAGGATAACTACAGGCATTTCAACATCCCCAACTGTTATTTTCTGGTCTGGGAAGTAAGTCCCTTGCTGCAGCTGTTTAAACAGAGTAGTGTTCCTGAAGATGCGAGCGTCATGAACCCTGCCTTGCCATCCCACGTGGATGTTGGTGAAACGTCCCTTGTGATCCACCAGTGCTTGCAGCACCACTGAAAAGTACCCCTTGCGGTTTACGTACTGGGTTCCCTGGTGCTCCAGTGCCAAGATAGGGATATGACTTCCATCTATCGCCTCCCCACAGTTACGGAATCCCATTGCAGCAAAGCCATCCACTATGACCTGTATGTTTCCCAGAGTCACAATCTTTCTTAGCAGCAGCTTAATGATTGCTTTGGCTACTTGCATCACAGCAGCCCCCACAGTAGATTTTTCCACTCCAAATTGATTCCCAACTAACTGGTAGCTATCTGGCATTGCAAGCTTCCAGAGGGCTATTGTCACACCCTTCTCAACTGTGAGGGCTGGTCTCATCTTGGTATTCTGACCTTTCAAGGCAGGGGAAAGCAAGTCACAAAGTTCCATGAAAGTGCCCTTATGCATGCGAAAGTTTCACAGCCACTGCGAATCGTCCCACACCTGCAAAACTATGCGGTCCCACAAGTCTGTGCTTGTTTCCCGGGCCCAAAATCGGCGTTCAATGGCTGGAACCTGCCCCATTACCAGCAGGAACTCCAAAGCACAGGGGCCCACAGTTTGAGAGAATTCTGTGTCCATGTCCTCATCACTCTCATCGCCGCTCTGCCGTAGCTGCCTCTTCCTCGCCTGGCTCTGCAGGTCCTGGTTCAGCATAGACTGCACGAGAATGCGCGAGGTGTTTACAACATCCACGATTGTGGTCTTGATCTGAGCAGGGTCCATGCTTGCTGTGCTATGGCGTTTGCACAGTTCAGCCAGGAAAAAAGGCGCGAAACGGTTGTCTGCTGCTTTTACGGAGGGAGGGGTGAGGCTGTACCCAGAACCACCCGCGACAATGTTTTTTGCCCCATCAGGCACTGGGATCTCAACCCAGAATTCCAAGGGGCGGGGGAGACTGCAGGAACTATGGGATAGCTACCCACAGTGCAAGGCTCTGGAAATCGACGCTAGCCTCGGTACATGGACGCACAAGGCTGAATTAATGTGCTTTGTGTGGCCATGTGCACTCGACTTTATACAATCTGTTTTACAAAACTGGTTTATGTAAAATCGGAATAATCCTGTAGTGTAGACATACCCGTAGTGTTATACGAGGGTAAATGTGGAGTGACACAGCAGTGAATTGGGCCCTCTGGCTAATGTCAGTTTTGTTTTCCAGTTCTCATCCACTACTAAATTTTGATGTGTATGTGAATTGCTCCAACAGGGGCTGTGACTAAACTATCTTTCACTCTGAACTGGAATTAGCATGTTGGATAAGTGCCCCTTTGTATTTTTGTGTAAAAGTCTAAGGAAATATATATGCAATAGATACCTAGTTACCCAATAAAGAGGCTTCATCTCCAACTCTGCAGTATATTTCCAGATCATCAAACAATCTCCCTAGCATTTGTATTACCCATAAAAACTGCTTAATGCTGAAGTAAGATGACAGAAGCAGGAACATTATACTCAGCACTTGAAAGTATTGAATTCTCTGATCATTCTCACAAATAAAAAAAAAGACCATTAGGAATTACCTGGAAATGTTTGTCTTTCCACCTCTCCGTCAACAGTGTATTGGTGTTTTGCACTAAGTCCTTTACATTGTGCTCTGCTTTGACCGTTCTTTTGACACTGTTTATAAAGCAGTCAGTGGTGAGCATATTCATTGAGTCTCTAATACCTTTTCTTCCCTCACATTTTATGAGATAAATCTGGTACTTAGTGCTTTTAAAGATGAGGTACTGGTGATGTTTGCTAAAGCTAGGCATACTGTGAGCAGGCAATACTCTCTATGCTCCTTTGCCAGTGCAATTCAGTCCTGACAGGCAATGCTCTGCCATTCATTCCTAGACTATTCCTCGGTAGAGACTGCCAACTGTGCTTGGTTTTATAATATGGACAAATGGTAAGCAAGATGAGACCATCACACTCATTTTCATTTCTGACCTAAGGGGGATTTGAACCCAGTTTCCAGGGCGCAAGGCTAAAGCATTTAACTTGCTGTACCAGGGAGTTTTCAAAGAAGAGCTTTTCCATATGAGAGCTGATAATTTTCCACATTTTGTCTATGTTCACAATTTTAGAATCATTGATATCTGGTCCTGAGGGCATGCTTTGGCTAGTGTAGCTGACTAGATGAAGTATGGCTCCCTTATTAACTTGTCAAAGTACAATGCAGCTGCATCATTTGCTCACCCATTTGCTTAACTTAAATAAAGGTTGGTGGTTAGGCTTCTGTTGCATTGTGCTCTCCTGCTAATTATCAGTGTATTTGTTTTAGAGACAATTAGCCACCTGGTTCATTCTCCCATTGAAGTCAGGTCATCATGAGTTACATCTGCTTTCAGGACTCTTCAAGTCCAAGACATAATAAAAAGATGATGGCTATGATTATAAAAATCGTGAAGGGTTGGGCGTAAGTTGTGTAGCGTATTGAATTCCCAAGGAGGATTGGGTTACATAGCTCTTACAGTGGCTTCTTTCTACGTGTCACATAAGATGGATGTGAACAGAAAACTGTTTTGCAGTGCCAGAAGTCCTTTTGCTTGGAAATGGTAAGAGTATTTGTAAAGGTAGACAGACAATGGCAAGGCAAAGTGAGACATGATACCTCCCTAAGGCACTGTGGTGATACAACAAAAAAGTGACAAGTAAGCACATCTCAGTGCATATTGAATTTGCATAAAAATAAAGTTGTTCAGACCTGTGGGTGTTTCCTTTTAAAAAATGTGCCATATAATGTGGCATAAGATTATGTGTGATGCACATTTACTTTTATAATCCCATATGTTCTGGTAAAACTCTGTATTTTGAAGTAAGATTTTATTACAGTAGAACTTCATTAATTCTCACTCATGACTGGAGACCCTTTGCAAATTACTGAATTTTGTATACAATCGAATGTCATTAAATGCATTGTGTTGCTACAAGATGTTCTTCTGCATTCTGAGGAGGATGAGCTGATGATAATCCTGCCGTTTGTATATCAGCTCTATTAGAGATATGTGGATCCAAAGTCTTTGCAATGGCTTTGGTTTATGTGTTTGCATATGATGTAAATGCAGGGATGGCCCTAGATGTTGCAAAGTTCTGTGTGAAATTAGATGTGTCTTCTTCTTCTTGTGTCCTTGTCACAAACTAGATGTGCACAAGCAATGGCTCTTTCCGTCTTTGTAGCAAGATCCTCCTTCGTACAGGTCTCCTCAAAGAGTCAGCAAACAAGCAGGTGCTCCATGGTCTGCACCTCACTGCACTCACGTATATTCGTGTAATTAGAGAAGTCCAATTTGATCATATTAGTCTTTGATCTGCCAGTTTGCATGTGCAGAGGATTCAGGCATCACCACGTTGACCAGTCTGTATTGGCCCCTACGGGAAGGTCCTCCTGGGGTTCCAAATCTATTTCAGTGTGTCCCACTGTGTGTAATCTTTCATTTCACAACTTTGGTCATGCCTTGCCAGCTGTCGAATCCAAAGGCACAACACTCTTTCACGATTTAACACATTTGATTACTCCTATGTGACCATACAATGGATGCCTTGGATCTTCCATCTGCCATGATCTTTCCCTTTGGCTTGCTACCTTCCTCCTGATACCAGGTGGTGCCATGACAGCCAGTAAGTACAGGTTATCCTTTGGTGTTGGCTTTAGACATCCTGTTATTCCATGACAACGGTTGCTTAGAACAGGGTCTAATTTCTTAGCATGGATGGATCATTCCCACACTGGACATGCATACTCTGCTATGGAGTAGCTCAAGGCAATAACAGTGGTCCGCAAAGTAACTGGATTGGCTCCACATTTTGAGGTGACCAGCTTTTGGCAGATGTTGTTATGGGCACTAACGCTCCCTTTAGTCTTCTCTACATATTCTTTGAAGAAAAGTGTCTGGTCCAATATCACCCCCCAGGTAGATAGGGTTTGGGTGATTAGTCAGTGGGATTCCATCCAGGTGATGATTAGTTTCTGCTTGGATTCTTGAGGGCATAGTGAAAGGTTGTCACCTGTACGTTGGTCGGATTGGCGTGAAGCTGATTCTCATTGTAATAAATTGAGAGGTTGCTCAGTGCACATGTAAATCTATTCTTGACAGTGGCAAAGTCCTTCTTCTGTGACATGATGCATAGATCATCGGTGTATATGAAGCTCCTCATATTGCTTTGTATGGGCTAGTCATTGGTATATATGTTGAAAAGGAATGATGCTAACACATTGCCCTGTGAGAGGCCATTTTGTTGTCATCTCCAGCAGCTCTGTTTCTTGCAGTTTTATATAAAAAGTCTGTTCTTCAGAAGAGATCGGATGAGCTGCACTAGGCGGTAGTTGTGCATCATATCGTAGACTTCAGCAAGCACGTTTTGATGGTTGACTATATTGTATGCCACAGACAGATCTATGGACCCAGCAACTGTTATCATCCCTTTCTCAAATCCATCATCTAAATGCTGAGTGATATTTAATATTTGGCCAGTATAGGACTTGCCTGGTTTAAATCCGGCTTGTAAATCCTGCAGTATTAAATGTTGTTTGATATGAGGTGAGATGCGATTGAGAAGGAGGCTTTTCTAAAGTTTATAAAGGTCGCATAGAAGTGATATTGGCCTGCAGTTCTTTGGATCAGAGGCATCCTTCCCTGACTTCAATAGAGCTAATACATGAGGTCATCACCATAATTTAGGTATTCTAAGGGTTGATGAGCAATTGTTAAAAAGACATAATACCATAACTTGGTTGCAAGACCAAAATGAGTAATCTTCCAGCTGCTTTGCCATTCTTCAAGTGATTTATTCCAGCCTTGAGTTCATCTGTGGTGTATGGCATGCTGAAAGTATTTTCTTCCAGATCAGATTTCCATCTAATTAATAGGTTACTTATTCAGAGATTTCCCATTGAGCAGAAGCAGGTGTGCCACCTGATTGGCTGTGATGTGGTGTTGCTCTACTTTCTTCAGATCATTATTCAGCTTGCAAATGGTCAACCATGTTTTCCTACTTGTGTGGGTCACATCTACTCCTTTGATCAATTCTTTCCATTTCTATTGCCTTTCTTCTTGAAGCTTATTAGTTGGACTGTCCATGTTGTGATAGTGTCTTCCAAAAAAGGATCTCTTTGGAACATTTGTTGTGTGAGATCCTACTCTGAGTAGAGTGCCATGAGTTGCAACTCTTGTGGACTGAGATAGGTTTCATGCCTGGTTGGGGGCACAGAGGGATTTATAGATTCATAGATTCTAATGCCAGAAGGGACCACTGTGATCACAATGGAAACTTGTTCCAATGGTTAATTACTCTCACTGTTAAAAATGTACTCCTTATTTCCAGTCTGAATTTGTTTAGCTTCAGCTTCCTGCTATTGGATTGTGCTATACCTTTCTCTGCTAAATTGAAGAGCCCATTATTAAATTTTTGTTCCACATGTAGATAATTATAGATTGCAATCAAGTCACCACTTAACCTTTTCATTGTTAAAATAAGTAGATTGAGCTCTTTGAGTCTGTCACTATAAGTCATGTTTTCTAATCCTTTAAACATTGTCATGGCTCTTCTCTTAACCCTCTCCAATATATCAACATCCTTGAATTTTGCTTACCAGAGCTGGACACAGTATTCCAGCAGCATTTGCCCCATGCCAAAGACAGGTAAAATAACCTCTCCACTCCTACTTGAGATTATCTGTAGTGAGGCGGACTGGCCTCCCATGGACCCGGAGCAGGAGGAACCCCTCACTGAGCCTTGGTGGGCAGAGCCAGGCCATGCTTGCCCCTCCTGATGGAAGTCAGTGGGCTGGGCAGGAAGTATAAAAGTCTCAGTTGGGTTGCAGCCGCCGGAGGAGCGGATGCCTCCTGCTTGCTCCCGAGCTGTGAGACTGCTGCTGCCCCCTGGGAAACTGAGGGCTGGCCAAAGCTGCATACTGACCCAACTGCAGAGAAGCTGCCAGCACTACCACAGGCCTTCTACCCAGACGATCTGGAGACCCTCTACAGGACCAGGTACACCCCAGGGAGGAGTCAGGAAATGGCCAAGGTGCAGCCCACACTAGTCTGGCTGCAGCACTGCCTGAGCATAGGTCAGTGTGTTGTAGTCAGGATCCCTGCTCACCCAGTGGCAGATCCCGCTGCCACCGTTAGGGCCCTGGGCCAGGGCACAGTAGAGTGGGTGTGCCTGCACCCCCCCCCCGCCAGCCCAACCCAGGGATGGCAGTTTCCCCCTCTCTAGACCAAAGAGCCACTGTGTGTCAGCCATCCCCTGGAGGATACCCGAACCCTTGCTGCTTGGCCCAAGCCATAGATGTTTGTTGCCCCACCCTGCCTGAGGGCTTGGGCCCATCTAACTGTGCTTGCTGTTCAGCCTCTGACTACAGGAATGAGCTATAGACTCTTGCCATGCTGCTAATTCCCCATGACAGGGGATGCCCAGGGACATAGTGAGGCGGACTGGCCTCCCTACAGACCCGGAGGCGGAGGAACCCCGCGGCTGAACCACTACAGCATATCAGGATCACATTTGCTTTTTTGGCCACAGTGTCACAGTAGGAACTCATATTCAGCTGATTATCCAGCACAACCCTCAAACCTTTTCCAGAGTCACTGCTTCCCAGGATAGAGTCCCCCATCCTGTAAGTATGGTGTACGCTCTTTATTCCCAGATATTTACATTTAGGCATATTGAAATGCATCTGGTTTGTTTGCTCCCAATGTACTACGTGATCTAGATTGCTCTGATTCAGTGACTCTGTCCTCTTCATTATTTACCACTCCGTCCATTTTTGTGTCATCTGCAAACTTTATCAGTGATGATTTTATGTTTTCTTCTGTCATTGATAAAATTATTAAATATCATAGGGCCAAGAACTGATCCCTATGGGCCCCACTAAAAACAAACCTGCTAGATGATGATTCCCCGTTTACTGCTACATTTTGAGACCTATCAGTTAGCTAGTTTTAAAATCTATTTAATGTGTGCTGAGTTAATTTTATATGATTCTATTTTTTTAATCAAAATGCTATATGATACCAAGTCAAATGCCTTACAAAAATATAACTATATTACATCAATACTGTTATCCCATCAACCAAACTTGTAATCTCATCAAAAAAAGATATCAAGATAGTTTGACAGGATCTATTTTCCATAAACCCATGTTGATTTATATTAATTATATTATCTTCCTTTAGTTCTTTATTAATTGAATCTGTAACAGCTGCTACATTATCTTGCCCAGGATTGAGATGAGACTGACAGGCCTACAATTATCCAGATCATCCCATTTACCCTTTTAAAAAATTGCCACAACATTAGCTTTCTCATAGTCTTCTGGAACTTGCCCCGTGCTCCAAGACTTATTGAATATCAAGATTAATGGTCCAGTGATATTGTTAGCCAGTTCTTTTAAAACTCCTGGGTGCAAGTTGTTTTTAACCTGCTGGTTTAAAAATGTCTAACTTCAGTAGCTTCTGCTTAACATCCTCCAGAGATACTAGTGGAATGGAAAGAGTGTTATCATCACCACATGATGATATTATATCACCTGTTTTCTCTCAAAATACAGAACAGAAATATATATATTGAACCCTTCTGCCTTTTTTACATCATTATTGATAATTCTGTCATTTCCATCTAGTAATAGACCAATATCATTGTCAACATTCTTTTTTTCTTAATGTAGTAAAAAAATCCTCCTTCTTATTGTCCTTAAATCTGCTGGACAGAGATTTCTGCTTGTGTCCCTTGGCTTCCCATATTAATTTTTTTTTCAATGCCTAACTTCCAATTTATATTCATTACTATCAAATTCCTCTTTCTTCCATTAATATATATATATTTACAGAGTTTTGCTTTTTCTTAGGGTCAGGGTTGAAGATACTTTAGCCCCATGGCACCCACTAAGGACCTGATCCAATTCCCTGCAGACACCAATGGGAAATGTTTCCATAAATGGGAGTTGAGCACTCAGCATCTCACAAGTTCTGCCCTTCAGTCCTCTTCAGTGCCCACCCACAGAGATGATTGAATTATAATATATTTAGATACTTTGTGTGTGTATAGATATGTCTGTGTGTATATGTGTATGTGTGCGCACACTCAGTAGGACTCCTCACATCGGTAAAGTTACTCCGGTGCATATTTGCTGGTTCAGAGACCAAATTAGTAAACATGAAATAATGGAATATCTATCTCCTTCTCTTCCATCTGTTGTGTTATGGCACGGCAGTAGCTGCTCCACAATTAAGGCAGAAGCTAGCTTCCTATTATAAACCTGATTTTCAGCTTGGTAGGATTCACTTTCCTTAAAAGAATTCAGTCCTCCTGAAACTTCGCTTGCTCCCTTTTATTCACAGTAGGTAACTTTTCAGAGTGGTTTGTCAAATATAATCGTAATACTTTTTGGATTGACAGGGTACAGAGAGGTTGTAGACAGGGATAGAGGGCATAGAGATGAGTACAGAAGGTAGGCAAAGGACTGGAGTTCATAGAGGGTGCGCAGAATAGGTGCGAAGGACAAGGACATTTGGGAATTCATGGGAGGGGGTGCAGGAGCCATAGGGGAGACAGAGATTATGTGTGCAAGGGACAGGCGAAGGTATGGATGGGTTATATAGAGGACTATCAAGGGATTGGATGATACCTTAAGAGATAGTGTGGTGCATGAAAGGGGTCTAGAGGAGGGAGTACAAATTATTGGGGGCATAGAGGGAGACTATTCAAGGAGCAAGAAATGGGGAGTGAAACGGGGCTTGCTCTGTCCTCATCCTCTGATGCCCAGCCCCTCCATCAAGTGGTACCTCCATGTTATTTAGTTACATTCCCATCACCAACACGAATACAGTCTTGTGCAGCCAAGTATTTATAGGGTTTCCTTCCTCTTTCCCACAGGGCCAGAGAGGAATATCGCTCTCCATTCCTTGGGATCTCAGAGCATACTAGGCTCAGCTAACCCAATCCCCTCTCCCTCACATTCTTCATGTGTCTTCTTTTGTAGCCCTCAGTTGATGGGTCATTGATTCATCAAACCCCAGATTAATCAGCTAATTAGCCACGTATTCCCCAATCAGCCTTCTCCAGGGGAATTAATTGGTGCATAAGAGATCAGAGGGCTGGCTCACTTGTTAGCCTCCAGCAGTCTGACACAGGGAGCATCTCTTGGCATGGGGGCAGGAGACAAGAAAGCATGGAATGTGGGGTCATGGGATAGGGTGGCAAATGACTCCAGGGTGGGCATGGAGTGGGAGATGGAGAGGACTGAGGATCATTGGATAGGTTGGGGGCAGGGGATCAGGAGAGGACTAGAGGGAAAGTTGGTTGGGGTGAGAGAAGCTGAAGAAGGATGACACAGTAGTATAGAACTGGCCTGACTGCCTGACTGTTCATTTTAAGCATTTTTAGCATTTGGGTATTTTGAAGGTGTCTGTTTTATAAAGAGAGCAATTTTTCTGTGGGGAGGGGTACACTGTTTGCTGGACTCTATTGAAACATACTTCCAATCTTAATTCTTTTCTAACAGGAACCATGACCATCCACTCTGCATGCAGCCTCCTTGAGCCAGGGCCACCCAGAGGGGGGACAAGTGGGGCAATTTGCCCCAGACCCCGCAGGGACCCCCACGAGAGTTTTTGGGGTCCCTGAACTAGGGTCTTTCACTCATTCCGGGGGCCCCAGAAAACTCTTGTGGGGCCCGAGCCCCTGCAGCTTCTTCTGCTCCGGGTCTTCGGGAGCAATTTGGCAGCGGGGAGTCCTTCCACTCTGGGACCTGCCGCTGAAGTGCCCCTAAGACCTGCGGTGGAGGGTCCTTCCTCCCTGGGACCTGTGGCTGAAGTGCCGGGTCTTTGGTGGCAATTTGACGGCGGGGGCCCCTGCCGCCAAAGACCCCAGGCCCCTTGAATCCTCTGGGCAGCCCTGCCTTGAGCAGCTCCTCTTCAGGACTGCAGAGCTTTTTTCTACCAGTGGTGAATTACACCTCATGTATAGAACTCCTTTAAAATTAATGGAGCTCTGTGGGATCAGACCTGAAGACTGTATGAGCTAGAGCGATTGAGCTAGATTGCCCTAATTTACTAATGTGTAAGAAGGAAATTCAGTTTGACAGCACATCATCATTGGTAGCACATGATTTCTACCATTGAAGACATTTGCCAGTTCAGAAAGAAAGCAGCACCATGTGAAACATAAATTATTTGCACTGAGTGAAAATGTAAGAGTACTAAGGTTATTGTTGCACTACAGCTGATTCATAATACTGAAATTTCAGAGAGTGAAGGTCTTGCATAGAAGCTACATACAAAATGTATTTCCGCTCTTTGGATCTATTTTTATATCTACTTTCTTACAGACTTTTAAGAAGCTGTTGCAAACTTAATCCTGTTTAGCAATTATGATTTACTTCAATTGGCTACACTCCTTATACTGTTTAAATTTAGATTTAAAGAATAATATCCACCTCATTGCTTAACAGAAACCCTGTTAAAAATAACACACATTTAAAATGGCATTCTTGGCATTACGGAACAATCAAAGTTGGAGACAAAAGCTTACCAGGCCATATATATATATATGGCCTGGTAAGCTTTTGTCTCCAACTTTGATTGTTCCGTAATATATATCTAAATGGTGAGATCTTTTAATGAAGATATCAAAGGATACATTTTTTTTAGCTGAAAGGAAGAATGTCTCTCGATAAAAGCCAATTAAGGAGTGAATACATTTTGTTTATTTAGACTTGAAGATGTATATTCTTGTAAAATGGAAAAAAATCAACCCAGTGTTTTTTTTAATCCAAGAAGCAGCCAAGAAAACACAAAGATGTATCACTCATGGAAGCTCAATAGTGCATGAAAAACATAAAGATAGTGATTTTGCCATCACCCAAGGCATGATATTGAAATACATGTTCTGGGAGGGCAATTTCTCAGCTTGCCTAGAGCTCCTCGACCAAATTCTGTTCTTGTTTACACCAATGTAAAACTGGAGCAATTAAATGGAAGTCAGTGGAATTAATCCACATTTACATCGATATAACTGAGAACAGAATTTTGCCCAAAGTTGAGTGTAGCTCAGAGTTGCAGATTTACAAGACACAGCTCCTGTGCTTTACGGTTTCCTAGTCCTCATTGTTATCTATTGCTCTTAAGTATATAATTCAATTCATTTTAGAGGTCAGGTAGTATTTGACCCAGGGTCAAATTCACCCCTGGTGCAATGGGCATTTCACCTACTTGTGCCAGAAGCTGAATATGATTCTGAGGCTTTATGAATGGTAGGGAAAGGCAGTAATGATTTTCAAAGTGAAATCTGTTTAGAGAATTGTTTTGGTCAAGATTGAGATCTGTGGAATTTGAAATAGTTGTTATTTCATATAGTGCTTGATACATTTGAGCTGTCGCATGTAAAGTAGTACATATATTATACACCGTGCCCTAGTAGGCAGGCAGAGAAGTGCAGCAGCATCAGGAACAGCAGGGGATGACACTTTCTTTACTCGAAGGGCCCCAATGACATCACAGCTATTAACTATGTGTTACTTTTGTTCTGTTCAAGAGGGCTTGGCTCTCTGTGGAGGTGATTGAACATTTGAAAGGGAGTGGCCAGGACGAAAAGATAGTATCCAGTACACACACTGGACTTTTCTGATCATACTATTTTGCAGTGTTTTCATTTTTGAAATTGTAAAATGTTTATAATAATTGTTTTAAAACTTGGAAATAGGCAGAGGTGGAGATTTATATATCTAATAAACATTCAAAATATGCATTGGAATGGAAAGACACTGGAAGTTTTATAAACAAAAAGTCCCAACCCATCTAATACTTTTAAGTAAATGGGACTAATAATCAAGTCACGTGCTCTCCAGCTGACACAACACAGTGATCTAATACTTGTTTTCCTCATCCTTTCTCCTCCTTTCTGCTTCCTATAAACCACTGTCCTGCAGTCAGGTCCACATGGGTAGGCCCCTGAACTCATGTAGGATCCCTCTGATTTCAGTGGGATACTGCATGAGCATAATAAGCATCTTCTCAAATGGGTAAGATTACAGGTTTGAGACCAAAGTTTTATTATATCCATTTGTTACACCATGTCTTAAATTAGCGCCCAATCCTGCAAACACACATTTGAGTGAGAAATGTTACTTATTTTGTTAGTAGTTTCACTGAATCAATGAAACTACTTACATGTGTAAACATTTGCTGGATCAGACACTTAGACTGTAAATTCTTTAGGGTAAGGTCTATGTCTCTTTGGGGTTTGTACAGCACCTCCCAGAATGGGGCTTTTAGTCTCTCTAGTAATAAAAATACAGAAATAGTAATAAAAATAAGACGACTAAAATATAGCTTTGCTATAGAAGAAAGCAATAAGGTCTAAAAATGGCTCTATTAATATACACAGCTGCATTATTCAACTTGAAAATTTTTTGGAAAAAATTTCAAAATGAAAATGAAAAATTCCAAATGACGTTACATTTTTAAATGTAAACTAATTATAATAAAAAAGGTCAAAATTCAAACAAGCCATTTAGAAATTATCAAAACGGAATATCTCAATTCATCTGACCCAACAATTTTTTGGACTTTTAGTTCACGAACATTTTTGAGATGTATATTTTTATTCTGATATGGGATGGGAAATTTCTCTGATATCTCAAAAATTTCCCTCAGCTATAGCATATAATAAATCACAATCAATAGATGACCATTTTAGAAAGAACTTAAAAAATAAGAAGTCACTGTAGGCAATACTTACTTGAGGAAAATTCCCATTAACTTGGAGAAAGCCTTTCTCCCACATGTACAGTGAGTCCCACTATGAATTCAAAACTTACCAAAAGCTATCATGTCACAATATTGGAGAAAGCACATTTATTTTCTGCACTAATGCTACGTCTACACTACAGGATAAATTCGAATTAGCTTAAACCGATTTTATAAAACAGATATTATAAAGTCGATTGTGTGCGTCCACACTAGGCACATTAATTCGGTGGTGTGCGTCCATGGTCCGAGGCTAGCATCAATTTCTGGAGCGGTGCACTGTGGGTAGCTACTGTAAAATAATGAGGCCAATAACGTCGATTTGCGTCCACACTAACCCTAATCCAATATAGTAATATCGATTTTAGCGTTACTCCTCTCGTTTTGTAGGAGTACAGAAATCGATTTAAAGAGTCCTTTAAATCGATATAAAGAGCAGTGTAGTGTGGACGGGTGCAGCGTTAAATCGATTTAACGCTGTTAAAATCGGTTTAACAGCGTAGCGTAGACCAGGCCTAAAGGTAGAGAACTACTGTTGTATGTCAGATACCATAGACCAATGTGTGTTTTTAATAATAAGCTTTATAACCGTAACATTATTTGTTAAAAATGGAAGTATATTTTCCCTGCGCCATTTTGCCTCCTACTATCCAAAGTTAATCTAAGTAAAACCCAGCTGATCCAGCTTGCTAAAGGTACATTTTATTTAGGAATTGGATGTATGTTAAAGCTTCTAAATTGGAGTCAGCTGGACCAGATCTTCAGATGGTGTAAAAATGGCATAGCTCTCTGCTCTGCTTATTTACACCAACTAAGAATCTGGCTCAACTGTCTCTTTAAAATGTGTAATTAGACAAGAAATGATTCCTCTCTTCATGAACGATAGCCCTCTGACTCTTCATGCATGAATCCTTTTCTGTGTGAAAGATACCTTGAATGTTGCTTAATTACTACATTAAAATACAATCAAAAGCATTATTTTTCATATGTAACAGCCATAAGCTTTTAACTGATGACATGCCAGTAAAAAAGAGGTGATGTCAACAGGCAAATGCTCTCTGCTGTGATGAGATGAACAGTTTGCCCTTCCTCATAAGAAGTACTAAATGCAGACTGGCTTGGGCTACGATCCTGTAATTGTCATAATGGGTGTGTTGACAGGATCCAGTTGCAGGATTGGGACCTGGGATATTTACTACTGACTAACGTGAAAATATTGGATAGTTCTGGCTATCGGGAAGGTTCAATTCTATAACTATGTAAAAATTATCTTTCTCATGCCTATGTTGTGAATTAGGGGAAATAAGCATGTCTATCTGGGGATAAACCAAGGTCCCATTATGAAAAAGTCATGCTTTATTGTACACCGCAAACCAGCAAGTTGAAGATTGTTTTCTTTTATCATTCAGAGTCATACTGGAAAATGGATGGTAAAAACTTCAAAGTCAAGTACTTATTGATGTTTTTGCTTATAAAAATAGTACAGGCACTTAGCAGCCTTTGTATTATGTGCATTCTTTAGCATGAGTGGGTAGCTGTGTTAGTCAGCAGGACAAACTAAATAATAAAGTTACTGATACATTTTTATAGACAAATCAAAACAAATATCTGAGCTTTTAGAATCACTCAGGATCCATCTCTACAATGGGAGCAGCTGCAGAAGCCTGAGTGATTCCATATGTTGTGTTTGCAACATAATACCTATAACTAGGCTTGGAAGGATTCAATTTTTATTGGTAGATGCCGGTAAATGTTGATTTCACTCTACACACGGAAACTGATGACAAAATATTTCCATTGATAATTGATATCTAGAGATAGGCAATGTAAGAAAAATGCTGCTTGAGAACTTATTAGAGTTTGGTTTAAGGATATTTACTTTGCATATTTTGACATGTGATGTTGATAATTTTATCAGTTGTAAAGCTTTACGTTTTTGAATCTTAATAATGACTGTCATTAAATAATTATTGTCTGATCTCTCCCAGTGTCTGGACACCTACCCTGTAATTTAATGCAACTGTGGAAATTTAAATAAATAAAAATGCTTTAAAACAAACATCTATGTTACCCATCAAAATTACAAAAAAAAATTTTTTTTGCCAAGCCTACTTGTAACTTTAGCCACAGCCCTATTGTGAAACAAAATGCAACTGAAACACCTATCAATTAATTCTTCATTTTTAAACACTGCTGTTTTCATGGGAAAATATAGTGAAAGATGTTTTTTTTAAATGTTTTTATTGCTCAGAGTAGCAAGTGTTTGGAAGCAGCTCAATGCAGCAGACAGATGTAAGTTTAAAACACAAAACAAAACTATAAGCCCGATCCAACATTCCTTGCACACACTTTGCAGGATCAGGCCTTCTATTATTCTATAGTATTATATTACACATTTTTTCTGATATTAGAGATGCAGTCAATTAGTACGAATAGGGTTGCCAACTCTTTAATCGCACAAATTCAAACACCCTTGCCCCCCTTCCCTGAGGCCATGCCCATTTCCCGCCCCTTCCCTGAGGCTATGCCCCTGTCCCGCTTCTTCTCCAAGGCCCCATCCCCACTCACTCCATCCTTCCTCCCTCCGTTGCTCACTCTCCCACACCCTCACTCTTTTTCACTGGGCTGAGGCTGGGGCAGAGGGTTAGAGATGCGGGCTCTGCGCTGGGAGGTGGGGACAAGGGGTTGAAGTGTGGGAGGGGGCTCCAGGCTGAGTCTGGGGCAGGGGGTTGAGGTGTAAGAGGGGGTGTGGGCTCTGTGAGGGAGTTTGGGTGCTGGAGGGGGCTCAGGGCTGGGGCAATGAACTGGTGTGCGGGAGAGGATGAAGGGTGCAGGCTCTGGCCAGGTGGTGCTTACCTTGGGTGGCTTCTAGAAACGGCGGCATATCTGGTAGCAGCTCCTAGGCTCAGGGGTGGCCAGGCAGCTCTGCGTGCTGCCTCTGCCTGTAGGCACCACTCCCACAGCTGCCATTGGCTGTGGTTCTCAGCCAATGGAAGCTGCGGAGTTGGTGCTCAGGGCAGGGGCAGCAGCCAGGGCAGAGACCCCCTGGCTGCCCCTGTGCTTAGGAGCGAACATCCTGTTTGTTTCCTGGAGCTGTGCAAAGCCAGGGAGCATGCCTTAGCCTCTTTGTGCTGCTGAATGGACTTTGGCCTATTAAAATCTCCCAGATTGCTTTTAATAGTCACCAGGAGATTGAGGCCAATTCTGGGAGGGCTGGCAACCCTAAGTGTGAAATTCTTCCCTCTGAAGATAGACAGACAACACAAGCCTGCATTCTGCTTAAGCCTCTCTTAAGACCTCAGGGGGATCAGTGAGATTTGAATAGTGCATTACCTTGTACTGGCCCTCTGTACAGGGATAAATTTGACCCTAAGAAAGAAAAAATAACCATTATATTTTGCTTGCACTTTTGATTGAAAATGAGCCTAAATTGCCCATACTTACTTTTTTGGGGGGCAGAGGAGGTAAGTAATATCACGTATTCATAGATTCCTGAAGAATCTTGATACAGTTAGTTTTCCTAAGGTGTAGATATGGCCATATCAATGTAGGTTTTATTTGGGAATTATGAACATATTATTGTTAAGTCAATTTAATCAATTTTAATAGGAGTTCTATTTCAGATCACAGACTTCAGGGCAGCCATCATCATGCCTCTTTAATTCTTCTAACCTATACATTTTTACTGCCTGGATAAATATGCTTTGAAACTAATGCAGTTTCACTGAATCCAAAACATCCCCAGTGGAACCAATCCATGCATACTCAAGCCACTATATTTTTATGGAAATTAATAGATTTTCTTTCAAGGCAGAAGATTTTCACTAACACCAGTAGATTTTCATTGAAACCAATGCTTTGTTTTCCAAAACCAGCCCATTTCAATTCAGGCTCATATACATCTTACTTGCATTTGTTCTTTCTGATAATTAAACTAATTGAACAAAACATCAGTACTGGAAGTCTAATGAATCCAGCCCTTTTTCATCGGGACCACTGAAAACTAGTTCAAGCCAGTGAATATACTGTGCTTATAAAAGCAACATGTTTGTGGAATGGAACATGTTCTTACAGACAATACAACTCAGGGCTGTGCCCAAATATTTTAATCTAAGTAAAGTCAAGCACCTTTAACATTTTCTACTGTTCTTAAAGATTTTACTGTTTCTAGCAGAATTCCTCATTGCAGAGATATGAGGCTAACATGCCCCCTGTGTCTGACTTGTTTGGCACAGAGAATTGGGGAGAGGGCATCAGAGAGCCTGTCATGGCAATCCAGTACTGGGGGTTAGTCTACATGCTGTCCCCAGAATATAACAGAGCAGAGCAGCCCAGGAAAAAAATGATATGGCCAGAATTTCATTGTGCTTCAACAATCCTCAAGTCACATACCAGCCCCGTGGGGCCTTTTCCAGTCATCTCAGTTGAGAGAAGCCCTTAGGTTGCTCTGTGCCAGTGGTTCTCAAACTTTTGTATTGGTGACCCCTTTCACACAGCAAGCCTCTGAGTGTGACCCCCACTTATAAATTAATTTTTTTTTAATATATTTAACGCCATTGTAAATGCTGGAGGCAAAGCAGGGTTTGGGGCGGAGGCTGACAGCTTGCAACACCCCATTGTAATAACCTCGTTACCCCATAAAGGGTCTTGACCCTCGGTTTGAGAACCCCTGCTCTGTGTTGTGATGAGGATGGTTACTGAGTAGAAGCAGCCCCTCCACTAAGCTCTTACTGAGGTCAGCTGAAGACTGAAGACCATTATCTATTATAAATCTGGGGGCATGAGGGAATTTTACTCTCCAGGATAAATCTAGAGTAACTTCACTGACTTCCATGATGTTATCCTACATTTACACCAATATAACTGAGTTCAGCATTTGACCCAGGAAATCATCATATACAATACAGAAAAGTGCTAGATAAATGGCAAGTATTAGTATATGAGAGGCTTGTGAGAAAGATAGCTCCATTGAATCAGAGAGTGATCATCTAGTGTACATTTTATTTTTAGCTATTAATTGTGTCAGTCAGGGTAAGTGTAAGTAGCAGTTTGTTCCAAACTGCACGGCACTTTTCAGCTAGGATTGTATGCAGTTTATGTCAAAACACTTCAGTGAAGATCTGCAAATACAGACTAATGTTTGACTTCTCTTGTTGTGTTGAACTGGACCCAGAGAAAGTATTTATACATAAATCCACTTGTGAAAATGCATAAACCTTTCAATGTGATTTATCTGTTTGAGGCTTAAAGGGAATTCAGGCTGATTGACAGAAACTACCGCTCTTATGAAATAAGAATATATTGCTATATTTATCTGAAAACTCAAAAATCCTTCATTTCAGAGTTGTGTTATATTTATTGTCATTATCTGTTTGTGGATTAGAGATGGTCATGTATTGGAATATCCAACTTGCTAGGATCTGTGGGCACCACAAAAATATGTTAGGCCGGTAAATCTCAGTTCATAAAAAATGTGGATTAAGGGTTGATTAACCTGATATTATTTCCCCCAAAATGATTATGTGGGGTCCAAACAGCTATGGAATGGACAAAAAAAAACAGCAAAAATTAAAGAAATCTTTGCTATGGAGTCAGCCAATCTCTCTTTTACTTTCTTTCTTTCCCACCAACCCACCATACATCAAGCAACTGACAGCTAGCACATTCTGCAAATAGATCATGAGCAGATTACATACATCTTTATGTATCTGGTACACAGGTGTTATCTGCTTTTATAGAATAGCTTGGATGAAAGCAGCCAGATTCTGTGGAGTGTGTCAACATTGGCTGTATGAGAGAAAGGGTAAGAGAATTGCCTATATCACTTCAATTGCCCATGTCACAGAATAATCTTCCCCCATCACAGGGTCATTGCTTGGGCCACAGCAATACTTTCCCTTTCCTTTCTGACTCTGCATCATTATCTCATTCTTTACCTCTTCTGAATATTATCTGAGCTAGAAATAAGACACAGGTGTTGCCACCTGCTGCATGTGCATCAGTTTCCTCAGCACTGCTATTGATCTAGATTTTTTTAAGACGGTTATGTGAAGGGCGAGGAGGAAGAGACAGTTGGCCTTGGGTATTTTTAGTACTATGCCTGCTTTTATCAAGTGGGTGGCCAGCGTTAACACTCAAAAGATGTTCTCTCACTGGACAGTATCGAACAAACCTGTGCAGAGGTGCTGGAACAATTTTATAGTGGGGGTCCTGAGAGCCATTGAACCAAACTGTAAACTCTCTACTTCAAGTACACATGCAGCAGCATAAAAAGAGGAGAGATTTCAAGAAGTGAATTTTTAGGAAAGAGCTGGCTGAGCAGAAAGTGGTGGCTTGGAGAAATGGGTTGGGGCAGCATTTGATATATATGATAGATGTGAGAGAAAATGTCACAGAGAGGGTGATGGATGGGGCACCAAGGCTGGCATTGTTGGCCTTGTAATTGAGGGGTAGTAGGCAAGCAATAAGAGGCAAGATCTATGATGCAGGAGGGTGCAAAGTTGTATAGGGCCTTGATGGTAAAGAGCAGAAGTTTAAACTAGATACAGAAGTCAAGGGAAAGTCAGTGGAGTGATTTAGAGGTAATATGTATGGAATGACAGCTACTGTAAGGCTGGATTCCGATATCCTTGCTCCCAGTAAGTTGTAGCTTACTCTGTGGGAGGTTCAACATTCAACATTCCTAGGCTATATCCCAGTAACCAGACAGGACCATGAATTCTTGAGGTGAGACTGACAATAACTTTCCTTGTTGTAATTTTTCCTGTATCATTATGTTTAGCATTTTGGTTGCTGAACTGTGATTACAGATTCTGCTGCATCCCTTACTCAGGTACAGCTCCCATTGAGTGTGTAAGCAAAGGCTGCAGAATCAGGTGGCCTCTCTCACATCTGTGGAGGGAAGAGCCTAACTTTCTCCTGATACCAGTGGTAATTCCTATAAGCACCAATGCTTCTGGAGAAGCATGGTGAGAAAATATTTCTGAGGAGATTGCAGCCTCTCTTAACCAGATCAGTCGCCATGTTGCAAAACACAAAACAAACTTATTCTCTATGGTACATATGCTATAAAGTGTATTACAAAGCCTATAGGGCCCAGTTGTGAGCCTGGATCTGACCATGTAGCAGTGGAAGGCGAGTGACTCCACCTCACCACAGCTTTGTGAGGAGATGGATCTTGGGTCCGGTATGCAGGGATAAGTGAGCACTGAGCAAACTGGTGGGTGGGTGGCTGGGTGGGGGGGGGAAGTATGGAACTCTGGCTTAATGCTCCCCCTCTTCCATCAGGCATTATAGCTGGGGCAGTAGCAGATTACTAGCCCTCTGGGGAAAGGAAGAGTAGGGAAAGGGATATGCTTCTCTGAGAAATGTTTCCAGCTCTGCACTTCTCCTGAGTGGTGCAACTACTTGCAGCCTCTTACACAGGGCAAAGTGCAAAAGTGCAATCTAGCCCATAGGGAGTTAAATTAACAGCAGGAGGAGAGTGGAAAATTACACGGTAAAGGGGGGAAAGGTATGTGTTCAGGTGACATTTTAAAAGAGATATTGGTTCTGTGTACTAGCAAGGGAGGGAGAAAACAGAACCTTTGCTAAAGCTTATTGATTTTGCATCTTACTTTGATTCACATGGCCAATGGGTAATTTATCCTGCATAGCGTTTCATAAATGTTAGTAGAGGAAATGGATTGTGGGGGGGAAGGGTTGAACAACTTTCCATATTAGAATGAAAGAGGATTAAAATGGCAGCTAATGTACAAAATAGAGAGCTTCATGAGAAATAAGATAAGTGACTGTTCTCACAATAAAAAGAAGTGGAAAGACAATAATGACTGTTCATTGATGGTTTGAGAAATGATAATAGCCAAATCAGCCATTAGGTACTCTGCTAGCAGCAATGCACACCCCACCATTCACAACCAAGAGGAGTGTTAGCTAAAAATAAAAGAGAGTGATTGTAACTGATGATAATGATCTTCTCATAGCCATGCCTGCCATGAATCTGATCAATAGAATAAAAGGAAGAGAAGTAGAAGATGAAGCATAAAAATTATATATGTAGCATAAGGACAATAAACAACACTTCAGAAAATACTGCCATCCCTCAGAGAAGTTGTGATCAAAAATCCTTGAGAGATTTTTTTTGTTGGATCCAAAAATAAAATTTAGAACCACCCAAACAACCTATTGAGCAAGAACAAAAGGACAGAGGAAATGCTATACCAGAACAGATTAAAGGTCCAGCCTGTCTGGAATCTGTTTCCAACAGTGGCCAAAGTTAGATATTAGAAGAAAGTGTTTTAACATCCATCATGTGTCTTGCTGTGCAATAATATGTGGCAAATTGCCGGTACTGTTATTCTGGGTCTTGCACTTTCTCTTCTTTGGGGAAGGTTCAGGGTGCCATTGTTTGCCTCTGAATCAGTATTTTAATTACCCCACTATTGTCCTTGAGGAGGAAAGTGGAGAGGGAGGGAGGGACCTGGGCCCGCTCTCTTCTCCAGGTCCCAACCCAGGGACCCTGAGGTTTGGGGTGAACCACTTGAACCAGCAGTTCCTTCCCCTTGGCTACTTCCCTCTCCTGCCCTTCAGCTTGTGAAGGGGCTTCTTGCCCTCCTTCTACATAAACCAGGTGCCCCTTACCTAGGGTTTTTTTTGGATTTCTCAGCCCACCACAGCACTCCTCCAAACTTTCCTTTTGGTCTCTCTTCAAAACTGTTCTCTGCTCCAACTCCTTCAAACTACTCTCTGCTCCAACCAAACCTTCCTACTCCAGCTCTTACACCGTCTGACTGAAGCAGGAGGTTTTTATCACATGACTGACTGCTGGTGCTCTAATTGGCTTCAGGTGCTCTAATTGGCTTCAGGTGCTCTAGTTAATCTATAGCAAACCTTCCTCTCCTTGCAGGGAATAAGGCTCCCTGCTAACACTCTCCGACTGCTCTCTGGCCATGCTATATCACAAATATAAATGAAGGGAAGTGTCTTTCTGCCTTCAGATGGTGATCATCTCAAGCCTTAAAGTTTGAACTTATGCTTCAGACCTCTTCTGGGCAGGGGAAAGGTTTGCCTCTATGTTTATATAGCACCTTGCAAGATGGGGCCAAATAATAAGCAGAATGATTACTAGCACAATATGGTGAAATCTACAGCTGTGATTGGACTGCTGTGAGAACATCATAGACATTTTGGTTTTGTATATGCCAGGTATGGGCCCCACTTATGGTTATGATGTTTATATTAACCCCCTATTTGTGAAGATCTTCTGTTTAAAAATGGCATAGTCCCTGATACTGTGAAGATTTATGCATGTGCTCAACTTTAGACACTCTGAGTTGCCCCACTGAAGTCGATCTATCCTACAATCCTAGAAATGTAGGGCTGAAAGGGACATTGAATCCATCCCCCCCACTCTGAGATAGGACTAAGTATACCTACACTATCCCTGACAGGTGTTCATCTAACCTGTTCTTAAAAACTTCCAGTGATAGAGATTTCACAACTTCCTTGGTAACCTATTCCAGTATTTAAATATTCTTATAGATAGAATTTTTTTTCTAATATCTGACCTAAAGCTCCCTTGCTGCAGATTAAGCCCCTTATTTCTTCTTTTACTTTCAGTGGACATAGAGAACAATTGATTACTTGTTCTCTTTATAACAGCCTTTGACATATTTGGAGACTGTTGCTTTCATCTGGATTCTCTCTAGTTTATCCATATCTGTCTTAAAGTGTGGTGCTTAAAACTGGACACAATACCACAGCTGAGGCCTCACTACTGCTCAGTGGAACAATTACTTCCTGCATTTTAAATATGACACTCTTGCTAATAGCCCTCAGAAGGATAGTAGCCTTTTTCACAACTGCATCACATTGCTGGCTCATGTTCAATTTGTGACACACAATAACCTCCAGATCCTTTTCAGCAGTACTACTGCCTAGTCAGTTATTTCCCATTTTGTGTACATGCATTTATTTTTCCTTCCTAAGGATCGGACCTTGCACTTATCTTTACTGAATTTCATCTTATTGATTAATCACGGTAATTTTGAATTCTAGTGCTGTCCTCCAAAGTGCTGGCATACCCTCCTGGCTTGGTATCATCCTCAAAGTTTATAAACATGCTCTCCACTCCATTATCCAGGTAATTAATGAAAATATTGAATTGCACTAGAGATGGGACAGATCCCTCTGGAATCCATCCTTCCAGTTTGATGTGACCAATTGATAGCTGCTATTTGAGTATGGCTTTTTAGTTGTAATAGTAATAGCAAGATAGTAATTCCATCTTCTAGACAACAGTTCCCTAGTTTGCTTATGAGAATGTCATGTGGGATTGTGTCAAAAGCCTTATTAAAATAAGATATATCACATCTACTGCTTCCCCCCATCTGCTAGGCCAGTAACCCTATCAAAGAAAGAAATTAGGTAGTTTGGCATGATTTGTTCTTGACAAATCCATGTTGGCTATTACTTATAACCATATTATCCACTAAGTATTTACAAATAGATTGTTTAATAATTTGTTTCAGTATCTTTCCAGGTATCAAAGTTAGGCTGACTGGTCTATAATTCCCTGGGCTCCTTTGTTCCTCTTTTAAAATAAAGTTACTATGTTTGCCCTTCTCCAGTCCCATGGGACCTCATCAGTCCTCCATGAGTTCTTGAAAATAATTGCTAATGGTTCTGAGATTGCTTCAGCTAGTTCCTTAGGTATTCTAGTGTGAATTTCATCAGGCCCTGCCCACTTGAATACATCTAACTTATCTAAATGTTTTTTAAACTGTTTTTTCCATATTCTGGCTTGTGTTTCTTCCACCTTGTTGTTAATACTAATTGTATTAAGCATCTGGTCACAATTAACCATTTTAGTGAAGATTGAAGCAAAATGGGCATTAAACGCCACAGCTTTTTTGACATCATCAGTTATTACCTGTCCTTTCCTGCTAAGTAGTACAGTTCCAATGAAGTCAATCTGTGTCAGTCTTTGCAGGATCATGGACATAGCTATTACTGCCTACAAAGTCAACATTGTGGGCTATTTTATAAACAAAGTTCGAATTCCTATCTTTTTAATTCTTGCCACCAAACCATCTGGCTCATAATTAATCACTGGCATCATCAATATGTTGCTGAGGTTATTGAGTTTTTAATACTTTTTAACTGATCTGAAGAGGTTGCAGAATTCAAAGAAGAAAAATGTATACATGTATACAGAAAGCAGACACGTATCAGGAATCAGACTTGAACCCGTGGACAGAGCCGTCCCTTCGGTATGGCGAATTGGGGCGACCACTCTGGGGCCCATGCTTTTGGGGGCCTCACAGGCCGGTGTGATTGGCTGGCGTGGTCAGTCCTGGAAGTGACGGATTCATCATTTCTGCCCCAGGCCCTGTTCCCCCCTAGGGATGGCCCTGCTCATGGAAGCCAGGAAGTGCAGGGATAAGGCTGAAACTCCATATTTTAGCCCTCCTTATTGTTACATTGGAATCCATTAGACGATCTTGTATATTATTTACATAACTACACATTGTGAGATAAACTCTTATTTAGTCACTTTTCTAGCATGTCAGAATCCACTTAAGCCTAACCATGGAGTAGATTTACTTTGCTGATGATAATAGCTATAGAATGTCAGGATTTAGACTAGAAAAACTACCTGATTCTTAACTAGAGTGACACAAATGAGTTACTTTAGTATCCCAGGAGAATATGGTATAAATCTATAAATGAGACAAAATATAAAAAATGTTATTTAGACACATGACACAGTCACTGTGAAAATCAGTTTTTCTTCCAGAATCTCTTTTGCATTCTTGTTGTTCTCACAATAGCAATGTATGTTGTATGTTACCACATTTTGTAGCTCTGTTTTTAAATTCAAATGATACTTCTGATGAGGAAATGCCCATTCCACCCACTCCAAAGAGAACAACAACAACTATTTGCTTGTTCACTGCTTTTTTAAAGCTGGTGTGGTGTAAAGCAAATACAATCTAAACATTCTGATGGACAAGTTCTGTTTATAAAAATGAGAAATTCCTGTTGGAGGGAATGGCAGCCGTTCATGTACATCCAAATGCAGAATTTGGACCATAGCACTTTAAATTTGTTTTGGCTGAATGTGCTTTCATGTATGGCTATTTAAAAACACCTCCAAACAAGTGCAAAATCATGCAAATAATCTGATAATATGGCAAACACCATGCTGTATGGAAAGAAAACATCATAGCATAGGCCTGATATGATATTTATCTTACTTCAGAAAGAGACACATCCAATGACTCAATGGTTGTGTCATTCATCAGTTATCAGATGTCTTCCCATTGGTGAAGATAATTTACTTCATGCTCAAGTCATCATACATTTTACACACAGTGCAAATGGCTCCTGGTCAACTCTGATACCACGAAACTCTGTTTATAGTGAAGTAAAAGGAAAGTCTTATTTCTTTCAAAGAACTGCATTGTGCAGCTTGCATTTATGATTAAAGTGAATCTCCTCTTAAAGAGAAATTATTTTTTATTTAAATAAAATTTAATCACTATACAGTAAGAGGATTCTACTGTAAATAAGGTTAACTGTATATACAGTATATATCTTCCTGTTTTTCTACTGAACCTTCATGCACAAAAATATAACCAAAATGAATTAGCGGAATGTATTTTTTCTGAAGAGTAATTTTCTAATTTTTCCTTTGTGCAGCAGCTGCTGTTGCCATGCTGTCATTGCTGTTGCTATGTATTTTCTGAGTGTGCCAGGATGTAATTGGTTATTTCAGCATATTCAGGCTATTGGTAGAGGTGTTTCTATGGAAAATCACATACATATTTTTGATTGGTTGATCATAAAAGTAGGTGTGACCAGCCAACATCTCCATGTAAATTGAGAGCAATAGATTTCAAGTGTCCTAGTGTAATCAAGCCACATAGTTTGCATAATGGATATACTGTAGTTAGGCAAGAAATTCTACAGTTGACATCAGAGTAATTTGCCATGATCTTGAAACTTGGGTAATGTGAGATTTCACCACCAGAATCTCGAGATGTTTCTATAATCTTGTGACAGACTGTCCTGTCTGCTCCAAATTTTACTAGCTCTGAAAATATTGATGTTTATTGTTTCAACCTGACATAACTTGCATGTTATTCAGTTAAGCCCCATTTCAGACCATCTAGGGATTTAGCCTGTGGCCATGTTTATGTAGAGTCATTGAAAAATAGCCCATAATAACTACTATTGTGAAACTGGGTGGATATTGCCTAATATCCATACAAAATTATTCAAGGAGGAAGGATGATATAGACCCATATCGGTGGTTGGAAAATGAGGTAATGGTAGTGTCTTTCTAGGATACAACAAAGAACTCACTTCCCTTCAGCTATGGAGGAGATCTAACTAATCCACTTTTGACATCCTGGACATATGATCTTGATCTAACACAGCTTGGCTAAGAAGTCATAGACTGATTGGCCTGTAATGGACAACCTGTTAGAATGAGAGTGACATCACTAAGCCATCTAATGGATAATATTTTCATATTTTGTAATGCTGTAAGTGGGCCACATCCACTTTGACAAAATTGGCCTCATTAGCACTACAAAAAGTAATTTCCCCTCTGTTGATATTCACCTCTTCTTGTCAACTGTTGGGAACTGGCCTCCTTAACACTGACCCCCCACTTGGTAAGGCAACTCCCATTTTTTCATGTGCTGTATATTTATATCTGCTTACTGTATTTTCCACTCCATGTATCTGATCAAGTGGGTCATATCCCACAAAAGCTTATGCCCAAATATATTTGTTAGTCTCTAAGGTGCTACAAGGACTCCTCGTTGTTTCAATTCCCACTGAAGCTTATTGGATTTGAGAGTACTTAGCTTGCCTGCCGAGCTACCAATACTCAAGTGATGGACACAAAGTGTGACATGACACCATATGAAGGACACAAAAAAATATTGATACAGAGAAATTAAAATGCCGTGGGGTTCATTCCTTCAGTGCAAATGGTTGTTTATACAACCTCCATTTCAAGATTATTTTTTTCTGATGCACAAAATGTACACATAAGAGAGTACCAAATTTTTGTAGGAGATAGGTCACTTTGGGACTAAAATGAAGACTATGTGAGAGGTGAAGCACCTTGCAGGACTGGATTGAAATGTTAGTTGTATTTTAGATAACTGTTTTTGGATATGAAAACTTGTAAGATGGGGTGAAGCACTGTTGGGGTAGATATCTGAACTCTAACCTCCCAGGAGTGAGATACTCCATCAAGGGCACTGGAAATTGTGAGTACCATCTTGAAGCAGAGCTGAAAGAGCACTGGGATGAACCGAATGATCTAATGAGTTTCAGGCCTTGGTTACAGATATTATTTTTGTTTATAAATCAACATTTTCTTCTCATTCTCCACTACTCCACTCATAGAATGTCTTTATATATTACTGTAGTCTCTCCATCAAATCTTCAGACTCCTCTGCTTCTTGAACACTTCAAGCTCTTCTCTTCAGTTAATATATCTATCCCAATCTCCTTTTTCACCCCTAAGGGTCCCCTCTTCTATTCTCGGGCTGATCTTGGTTCCAGGATATCTTGTAGCACTGGAATTTCTCCTTTACTGTTCTCTTTGCGTAACCCAGTTTTGGTCCCTGATTAGTCAACTCAAGTGGGCACTTTGAGCTTTTGAGAGAGGTTCTGATCTTTTCTTTGAAGCACTGGTGAGGGGAAAAAAACATCTCATCTCCCAGAGAAGAATCTTATTTCTCTTATCATTGGCAGGATAATTTGAAATAAACTGATTGCCCAAAAAGTTCAGACTACAGAAGTTATTTTTGGTTGCTGATTATTGAAATCCACCAGTAAGGGGAGACTTACTTTCCAAAAGAACAGATGTTTGTGATTTTTTTTCCCACTGTGCCTTTAGGCACAATTAAGTTGTGGTCATTCTCCTGCCACTTTAAACTTAAAGTTATTGTAATATAAATTAAAAATAGCCATCAGTATGCATTAGCACTGTTGCAGGCTGCAGATGGCTTTCCAGGGCATTGTATCTTCATTTTAATTTTTCATTGAAGTAATATTTCACTGGCATTATGTCATATTTGTGTGTGTGTATGTGTGTGTTCTACATTCTGAGGAATCACAGCACCTTAGGCATAGGCTGAGAAGTGATTCCTAATGCTCTTGAGCTCTACGGCAGAGTGCCAGAATGAGCTAATTCCATGAGTACATATGTAATGTCCCAGCAAAGCATTAATTTACCTGCTGAACTCTCCTCTGATCATTTCCATCTGAAAGCTGGTGAATGCCGTTATTGCTGCTGCTTGCAAGCAGGCGACAACTTAATGGAGATGATACTCTTTAAAAGGTCTCTGCTGGGTTCTTGGTTGTTAGGGAAGATGATAGTCTCATCCTTCTGTATAGATACAATTAAGGGCTTGGCTACACTGGAGAGTTGCAGCGCTGGTGAGGGGGTTACAGTGCTGCAACTCAGGATGTGGCCACACTTGCAAAGCACGGCCAGCGCTGCAACTCCCTGGTTGCAGCGCTGGCTGTACACCCGGTTGTGCCTCAGGTGTAGCGATTCCAGCGCTGGTGATCCAGCGCTGGTCAGCAAGTGTGGACCCCACCAGCGCTTTTATTGACCTCTGGGGTATAAGGAGGTATCCCAGCATACCTTTTAAGCCTCTCTGGTAATCCTGCACACTCCACTGCCCTGGGCTCAGCTGACCCCACCTTTAAATGCCCTGGGAATTTTAAAAATCCCCTTCCTGTTTGCTCAGCCAGGTGTGGAGTGCAATCAATCAATCAATCAGCGATCATGCCTCCACGCCCCAGACGAGCCCCAGCATGGAACAGATCCGAGCTGCAGGACCTCATCAGTGTTTGGGGTGAGGAAGCTGTGCAAGCACAGCTGCGTTCCAGCCGGAGAAATTATGATACTTATGGGCAGATATCAACGTCCTTGCTGATAAGGGGCCATGAACGGGACGTGTTGCAGTGCAGGGTAAAAATTAAGGAGCTGCGCAGTGCTTATTGCAAAGCCCATGAGGGAAATCGCCGCTCAGGAGCTGCCCCCACGACCTGCCGTTTTTACAAAGAGTTGGATGCCATACTTGGGTGTGACCCCACTGCCAATTCTAGGAGCACGATGGAGAGTTCAGAGCAGGGAGAAGTGGGGGAGGGTGTAGAGGAAGCCGAGAGTGAGGCTACTGGGGTGGAGGGATACACCCCGGAGTCCCAGGAGGCATGCAGCCAGGAGCTCTTCTCAAGCCAGGAGGAGGCTAGCCAGTCGCAGCAGCGGGAAGTTGCTGGTGAAGAAGAAGCAGAGGAGCGTGCTCGGGGTAAGCATATTTTATGTTTTGGGAGAGGACGGTTTGGGTTATGGCTGCCTGCATGCATGCCTAAACATGGAATAGCTCATTGATTTGCTCTATCACATCTCTGTAATCTGCCTCGGTAATCTCTTAAAAAGTTGCAGCCAGAGCGTGGGCAATGTGCTTTCGCAAGTTTATAGGGAGAGCCACCGTGGTCCTTGTCCCGGTCAGGTTAACTCGTCCAATCCACTGTGCAGTGAGGGGTGGGGGGACCATGGCTGCACACAGGCAAGCTGCATAGGGGCCAGGGCGGAATCCACATTGCTGTAGAAGACCCTCCCTCTCTTCCCAGGTAACACACAGCAGTGATATATCTGGCAGTAGGAAACCCTGTTGAGAATTTAGGGATACTACTCAGTGCAGGGCGCCAGGTGCGCGGCCCCCCCCCCCACCAGCAGGTCGCGAGCACCGCGTTGCGTTCCGCGCCCCCCCCCCACCAGCAGGTAGCCAGCACCGTGGTATGTTCCAGTCTCCCCCCCCCCGCCAGCAGGTCGCCAGCACCGCTGTGCGTTCCGGGCCCCCCCCCGCCAGCAGGTAGCCAGCACCGCGGTGCGTTCCGGTCTCCCCCCCCCCCGCCAGCAGGTCGCCAGCACCGCTGTGCGTTCCGGCCCCCCCCCGCCAGCAGGTAGCCAGCACCGCGGTGCGTTCTGGTCTCCCCCCGTCCTCCTGCCAGCAGGTAGCCAGCACCGCTGTGCGTTCTGACCCCACCCCAGCAGGCCGGCAGTTCTGCGGACCGCCCCCCCACCAGCAGGTCGCCAGCTTCATGTTCCCTACTGTCCCCTGTGCAGGCCACCAGCTACCTCCTCTACCCAGTGCAGATAAACCCCAGTGAGCCATCAGTCAGTTCCCCCTCCCAGGTGAAGTCGGGGCAGAAACACTCACCCCATTGCTCCTCATGCCTTCGCTTCCCTGGCCTGTCTGTGTTATGTTAGGTATGTGGGAATGATGCTACAAAAAGTCTACAAACTCCTTCACTGTGTGATAATAAACAATGTAGCCTCTGTGTATTACTTGTTTCTATCTATGTTTTTTTTAGTGACCTTGACTAATGCAGCCGGATTACCGGCCTCACGTCGGTTGCAGAACTTGAGAAAAAATCCTCGAAAATCAAAAGAAGAATTGATCAAAGCAGTTATGAATCACTACAACAGAGAAAGTAGGAAGACGCAGGAATGGAGAGAGAAAATGTATGACTTGAGGCAAACACAAAGCAGGAGAAAGGAATTGGCTACCAAAAAAACCTCAAAACACCTGATAAGCCTCCTGGCTCGCCAAACTGACTCTTTCGAGTCTCTCGTAGCCATGCAGGCAGATCTGTACCGTGGTAACCCACAACCCTCCCAAAGCTCTCTTTCTTGTTCCCCAGTATTTGCACAAAACACCTTTCTCCAGCAGCCAGTTTCTTATTACCCCCAGCTGCCCCCAACACCTGTACGATCACCTACCAGCCCTGATAACTACAATCCTTACCCTGTGCACTCCACCCCCATTACTCTGCAGCATAGTAATCCTGAAGTGCGGCAGACATTGAACAGCAATCCAAACAGGACATATTCAAACCTCTGAATGTACAGTCCACCACCCTAACTCCCCTGGCCTTTTATGTACTGTACTTTGAATAAAGGATTTTATGGCTTTTACAATACTTTTTATTATTGCAGAAAGTGGTAAATACTGTACCCCAAGGTAGAAAGGAGCACAGCAAAGGCACCAAACATTACTGTTGGCTCTCAGCATCAAATTGCTCCCTTAAGGCATCCCTAATCCTTGAAGCCCTTTCCTGGGCCTCTCTAGTAGCCCTGCTCTCTGGCTGTGCAAATTCAGCCTCTAGGCGTCGAACCTTGGAGGTCCATTCCTCACTGAATGTTTCACCCTTCCCTTCACAAATATTATGGAGGGTACAACACGCGGATATAACAGCGGAGATGCTGCTTTCCCCCAAATCTAGCTTCCCATAAAGACACCTCCAGCGGGCTTTCAAACGGCCAAAAGCACACTCCACAGTCATTCTGCACCGGCTCAGCCTGTAGTTGAACTGGTCCTTGCTCCTGTCAAGCTTCCCTGTATACGGTTTCATGAGCCAAGGCATTAAGGGGTAAGCAGGGTCTCCAAGGATCACAGTGGGCATTTCGACGTCCCCTACTGTGATCTTGCGGTCTGGGAAAAAAGTCCCGGCCCTCAACTTCCTGAACAGGGCACTGTTCCGAAAGATGCGTGCATCATGCACCTTTCCAGGCCATCCTGAGTAAATGTCAGTGAAACGCCCACGGTGATCCACAAGCGCTTGCAGAACCACGGAGAAATAGCCCTTGCGATTAACGTACTCTGATGCCAGGTGAGGTGGTAACAGAATAGGAATATGCGTCCCATCTATTGCCCCTCCACAGTTAGGGAAACCCATTTGTGCAAAGCCATCCACAATGTCCTGCACGTTCCCCAGAGTCACAGTTCTTCTTAGCAGGGTGCGATTAATGGCTATGAAAACTTGCATCAGCACCATTCCAACGGTGGACTTTCCCACTCCAAACTGGTTCGCCACCGATCGGTAGCTGTCTGGAGTTGCCAGCTTCCAGATTGCAATAGCCACCCGCTTCTCCACTGGCAGGGCAGCTCTCAATCTCGTGTCCCTGCGCCGCAGGGTAGAGGTGAGCTCAGCACACAGTCCCATGAAAGTGGCTTTTCTCATCTGAAAGTTCTGCAGCCACTGCTCGGCGTCCCAGACTTGCAGGACGATGTGATCCCACCACTCAGTGCTGGTTTCCCGAGCCCAAAGGCGCCGTTCCACGGTGCTGAGCGTGTCTGTTACTGCCACAAGCAATTGAGTGTCTTGAGCGTCAGGCGTTTCAATATCATCATCTGACTCCTCACTGTCACTTTGCAGCTGAAGGAATAGCTCCACTGCCATGCGTGATGTGCTGGCAACATTCATCAGCAAGGTCCTCAGCAGCTCAGGCTCCATTTGTAACAGAAATCTCAGAAATCGCGCTGCAGACTCACAATGCTGCCAAACTGCTCGGAATGTGTAGCAAAGCACCACGGGGCGTTGGAACAGGAAGCGGAAAGACCCGCACACTTTCTTCCCCTTCCCACAAGCCACAGCGCCAAAATGGGACGAGGTGCTCTGTGGGATAGCTGCCCACAATTCACCACTCCCAACAGCGCTGCAAGTGCTGCAAATGTGGCCACACTGCAGTGCTGGTAGCTGTCAGTGTGGCCACACTGCAGCGCTGGCCCTACACAGCTGTAACTACCAGCGCTGCAGAACTGTAAGTGTAGCCATACCCTAAGGCTACTTCTGAATATCTTCTTATTTGTCAAGTGGCACTTGGAGTCAGATAGTTATTCCTTTTCAGAGATTATTCCCACTCTTGAGAGGGTCCTCTTAAGGCTGTAGGGACCAGCCAGTGTCCTGCATATGTTTCCTTGTGGGCCTTTGAACTTTGATAAATTTAAGTTTGCAGTTAAAAATAAAACATGTTTTCTAGCCCTTACGGTTGTGAAGAAAATCTTCTAACTGTAAAGCAGTTTGGTGCTTTCTTCTGTAGTCTAAAGAGACGCAGCCTGGAACAACAGCTCCAAGAGAGCTGTGAACTGCCCCACTCTTCTCAGCAATGTATTGACTCTGAATCCTGATGACAATACATCAGTGTAACTGAGGTCAGAATCTGACTGTCAGTGTCAATGTTCTTTCCTATGAGTTTCCAACTGTCTCATTTTGTGTGGTCAATGTTGCACAAGCATAAAGTGGGAGAACTGGTTAACTAGGGGGGAAAAGTGGGCAAGAATGAAGATGCAACCAGGTCCTTTTCTCTCTCTGCTTGAGTCAGGAAGGATATGGGGAAGTTTTCTGCTTAGATCCTGATTCACTTTATAGGCCATGTGGAATGATATCTATATGTAAGGCTGTCTAATTGTTTCTCACAGAAAAGGTCATTTCCAAATGACTAAACCTATCTCAAAGTTCTACCTTTTGGGCTGAAATTTGGTATGCTTCTTGTCAGTCAGGGAACAATTTTTTTTCAGAAAGTTTAATAAAAATGGTTGAGCCATTTGCAAATACAAGAGGAGTGAAAAATGCGGTTTTCTCTGCTAAGGAAATATCATACAGATGAAGGGCTCTGTGCTGATCCTTGGAGTTAAGTATGCACATCTCTGATTCAAGAGTGTGAATGCTGCTTGGGTACAGGAGTGTATAATTTGCTGTAATCTTGGCTGGTGCATTTTTCTTAAATTAATAGTTTATTTGGTGCTAGTCCACTTGTCTAAGTCCCTCTCACATTCCATTCAAGCATGCCCATGTAGAACATTAAGCCTTTGTTATTTTTAAAGCAATGCTGTTTTCCCTTATATCCAGATCATGTCCATAGTAGTTAATTGTGGCTACTTGATCCTTCTAATTGAACTACTTCTAATTTAGTTGTACTGTCTTGGAGTTAGATAGTGCTGTTAGTAAGAAGTATGGAGCCATGTAGGGGGAGTGCTGGGAGGCATTGTGTTATGGAAACACAAGAGAGCCATGAAACTGGCTTAACTGACCTCTTGTGGATTCAGCATGTGTGTGGGAGAGGGGATGGGGGCAATCTCTAGCTGATATAAAACTGGCATGCTTGGGCCTAAGCGTGGCCAGGCAAAAATGGGCTGCTCTAAATTGTGCCTGGGACTAAACCAGCCCTTGGCCAGGATCAGGAAATTTAGCTTGACAGATCCAACAAATTGGGCCTCTTATATTAAAAGGAATCCTACCAACAGCGTTATTTATTTTGGTATTAAATTCAATGGAGACCTCAGTGTTGGAATGTTTTTAGTTTTAGTCCCAAAATTTACAGGGCCAGATCTTCAGCTGGTGTAAATTGCCTCGCTTCATTAATTTCAATGGCCCACTGTATTCACAGTGCTGCAGAATTTTGTATTGACAATGCATAATTGCAGAAGTTGTTGGTGCAAAGTTAGGGGGGATGGCAACTGGAGAGCGAGCTGTTGGGAGGGGGTAGGAGGCATTTCAGATTCATTTGAGGGTTCTGGCTCGAGCAATGAGACACACTAGAGGGTAAGGAATGGGTGACTTGAAATATTTTGGCATCTTAAACTCCTAGTTCCTTGCCTCACCACCACTTGCCAGGCATCAGACTCCCCAATATGCCTCCATTATCCACCACTCCATCTAACACAGTGACACCATTGGATCTGATTTTCAGTTACACTGTTCCTACTGTTTGGGATAGGGGTACAATACAGGGGCCTTCCAAGACTCCAGTGTAAGTTAGAAAAACCTCAGGGAGCTGCAGGGCACTCCAGCCATGGTGTGGATCTGCCCCCTACACTTAAGCCTTCTATATTCTGCTCATCCCCATCAATAAGTTACTGCACAAGGAGCTCCCACTGAGTTGAGCACTGTGCTCATCCTGCACAGACCCCTGGAATCCAGACCCTTTTCCTGCACAGCAGAACCTCATCTGTTTATCTCCCTGGGAACTTACATGGCTGAGTCTTTCCCTTAGAGTTATTGTTTCAAGTTTTCTTTTTCCTTTTAAACTAAAGCTTAATTCTGGAGCACACTTTTGCTGCAGAAGTGGAATGAACTACCAGATAGAGAGCTCACAAAAAATAAAGCTAGCAAATTTTGCTGAATATGACTTTTGTTTTGTTTTGTCAACATTTTTCATCAAAATATTCAGAGTTTTTGTTGAAGAACTGAACCCCTCTCCTCCTCTTTTGTTATTTTCAATAATCAAAACTTGAAATAGTTCAGCTAAAAAAAATTTACACTGGAAAAAATATGGAGTTTTGTTGCCAAAAATGACAATAAAAGGTGTTTTTTGGAGGGGAGGAGGGGTTCATAAAAATATTTTGTGAAAAATTCCATGCCTTTCAAAAGCCACTTTGTGCTGAAAAAACATTTTGATGGAAAAATTTCTATCAGCTCTACAGAAAACATAGGGACATAAGTATATCTTTGAATTAAACAATGAAGCCTGAAATAAATCTCCAATGGACATTCTCTGTTTCCGTGGTCTGGTGAGAAAAGTATGATTCTATAAAGCCAGTCGATTTTGTTTATATTGATTCCAATAGCATATATTTCTGTTGTTTTCTATTTCTTTATCTTTTAACTTTTTTAAAAAAAAATCTGTACTAACACAATTACTATTTCTACATCTAATTAGGAAAGTTGAAAATCAGTCATAATCATCGCCTGTCCTAATATAGTGGATATGGCTAGTGAGACACCATTTTAGTTATGTTCTGGCTTCTATTTATACCCCTCTACCAATCAGTTGTTCAAAACTTTTTAAGACAGATACCTTTCAGCCTCAGATTCTACTTTCTTGATCTCAGCCAATGCTAAATATTTTTTGGAAAGTTTGTTCATAATTTGTAAATTTATTATTAAATTATATAAGCATTAAAATACACTTTTTGTATGTGTTTCAACTAGATATTTTAGATTCAGGTACTTAACTGCTGAAGCTAAAGACTTCTAAATTGGCCTGTTTTGTATATTTCATAACTTAAAAATGAAGCCAAGTGTAAAGAAAATCAGTCCTTTATTTTTTAAAGATGAACATTTAAAATAGCTATTTATATGTATGGGCAGTAGATTTTTTGACTAAGTACCTTTGAAGATCTTGCTGGCTTTGGTGAATCCCTTTTTTAACTCTCTTGATGCATTGAATGGGGGAGTCTGGGCACCTAACTCAGGGCTGTGAATTCCAGTAGATAGCAGGGTGTCACAATGTCTCCTGAGGCTAATCCTGGTGTGGTGCAGTTTATTCACCCATCCTTTGCTCGGAACTGTGCCTAAGGTCACAATATAATATATAGTCAGGATACCCAATTTAACAGAAAATATAGGGTAAATTTTTCAAAAGCACCGAAGATAAAATCACTTAAGTCTCTCAGAGGCTTTTGAAAATTTGACCCACAGAACTTTATTGATTCATTCTGTTCCACTCATTTAATTTTAAAATAGCCTACGCTCTTTTAAAGAAAATGAATTTTGAAAATATATTATTATTAGACCAAAATGTTGTTTAAATGGATTTGGTTTTTGCCAGAAGGACAAATCCCAAAACCTTTAACTTATTTTCAAGATATTTCCTAAGAATTTTTGTTATACATTTCTAATTCACAGAGACATGCTAGCATTCATACCCAGTAGCTACACATTGATCCCTTGAACCTTTTAATGTCTTTTATATAGTTTATCAATTTTTTTTAAAAAGCTGCCCCAGTAGAGACATATGGAATAGTTCATAACTAGTCACCCAGGTCAATGATTTGTGTTTTTAATGACATGTACAGTAATAAGTCCATCTGGGAATCACTAACCGGTTGGGGATAACGTGGCACAATGAGATTGCTTGAGATGTTTTACTCCTTTGAATTTCTTGGCTTTGGACAGTTTTACAAGCCCTTGCCATCATCTTAATGTAGTATTATAGTGATAACATACCAAGCCAAGATAGATTCTTTGAAGAAACAAGTCTCACCCCAAAAGGTCATGGAAAATAAGAATGTATGGCATGTACTGCTAAATTAAAGGTAACTATATAGTTAGGTGCATTACATTGTCTGTAAGCACATTCTGCCAGCGCTATCACTTCTGGCAAGAATGTGTCACTGACCCCACAACTTATCTTTACTTTTGACCTACTGAGCTTTTAACTTTTTATTGAGTACAGCAGCAATGCTTCTAAATTTAGCGCCAAGTGCACAAGTAGAATTGTTATGCAGAACTGTCTGTTTTGGAGCAAATAGTTTCCTAAATAGTGAGAAATGAGAATTCAATAGAATTTTGGGAGAAAAGAAAGTAATAGCAGAAACAACCTCACGGCAAGCGCCATCCTGCAGCCAAATCAGAAATGGACAGTACTGCAAAATGGAAACATTGCATGGAACCTATTTATCTCGTTACTATTGATAAACATGTCCAATACACAGATCCTTAATGGATTAACTTTGGCAACACTTGTATAGGCTGGTATGCCAATAAAGTTTACTGAAATTGAATTCCTGGAAAAGTAGTGGTGGTCTTCAGTGCTACTGAGGGATACTGAAATAACCAGTTCTAAAATAATAGGAAATTGGAGACAGTAGGATAGTGCAGTTGAGCTAAGCAGTGGGATTCCCCTAACCATTTTCTAAAAGGTCAGGAAACTAGACTATTGCAAGTGTTCTAGTGGGTGATCAAATACTTACCCAATGACAGTTCTTTGAGATCAAATAATCCACGAGTGTGATTTTGATTCTTTTTCTCCATCTTTCCTTCAACTGCTCCCTAGGGGTGTGACAGTCTGAGATAACTCAATTAGTACAAAAAGATAAGAGTATATTAGAGTCCTGGGAGGAGGAAGTTCCTAGCCTGAGTCCCTAATGCATACAAGGATAATGGTAAGATAAAACCCTAGTTAATTATATTGAACAGGCAGGAAGAAACTCACAACTAATCATGCTGGAGTTAAAAGTGTTTTCTTTTTTTAAATGAACACTCAATACTGATTGTGTGGTTCCTGTTATTCTATCAGAGGATCAGGATTATAGGGCCTAAACATCCATTGATATGCAAATATTGTCCTCAAGTAAACATCACTTAGGAGAGCTGCAGGAGTTGTATTTGTGCCATGGATGTCAATGGTGTTAGGGAATCTTACTTCCATGTAATACTTTATGAGAAGCTGCGAGTAGGGCTATTGCTTTTAGATCATATAAGACTTACCAAAATAAAATTATAGGGCAAGCAAACATCATTGCATTTGTGTGTGTGTGTGTGTGTGTGTGTGTGTGTGTGTGTGTGATTTCTCTGATTTCTTTTCACCCTGATACAGTCCTTGACTCACCATTCACATTGTCTGGCATACACTTCCTGCTTCTAGAAGACTACACCAGGGTATGTTTACACTGCAATTAAACACTCCTGGCTGTACCATGTCAGCTGACTCAGGCTTGTGGGGCTTGGGCATTGGGGCTATAAAACTGCAGTGTGGATGTCCAGGCTTAGACTGGAGCCTGGGCTCTGAGACCCCATGAAGGGGGAAGTTTCCAGAGCCTGGGCTCCAGCCCGAGGACAGACATTTGCTTTGCAGCTTTATAGCCCAGGAACCCCAGCCCCACAAGCCTGAGTCAGCTGACACAGGCCAGACTTGGGTGTTGAATTGCAGCATAGACACATAAGGGACTAGAAAGCTGAGTCGGAAACAGGAGGGAGACTTATATTCATCACTTCTCATAGAATGAAAACAAAGCATGCTTTGCCTGCCTGTGGAAATTTGCAAATCATGGGCTGAACTCATGTACACACACACACACACACACACACACACTGCTCATTGATATAAAATTTGCTCTTCTCCAAGCCTGGCAGAGTCACTGTACCCCAGGAGTCACCCTAGGAGAGGATGGTTGTGATAAGCCATCTCTAGCTTGTGGTCTGGGGAGGCTACTCAAGGGGACGTTCTGAATCTATGCCTATCCTTTCTCCTCACACTTGCCTTATTCCTCCATTTACATATGATTTAGGAATCCAGGTTAGTGCTAAAACCTGTGAAAATAAATTAATGTTCTTGTTAAACTCGTCCCCAATTATTCTCAAACTGAACAATGAGAATGTGAGGAAAATACAACTAACTTAGCCTAACGATCACACAACATCCTTTGTACAGAAGCATCTAAAGCTGCCTGCTAAGTTGGTTGATATGCCTTTTATTTAGCTTGATGTTAATTTGCTAAACACTGTTTTGGTGTATGTGATTGTGGAACATAAAAATGCAGTAGGTAGTTTATAGGAGATGAGTTGCTAAAGAATACTCAGTGCTACGAGCTCTACATACTGTGCATAGTCTCAAAAGGGATGAAATTTCCCTCGAGCTAATGAGTAAACTGCGAAGTGAGGTACACTATCAGCTTTACGGTTCTCTTTAACCTGCTCCTCCTACTGGTGCTTTGTGGTGGGCGTACAACTGTTGCAAGTAGGTGGCACAGCTGTTTGCTTTGACTGGCTCAGTACCTTTGGGATACAGACAACACAGTTAATGTTACAAGATGAAAATGGCATTTATACTTTAATGAACTCACTCTGTTTCTTTGTTACAGGGAGGGGAAGGAGGGAGGAGGGGAAAGTTTGCCGGCTTCATGATATCAGTATTAGTGCCACTGCTCAAAGCACACGGTGATGGCTAATGTCTGCAAAATCCTGACTAGCATTTGAAAGGGTGACATCAGTTTATTATTGCTGCAGTAGCTGTTAACTTTATGCAGATTTCCTGTGCACCTGCCTGCTACCACATCTTTAACATATATGCATATTTATACAACTTAGGCAACATATGTCTGATGATTTTTGTCATTTATATTTACTACAGTATGGATAGTGATTAAAAAATAGCCATGCTCCCAGGGATAAATTGGTGAAATTCCTAGAAAGGTAGAAGCTTTACAAAGAGTTTGCAGAGGGCGACAGAGGTAAATAATGTGTAAAAATACAGTTAAATCAATAAGAATGTAAATTACAGAAAAATAAGCATAATGAAGAAAAAATACATCCCCTGTTTGGGAGGTTATTGAACATTTAGAGCTAGGGAACAAATAGTTTAGAGAAGGGTGGTTTCCTGTTTCTACCTCCCTCTACAAATAAATAACTGCTTTCTCTTGTAAATGTGATCAAAGAGAGTTAATTTGTTTTAAAAAAAATTGACACCTGATTTACACTCATTCTATGTTTTGCATACACAATAAACTGTTTGCACATGCACATGTGACAGCATTACAGGTTCTAGGGTCCTCTTTGGTGATGCAGTGCAGAGCTATTCTTGACTCAACTTGGCAGCCAGATCAGGTGGATCTCATTAGAATGGTAAAAGCTGGTCAGTTTCTAAGGCAAGAGAGGGGATAGAAGTCAGAAAAAGAGGTCCTAGATATCCAACTCAAGGAGAAGCTCAGCATATTTGCAGTGTTTAAGTTAAGAATAAAGGAAAATTCTAGGAAGCGAATGAGTTTTGGACACTAGCACTAAGTGTCTGTATTTGCACATAGGTTTCTCTCTCTCTCTCTCTCTTTGTGTATGGTGCATGTGAATATACAGTCTAGCTGTGAGAGTGGGAGGAGGACCATGCCTTTTCACAAAACACAAATAATTTGCAGGCACAATTTAGGTGCAGAGCTTTTAAAAACATTACTTGAATTTGCTTGATATGAAACATGGTATCACCTCTGAGGACTGCTAATTTCTATGGAGAGAGAGCATTGTATATTGCAAGGAAATGGAATAAGGGTATGAGAACTGAAGCTGGGAGTGGGTGTGGGTGAAGCTGCGAGGACTGACTTGTGGAGGAAGGGGAACTTAGAGTGTTTACATTTAAAAAAAAAAGAAAAGAAAAGAGAAAACCAAAAAAGAAACAGTTTAAATCTTAGGTTGTTTTTTTTTTATAGCATCCAGGCTTGCAGTATCAACGGTTTCATGCTTAGGCTAAGCACCTAAGACTATTCAGCTAGTCAGATAGCTAGGCATTGCTGACACCATTATTTCTCATTCTACAGAGCACGCAATGGACTTTTTGTTATTGTTTATTATTTCTGTTTTGGTGATGCCTAGGTACAGTAATCAAATGTCATGGCTCCCTTGTGGTAGGCACTCTACAAGCCAGTATAAAAGAAAACAGTCTGCCCAAGTCAGTTACAGTCTTTTTTGTTGCTTACAGATTCAAGTGTAATTCTAGAATGGACACCATTTTTGTCTAGTTTACAGAGTCTGAAAAGGGAGTTATAAATGTGGATAAATTAAATGAATATTGTTTTGCAAAGTCTTTCAGGATTGTCTGCTTTCTAAGTTTCTCCTTAGCACCAAATATGCTTTTCCGCAGGTTTGTTCACTTGACCTGTTCCAAGTTAGGCCTTTTTTGTAATTTTCTGCTCATTTTTCTAATCTCTCTGGATCCCTTTGTATTATTTCTGTGTACTGACTGATGTTAACAAACTCCTCCTAATTTAGACTCATCTGCAAGTTTCAGTAGTATGCTGTTTACTTCCTTTTCTAGATCATTAATGAAGATATTCAATGGACCTTAAACTGACCCTTACAGTATCACACTAGTTATCTTCCCCTGCTTGATACAGTTGGCCCAGATTCTCAGCTGCAGCCCAGGTGTGCTTAGCTCAGCTCAGAAAGATGGCACTAGCTGACTTCAGACTGCCTTTACGTCCCTCTCCTGATACTAGGGCAGTTCAGTTGCTGGACCAGTCCCTGGAAAAGATTAGAACAGCCTCAGGACTGCTCTGATTTACATTGGCTCCGAAATTTAGGAATGCTGGAGCACTGGCATGCTTTAGCTTTGTACTCTGCACCAACAGGTAGACGAGTATGAGGCAGGAGCCGCCACAGCTGCCTATGCCATTGGAAAATTCCTCCATGCAGGGTGAATCCTCAAGTGGTCAGACTTGCTGGCTTTACATTGGCCATCTGCTGCAGAGCAGCCTTTGGTCTTTCACATAGGTTTTTTTTTTTATCATTACATCAGTATACAGTTCTTCAGCACATTTCCAGTACAGGTTATGATGGTATGTTCATATTCAGGCTGATTTTAATTCATGTTGGGAGTAGCAATCAAATGAATAGATTTTTTTAAAAAATGTGTGTGCCTTTGGCTTGACAACTTCCAGGCCAGTTTTTAACCCAAAGCAATGCAAATCTGCTGAGATATTAAATCCCCAAACCAGCATTTATAATAGAAATACAGTAAGCCTCTAACTTTAATGACACTAGCAGGTGTCACCACAATAAAGAAAGCAGCCTCCCCATGAACAAGTATTAGATTAAAGAGATCAATCAATCTGTATCTTAAATTCTAGTCCCAGCATGATCACTTTGACTAAAAAAAAATACTTTAAGTTTCTCTGTATGTACATTGTAACAGGTGAAAGATCTTTTGATTGTTCAATTATTTTTGCAATATCCTAAGAAAACAGGCAATTATTTTCTGCTGTAGAATCTTTATGTTAATGAGGCAGGAAACATTTGTGACCTGGAGATACAAGTGCACATCTCTTTCAAAGCTTGCTGTAAGCTGTGGTAGTTTTCATGTCGGGCAGGTGGTGAGTCACGGCTCACTACGCTGTCTCCTCCAGGAATACCAAAAAGGAACTGTTTCTGCTTTTGGCCTGTCAAATACTGTAGTATCATCAAGTACTGTATGCTCCTGGGTTGTGTGATTAAATATCTATGGAAGTAGTGTCCTCTGCCCCTTGCTGTTCTTTCTTCCTTTCTTTCTTTCTTTTTGCAGCTAGCCTGCTAAACTGCCACTCATCTCTTTCTTACATTTAGTATTCTGGGAGCTGTCAAAAGTTACTGGATCTGATTCTCCACAGTTTTGCATCCGGTGTTGTTCATTTACAGCTGTATGAAGTGGGTAGAAATTGCTAACAAATCAGAATGGTGGTGTATGACCCCCCTCATGTTGCACACTCACATTGCACAGGGGTAATAACTATACAACATGCAAAGCAGCTGAGAATCAGGCCCACTAGTCATATGAGAATTCAAAAAAACTCCAAAATCCACAGCCTTAACCAATTCTCTGGCTAAGAAAAGCTAGTCTAGTCTCACTGTTACGACCTTCTACTCTGCAGCACAATACATTCCATGTGGTGGCACAGGCACTGTCCCTGAAGTATAGTTTGTGAGCCTAATGTGGAATTTCAATAAACTTGGTTTAAAGAGAAAAACTCACTATATTTCTTTTGCCCATTATTCTATCCAGCTTTATACCATTACAATCCTTTCCATGGCAACCCAATGTCAGGTCACAGATGTTTGCATTCTGAGTTGAGAAGCATTTATGCAGGAGTAGGCTGAGAATTTGAATCCTATTCGTACTTGCAGCCCCAAGTCTCAGAGTCACAGGGCCTGACTCTCTTTGGATTTACACCACTGTAAATGAGGAGTAGACCCACTGAAAACAATGAAATTCCACTAGTGTCAGACCAGTTCTCTTGAGGCCAAAACCGGGCACATACTCTTTCCTGATAAAGCACAGCTGATTAAGTAAACCCAAGGGCCAGATGAATCAGTAAATTTATTTGGAGAGCTGTAAAATCTGGTAAGTAGTGAAAAAGTTTGCCAGGATCAACATAATCCCAAATAAAAGTCTATCCATTTTACAAACCCACTATCCAGTTTGACATACTTGGCCACATCAGTTCACTCATCTGCACTATTACAGTTATGTTTTGGAGGGGATTTAGAGCTGGTATGGATCTATTAAGTAACGTAGTTAATCAGTAGTAAATATATAGATATTCACATTTGGATCCTTTTCCCTAAGCTCCAAAATAAACTTTAAAATATTATTTTATTAAAATATTTAATTTAAATCAAATATAATATATACAATGCTTGGGAATTTTCCCTGAGGAAAAGCTCCAGGATTAAGTCTTTAATCCTTAAAATGGACCAAGACCTTTTTGGTATCTGAAAAACAAAAAGGTTTCCTAACAATGACAATATTTGCATTTACAAAACATCTTCCAAGCCTCCTTCTCATCCTGTTTTTCAAGATTACATGAACTTCCTGTTCACTTGAGTGATGAGTTCATCATTTAAAAAGTCATGGAAAGTTTATTTAGCAGAACACCAGTTTCACAATGATGAATGATGACTGCAAGGCATGTCTGTGAAGACCCCGTTCCAATGCCATTACAATGTAAGATGAGGATGGGGAAAGCAATTTAAGTGTAACTCTATGGAGACTCCATTACCAGACTATTATAACTGCAGACTAATTGAAGCGCAAGAAAAGGCAGAACCCTCCTGCCCTGTTGGTGACACAGTTACAATGCAATAGGAATATGTCAAAATAATTTCAATGCCAGACATCAGATTTTTACCACTATTAATAATATACATATGCAGGTCTGTTTCCTACTTGCCTTACTTATGCAAATAGTCCTATTGAATTGGAATGAGACTGCTTACATGATGTGTGGTGTAGCTTGTCATTGTTGTGTAGGGATGTGACCAGAGAGGCCAATGGTCAGCCTATATTTTGGAAGGCAGGGCTCTGGATAGCAAGGTGCTGCCAGCCACAGTCTACCAGGCTTTGGTTTTTCTAGTGTTTGAGTTATATTCTGTTTAAATAAAAAAAAAAAGTAAGAATCAAACAGGAGCTTGCTCTGCCTTAGTAAGCAGAACATCACCCATAACAGGATCTGACCAACAAAAATTGTTTTGAGATAACGAAGTCTCTAGCTTTAACCATAAAAGATTGAAAAATATAAATTAATGTATGGATCCATCCCATTGTGCTTAGGTATTGTAGCAGGCATTGCCCCCCTAAGGAGCACCTCAGCAGGATTCTATATATCAGATGAGCTGCTTAGGCTCATTGGGCCAGATTTTCAAAGGAATTTAGGCACATACAGATGCAGCTAGGCACCTAATGGAATTTTCTAAAATGCCTAAGCAAAATTGCATTGAAAGTTATGCTTATGTGCTTTTAAAAATCCCACCAGGCACCTATCTGCATCTATAAGGCAACAAAAATCTTTTGAAATCTGTCCCAAGGAGGCTGCATTAATAATACTGCAATAGCTGGTGGGGTCTGTGGGTGTATTATTTTAACATCTAAGTTGAGGTTTCATTTATATAGCACTGAATATTCCACATTACATTTTAGGACAAAGGGCCAGTTCCTCAGCTGTAAACCAGTAGCTTCACTTCAGTGCCATTTTATATCCACTGAGGAGCTGGCCCAAAATGTCCACCTGTATTTGACTTTACAGCGTTGTTCCCTTCTATTACTTTTACCTTCCAAATATTTATATAATTGAGTTTATAATCGATGGAGATTCTGTAGCGCCTCTTAATTTAGTATAGACCACCTAAATTCACTATTCTCTTTATAAAGACATTTCACTCAAAGAATGAAATCCAGGCTCCATGGAAGTCAGTGGTAAAACTCACATTAACTTTCATAAGCGCCAGAGTTTCACCCTAATTCTTTTAATAGCCAGTTTATCCTTGGCTTAATTTTTCCATCTGACATGATTTTCCATCTGACACAAGGCCTTTGTAACTTCCCCCTGCTCCGTTCTCTTTTGAATTTTGTTTTAGTCCCTTTTAATCTCCCCTCCCCAAAGAGCAGGGAGCATATATTTCCAACACTTTAAAATAATTAAGATCTATGAGTCCTTGTTCAAGGCTGGTTGTCCGCTGTTGTACTTTCTCAATTTCTATAATATCTTTTTCATATTAACGTGACCAATACTGTGCACAGTATTCCAAATGCAGTCTCCTAATCAGCTTCTTAGGCAGCAGTCGGATAATTTTCTTTGACCTTTGTTCAATAGCTCTATTTGTACAACTAACAATTTTGTTTGCTTGTTTAACTGTTGGTTTAGTGTTTTCTCTGCCACTACTGTCAGATCTTTCTCTGGCTTGCTGTCTTATCTGAATACCTTTATGTGAAAACCAGTCCATTAGCTAGCCTGAAATATTTATGTTTATGGATGTCTGACATTTTTTTAAGAAGATCTGATTTGTTGACTATGGGCCTAATCCTCTTTCCATGGAAAACAATGGCAAAACTCTGACTGGCTTAATTGGATCCTAGATGTAAAGTCATGAGGCTATCAAGGATGAGAAGCTAGGATTATAAAGTAGAGTTTACTAGAGAATGGAATTGCCTCTCTTTTGACAACAGGCATTTAGAACTCTCCCTGTTGTTTCCTTTATTGTTAAATCAATGCCCTCCCAGCTTCTCTATGAGTGGCTAGCACAGAGCACTGTGTTAACTCTATGTACACTTTCATTCACTCCACTCCAGAGAATGTTGAACTTTTGCTACTAGCATTAAACATTAATATTATGTTCTTGCAAGGGGAGAGGTGAATTGACTGTTTCACATACAGAATTGTGTCCTAAACATCTATTTGGTGTCAGCTATGTCCCAGCTTACCCCCGCTGCAATTGTTTCCTATTTTTCATTTTACAGCTCAAACATTATAACTTCCTAATGCAAGGGGGTGTTTTTAATGTCTTTTGTGCTTGTGAATGTTGTTGGATTAACAGCCTAGAAGACCAAAAATCTTCTAGCCACACAATAGGCAGAGCAAGAACAACGGTAGAGCAAACTTCTATGTGCTGCCTACATATGGGTCTGGCAGGACCCTCTGTAGGGAAAAGAGGATAGGTCAGCCTCCATACTCATCCAACCCTTGGTCTTTCTGCTGAGATGCACAACAAGGATACCAATTAGCATTAGGTTCTTTGTTCTGTTTTTAGATGGGCATCTGTCTACTGGGAACTGATTTGGGACCACCAATCCCATTTTACTTAGGACTCCAGACAGCCATCTGCTGGACATAGCTTTCCATCACTACTAACCAGGACAGTATTTGACCTTTGTTCAATAGCATACAAAGTGTATATTTTAACTAACATTTCATTGCTTTGCCGAAATGCAGAAAGGTCCTCCCCTCTGACACTTTAACCTATTGAAAAATAACGGTTGCCCCAAACCTTCCTTTGTCTGGTTCATGACACAAAAAGACAGATCAGAATGAGTGCACATTTGAAATGACACATTGCAAGGCAGAAAACAGCCATCTCTGTGATAGGTATAACCCCCCCTGCCCCAACAACCATGTCTTTGTGACAATTGTACAGTGCCATTCTGAAATGCATGTGCTAAGGAGGAGCAGAAATATTTTATCTTGGACATATCAAGCCCCATCACCAATAACATCTATAATGATTTCATATGAGATGTGGGCAACAGATTCCTATATACTGAGATTCAGAAATACTGGTCCAGATCCTCAGTGTAAATCAGCATAACTACATTGAGTTTACACCAGCTGAGGAGATGGCCATTGACTTGAATGAAACTAAGCCGATTTATACCAGCTGAGGTTCTGGCCCATGTGGGCCTGATCCTGGAAGATGTAGTGCTCCTTCATTTGCCACTGACTTCAGTGAAAGTACTCAGCATCTTGCACAATACAGTCTCTGGTCTTCTTCTCTGTTCTTTAGCCTTTATCTCTTGATCCTTCTCTCTAACTAGGCTTTCTCTTTACTATGATTGAAGCATTTTAGTCTTTCCTACTAAAGAAATCTGCAATAGTAAACAAACACTTTTAATAATATATTCTGTACATTTTGGGATGCCAGTGCATGCATAGTGTTGTTTTCTGTATGATTTTTCTACATGATTGTATTTAGATATGTCCATTATATATCTATATCTATTTAAAATTCAATAAAATTTATTCAGAGAAGGAGAGAGCCAGATGCTAACTTTAACACAAAAAATAAATCAAATAAAGATTTAATTAGCAGAGGGAAAAATCAGGGAAATAACCTTCTGGAAAATAACACAGGAATCGGTAGAAGTGTACCAGCATTCGAATGCATTAGTGTGTTTCCATCTTATATTTATATTACCTATATGCTTTTGTAGCCAGCAACACAAAGCTTGTGTGCTGTAATTTGCATCCTTTCTGCAGTGAATTGTCATGTTCTAGCATTGCTAATGAATGTGGAGAAGGTGTACCTCCTGTAAACTGTTGCCGAGGAAAAAAAAAGCCAAACCCCTCAGTATTATTACTAGACCATGATTTCTTTCTTTCTTTTTTTTGAAAAATGCCTCTCTTATTACCTGCGGTAACTGCTGAACACTAGCATGCTATTTTGTTGGTTGCACTGCCCTCAGAGACTGCACATTTGAATCCCATTTGTAGCAGCAGTGCCAGTGCTGGGATTCAAAGTCAGACCCTCTTAGGGTTACAGCCCTGCTGCTACTCCTGCGTGAGTGGAAGCCTCTTAATGCCTCTGGCATCAGAGACTAGGGCTGATAAAGAGACAAGGTGATCTAAAGAGAGTACACACAGAATTTTTTTTTTATATTTTTCTTACCAGAAAGATTAAGGAGATAAGAGTAGGTTGATATTTGATGAATTGATTCTATTCAGAGGAGTGCTAGCATTTTTATGTCCTTTTTGAAAACGCACCCACAGTGTCTGAATTCCCATTAATGCAAAGTTCAGATAAAGCTGATGAAAAGCAGCTGCCATCTTGATAGTTGCCATGGCAGATGGCATCAGCCTTTATGCTTTTATCAGTATTAGTATCAGAACACACTCTGTGTTCCAAGCTGAGATAAAAATCATTGAAGCTGTACCTGGAATAGGCAGATCAACACTGCAGGTCCCACTCAGTTTTGAATCTTTTCAGAGCAGTCTGCATAAAAGCTAGAGACAACACATTCTTGTTATTCATTAGTTCAACAATGCTGATAGTATATTGCAAACTTCACAGATGAAGCAGCCTTTCTAAAGAACTGCTGCTTCCCTTCCTGCGGCTCTTCCACCCCCAGGAATGTTCAGGATTTGACAAAAAAAACACAAAACAACCCCCCCCACCACAAACACAGAGAAACACTTTACAGTAAGTGAACAATGCACCACAGTGACCTTCCTCCTTGATTAACCTGTCTGCACTAAATCCGAGCAAGCCTGTCATGATTCATGATATTAAGAACAGGAGAATAGCAAAGGAATTAATAACCATGAGCCATGTACTGAGAAGATACAGCACAGCCAGGGCTTCAACGGGTTTATTACGCTGATATTATGAATCTTGCCTTAAAGCCCTCCTCCATGTAGCTTGCCGCTGGTATGAAGTGACACATGTTGGTGGCACAGCTCTGAAGCCCTACTTCAACCTGACAGTCCTGGCCTCAAGCCAAGTGATTGGAGCAGCATGTACAGTGGCCTGCATGGCCCCCTTTTCTTCCGACTCCATGTTGTGATAACTGCTCCATCAGAAGAAGTGACTTACACAATGTTAAAGCTTCAACACCAGCTCTTTAGTGCGTGTTTCAAACCATACTGACAAATCTCCCCATTCCCTTTCCCTCTCCCACTCCTCATTTCCCCTCATAGTTATGCAGATAGTTATTTTTGGTAACAATGTTGCTTGATAAATAGAGGGGTTGTGAGATCTCAAGTTATTATGCAAGTGTTAGCGACACAGGCTGGTAAACCATTTGGCTGTTGCATCAGTGCTGAAATGAATAATAGCAAATGGGAGGAGGGCATGGGAGTTATTTTACATGGCACATATATATTTAAATATAGCATTAAAATAACGTTAAAGGTTTGGAGCCATTATAGTCTCTTGTACTGACTCTCAAACCCTTCCGGGAGTGATTTTTTAAATTCGCTATTCTTTCTTTTCCCTTTTTTCTCTGCAGGGTGGCAAGGAAACCTTCTATGTCTGGGTTACCCCCTGTTTGGAACAGGCAGGTTGTGATTCAGGTCCTTCTAGAATCTCTGTGCATTGACCAGGGGACATGTGCAAAATATGAATCCAGTTCTGGGTTTGGATTTTGAAGTTTGGGGGCCTTCTAAACCAGCGTTTCAGTTTGGGCCCATTCCTAGTTAAAAGAGACAAACCTTAAAATTAGGGATGGATAAACGGGTATAAATAAAATAAGAACTGACACGGACCTCAGCCTGAAAAGCTTAAGACAAGACTCAAAAGAATATGTGGGGAACAGAGAAAATTCAGCTACTAGTTTATTTTTAAATTAATGCTTAGTTTTTATCCGCTCTGCAGGACGAGAAGTGGAAGAGCCAGAAGAACATTATAAGCAACAAGTCCTCCCAGCACAGTAATTGCTGGCCCAACTGCAAATTGGAAGAATCAGAAGTGTTGTCAGACTTCTTATCTGATTGTGTTTGTATTTATTGTATTGTGGTGGTAGCTAGCAGGACTGGGGCCCCATTATTGCTGTACACACATAAAGAAAAGATGGTTCCTGTGCCAAAGAGCTTACAATCCAAGAGCCTTGTCTACAGTCTTTTGAAGTCAGTTGGAGTCTTTACACTGACTTCAGTGAGTTTTCAATGAGACTAAGTATATGACAAGAAACAATATGTGAATACAATGAAATGGGGGAGCACAAAATAGCAGCAAGATTATTATAATTAACATAAGAAGAAGAAGTCACAACACACCGGCTGTCTAGCTATTGTCAAGCATTTTGTAGGCATCACAGCACAGGTGAGTTTTAAGGAGATATTTGAAGGAAGATAAAGTAGCAGGTTTGCAGAATTTATACTTTGCAACAAATTTTGCCTGGATTTAAGGGGGGAGGGTAAGATGACATTTATCCAGGCCAGAGAGGAGGAGGTTGAGGTAGTCAAGATGTGAGCTGTAATTCAAAAGGTTACTGTGAGGGTTATTCAAACTGAACCTCCAAATCTTTGCCCATCGTTTATCTGATTAGAACTCTCAAAAGCCAAGAATTTTAGAATGCAAATCCTGAATTCCTTCTCCTTCTCCTTTCCCTCCCACTGCTTCCTTAGCGCTGAAGAAAGTGGCTGCCATCATACACCATACAGACTACAGCAGAAGAGAATCCGAATGTCATGGCATTTGTCAGTTTCATCTTCTATTGATCTAGAAACCACAGTGATGAGCACACAATAGAAATATAGGCAGATCTTATTTTAAAAACTGACGTAGTAAATTGAGGCTACAAAAAAGGTGTGTGCTGCCATTAGTTCCAGTTGCAATACTTTGCATGTACACCTAACCCTTGTACATGCACACTTGTATATTATGAATTTGTTGGGAGACGGTGCATGTTTGGGGATGGAAAGATGGTTCTGTGAGTAAGACTCAGAATTAAGAGTCAGATGATCAGGATTTTAGGCCCAGTTCCATCACAAACTTCCTGCATAATTTTGAACAAGTTACTGAGTCTCAATTTTCTCATCTGTGAAATGGGGTGATTGGTTCATGAGCTATGCAGAAGGTTTAGCAACCTAATTTAAATATCTGTTAGACTGCAGTTGACCTCCAAAAACCTACCAGCATAATTGACACTATAACTGTCCTCTTGCTGCTGGTCTCAGCAGAGAGACCATAGATAGAATGATCCATGGAGACTGAATTTCCATCTCATGCTCACAGCTGGTTTTTCCAGAGAGGAGCTGAGTCAGCTGGCAGGGTGTGGGACTGTGTCCCAGGCTGTCTCCATTAGGTGGGTAAAGGGCTGTTCACCTGCTGCTTTTCACCATCTGGAAATGCACTCCCATGCAAGTGAGAGACCTTAGAGGACCACAAACAGCCACATCTCAGTTCACTCCAGTGGGTTTATGGTTTGTCTCATTCTTTGGCCTGTTTACAAACCATAATGGACAAAATACAGAGATGGAGTCATCAATGATTCTAGGTGTAACTGGGTACCAGGGTATCCCTTGGGAGTTCATGTGTTGTTGAAACATATATCCGTGTGTTTTAGTATGGGGCTGTGGCTAGACATGCTTTGGAAAGAAGTCAGTAAAGATCTCTGAAAATGCTGGGTTTGCAAAGAGTGTTTCTTGCCAGAAAGATGATAAAGGTGCGGCCTGGAGGGTGGGGTGAGGAATGAAAGAAATTCCCCCTGTCCCAGCAGGGAGGAGTCTGATTTTGTTGCCTGCAAAGCCAAGGGCCCCCATCATATCCTTAGGAAATGGGGCCCTACAGACTTGCAGTGAGCTCCCCACTAGGGGATGACTGGAGGGAGAATTTGGGCCAGTGATGATGGCAAACCCTTGAGAGTAGTGAGGGTGTGTGTGGAGCTTGGCCTCATCCCCTGGGATTTGAAGGACATGGCTGGGTTATTAGGAGTTACGATTTAACAGCGTGGGCTCAGAATGTGTTAGGTAACCAACATATTTGAGAACTTGGGCATCAGCATGGCAGTGCATGCTTTAACGTGTGCTACGGTGGTTAAACTGAAGTCTAGGAACTCTTCTGGGCTTCTACTCAACCAGCTTAACACGTGCTAAACACAGCTTGCCTTGCCTATGCTAGAGTTATCGAACGTGCTCATTAAGACTTTCCACCAACAGCCCTTTAAACCCTAGTCTAGACCGAGCCCTGGCTGCTAATGTAGGGCAAAGATATTCAGATTCTTCTTCACACAGCGCACAGTCAACCTGTGGAACTCCTTGCCTGAAGAGGTTGTGAAGGCTAGGTCTATAACAGGATTTAAAAGAGAACTAGATAAATTAACGGAGGTTAAGTCCATTAATGGCTATTTGCCAGGACGAGTAAGGAATGGTGTCCCTAGCCTCTGTTTGTCAGAGGGTGGAGATGGACGGCAGGAGAGAGATCACTTGATCATTATGTGTTAGGTTCACTCCCTCTGGGGCACCTGGCATTGGTCACCGTCGGTAGACAGGATACTGGGCTGGATGGACCCAGTATGGCTGTTCTTATGTTCTAAAGATTTACTATACTTTTCTCACAACCATTGAGAAGCTAAATTAATTCATGATTGTAAAAGGCATTGAGCACCTTGGTGCAACTGAATTGCAAAACATCATTAGGGAAAGTTTGAATAATTTGGTCTATTTCTTTATTAGTTTTCAAAACAAGAAAATCTCTTACAAAGCACAATGTGAATTAACCCATTATATTGAAATATGGCATTTTATATGCAACACAACAATATAGCTCAGGTATTTGTGCTGTATAATTACTAAAAGAAAACAAACAAAAAAACGGATTACTTAAAATGGCTGCCATTCAGTGGTGGGGGCTATCTTACCTTAGTTGTGGCTATTCACAATCAGCTTCATGTATAACATTATATTTTTTAAATCAGTGCATTTCTTTAAACAGATTTGTATACAGATATAATAGTTAGTGATGTATAGAGGTTGCTTATCATCGCCTTAATATGAAGCTGATGTTCAAGCATTGCACAAATAATTTGTATAGGGTTTTGTACAATTGGGTTGTCTTAAATAGTCGTAGTCATTTTACGTATTCGTTGAATACTAAAAATCACTGTTGGGTATTCTGTTAAATATCAAACATGTTTGTTCATGATAGACATAATTTTTGTTTCGTTTTAAATATGAGCATCAAAGCAAAGATTATTGAAAAAATAAAAGTCCTAATTGTATTTGTGATCAACTGAGGCAGCTGTCAAAATCTGTTCATTTTAATACTTCACAATGTTAACAGTTTAACCTAAAGTATGAACTTCAGGAGTATTTTTAAAAAATGTGTAAAAAAAATCTCTCTCAGCTAAGACTTTGTTTGTTACCTTTTCTCCTACAAAGTATTGTTGTGGCCAAGTCATAATCCTGCTTAAGTAGGGCGTTTATTATAACAAACACTCCAACACAACCTTAGTTCAAACTGCTCTAGTGGGCGCTGCTATAATTTAAGATCATAGCTCAGAAGAAAATGGAAATTTTTTCTTACATTTAAGGGT